>NC_092208.1:56890677-56935569 GCF_043381705.1 Parasteatoda tepidariorum
AATTGCTCCATTCACACATTGAGGCTCTATATATATATATATATATATATACTGGTGTAAGAAATTAAAAGAATTTGCATACTTGGTCGATTATCTCCAAAACTACTGAACAGATCTTAATAAAATTTTATATGTACATACGTTAATGCGATACAAAACAAATAACCATTCAACAATTGTAATACACACGCATGATCGTGCTTAACACTCGTTGGAATCAGAAGATATGAAACAGCTGCTGCAGAATAAACAAAAAACATGGGTTAATAAAGGGTATGGTCCCCTCTTACAGATATGCAGGCATTGCAACGCAATTTCATACTTGAAATAAGGCAGTTTATCATTTCCTGCAGCAATTGGATTGACTGAATTGTCTTGCGGCAATTTCATATACTTCTGGCTCCAATGAGTGTTACGCACAATCTTGGGTGTGTATTGCAATTGTTAAATGGTTATTTTTGTACTGTATCAATGTATGTACTACACATCAAATTTCATTAAAATCGGTCCTGTAGTTCTAGAGATTCTCTACTTAGTCTGATAATTCTTTTAAGTTCTTACTCCAGTGTTATTGCTCAATTATATATCGTATAACAATTGTAATATAATATATTGATATTTCACGCAATTTTTATTGGTACAATCAAAGGCAAGGTTGTCTTCCATTCAAGTTATATCGTGATACATCAGGGTAATGGCAATATTTTTAATGAGCCTAAGTGAGGGTAGTATGTACAATTTTTATAGGTACAATCAAACACAAAGTTGTCTTCCATTTCGTGTTATATCGTGATACATGAAGTTTCTGGCAATATATTTTTTAAAGCTCCTAAGTGAGGAATGCAGTATCTTTCCGGAGCTATATGCTTAAGGAAGGAAGGAAATCGTCTCTTGTTCTGTACATTTCTTCGAGTGTTTATTTTTTCTTTGTTATATTATAAATACTGTAAAATAATAGTGTATAAATACAAAGATTCTTTTTATTTATAATTTTAACAAAGCAATATTTGTAAGGATATTATCCGGAATTTCAGACATTGGCTTTCCATTTGTTTCTTTCAAAGAAGCGTGAAACCATTTTTGCATATACATTCACCTTCTAACTGCAGTGAATATTAAAATTATTTTTTGACCTGCATGCTACTTTTATAGCAGAAACTTAATACCCAGAAATATGAAAAACTCTTGATAAATGGTTTTTTTTTAATTTTATTTTTTTATTTCATTTTATTATTATTTATTGATGTTTAATTAAAAATTAAATTAGTACATTTAAAATTAAAATGTTCCTTTTAGTTTCAATAGTTTTTAGAAATTAAGGAATATTATTTCCGTAATACACCATATCAAAATAGACCTTTTTTCTTCAATTTTGCATTGAAAAGAATTATGTTAAATGCACTCTAACTGAGGTCATCAATGTAAAAAAAATACATGTAAAAAAGTCTTAGTTATGAAAGATTGAACTCAAAACTATAAAACTATTTCAAAAAAGTAAAACACACAAACAATTCTGATTAATAGTTTTAAATAATGAGGAATCGGAAAATAATATTTATATGCCTAAATTGCAATGAGTACTGTTCTGAATCCATACAAAATCTGTAGATGCAACTTTTTTCATAAGCTGAATGAAAATTTACTATAAATGGCAAGAAAAGATTTTAATTTTATTGTAACACTAAGTCAAATTTCATCACCTTGGAAGTTATGGCATTGTGAATCTAAAATCAACTAAAACTTTGTTCAAATGCAAACTAAAACTTTTTGTTATTTAATATACACTGAAGCATTTTATAATACCTTAATTTTATTTTTTACTATCTGATTCTTTAGAAATATTTTTTTTTGGAAACACAAAAATCCAAAATAATGTATTACATTTATTATTTAAATAATGAATATTAAGATTGTTATTAGCAATTCTCTTTTTTCAATTGCATTTTTATTTATAATTAACCATTAAGGTTAATACCAAACGAGTTGTTAGAAAATTTGCTTAGAAGCTGGAATTTTCTTTGAAATTTATTTTTTGTTGTATGAGTCAAACATCACACACCGCCCTACCATGACAAGCACGTAGCTCCGTTTCTTAGAGCTCCTTATCATTTAACATGAGGTAAAGCATTATCAGGTGGTTCAAATATTTCCATTACAGTACCCTTTACTATACTTAGGTAAAACTAGTGCTTTCCCAGTTACATTCACATTAGCAAACATCTTTTTTGGGGTGGAGTTCACGGAAATACAGAACACAAGCAACAACACAGAACACTTTATGTCTGTTTTATTTATATTAACCTCTTCCATTAATAATGTAAGGGAAGAGGAAATTTTCATTCACTCCTTTTTTTCTCTTCGCAGATATGATTACTGCCCTCGCCAATATTAAAAAAACAGCCAAAAATTGACCTGAAGTCAATGAAAAAAAGCAATATACTTGGTTACCATGATAAAGGCATTAAAATATCTGTTTTTGAAAATTTTTTGCTCATTATGCTAAAAATCATTATGCAAATTAACTTACACTGTAAAAAATAGATACTCAAATTCCACGAAACTTTATTCGTTTTTTGATGAAACTGTTTCCTGGTATATGCTCCAAGCAAAAATTTTGTCAAAAGGATGAAATTACAGTCGTCATTTCTTTGAAAAATTAAATGTCCTCAGACTTAAATATTTCGTCATTCTATTTTTTTTTTCAAAAAAGTAATAATAATAATAATAAACTCGTAAAATCTAATGTAGCTAGCTTTTCCACTAATCACTTTATCATGGGCACCGTCTAGATTGATAAATATGACCCAAACAACTCAAAAGGGACAGGGAGAATATAGAGATAAATTACGTCCATACCCGAAGTGGGATTCGAACCCGCAATCTTCCTGGATCGATGCCCACTCCTTGATCACCGTACTGACTGGTCTCCTTATACTGTCACTTAATTTTCGATCGTCTAGTCCTCAATCTGATTTCGTTATTCTAGCTAAAAATCTCCCACAATGCACCACGATGATGTTTCGAGTTGAGAAAACATTTTCGTCACAAACTACTTTCTTTCGCGAATAACAATATAATTTTGTCAATTGACAAACGAAGTTAATTTCTGAGAGTGTATCGATATTTATAACATAAATATGTACCTCATTTGATATTTAGCAGAGTTCATCGCAGACCACAAAAGAAGCTATCAAATTAAATACTTAAGCAGATTGTACGCATCATTTATCGCAGACGACAGTAGTTTCAAAATTTAGTTTTGCTCCTGAACTTATAGTACTTTCGTCTTTTACTGTTATATTGTTTACGGTTACAGTTAGATGTCATTTTATTTCAAAACACGTATTTAACACCAAGGCACCTCATCTGTCAAAAAGCTATCCAAAATAATGTAAGGTTTGATTAGAAAGATATATATAAAAAAAATTATATCAATTTCAAGTACTTAATCATAGCAAATGTGAAATTTGAATGAAATCGTATGAGTAGTTTCAGAACTTCAACTAAGTCTTGTTTCAAAGTGGTAATTTTTTGAGAACAAATTTATCTCGTTTAACTTATCTCTTATCTCGTTTTGTAATTATAACTTACGTAAATAATTTAAAAATGTGCATACGTACTAATTCGAACAATTTTAGATCATTTAATAAATAAAATTAAAATAATTTTGAAAAAATATTATGGAATATACGTGAATATTTTGAAAAAAAGAATGTGATCTTCTAACATTTCAAGATAAATTTCAAAATAAGAAAAAAAATCGAAGTTGATTCTCTCAATCTTTAGACCACTGTCCCTATAAAGAATGTTTAGGCCATACATTTTAAAATACAGATATGACTTTATATTTTAAGACTGAAAAGTATAACAAAGTAAAACTAAATATTTTATATCATTTCATTCTAAATTTTATTAACATTAATTAAATAAAATCATGAAAATTAATAAATTAATAATTATTAAAAATTATTTTTTAAATGGAATTATTTTTTGTACGTTTTACATGTCTTAAAAAGATAACCCAGCTTAAATTAACATTTGTGATATCTCATTAGCATATAAGTCTCGAAACATAGGAAACTTCACGAAACATAAGATTACATTAAGCTGGTAGGGAAAAATCCAATGAATAGATTACAAGCTATCCAAGAGTTCATTTCCTTCAATTTTGTGTGCACATACACATGCAATTAAAAGTTTAATGAAAATGACATTTCAACTGCATGAGTTGTTTTAAAAAATTTCGAATCAATAGGAAGTATGAAAGTTAAATTTACTTAAAATATCTTTTGTAGGTGATAAAAACTTTAAGTTCGAAATTCAACTTGATACCCGAAGATAACACTTGAAACTCGTCTAGGTGAGCTTATTGTCCATTTTGTATAAAGCAAAGTCATTAAAATGCAATTTGACTCTTAAATGGTGACATTAGAAGCAAATATATTTCCAAAGCTTCGCTTAAAATGTGAAATTTAATATTTATATCATTTAGAGATAGCTTATCTTGAAACTTTGTTGAAAAGAAGAAGTAGTAGATATGGTTGAAAGACAATTATAGAGATAACATATTTTATTTTAAATATGGGATAAAGTATCAAAGTATTAAGATCAAGATATTTTTCAGTTATCGAACTATATACTATCTTACATATATTTATTACATCTTAAAAGAGATTATTCACTTAGAAATCCTTATAACTTTAAGTTTGTTGCACTATTCTTATTAGAAATAAAACTTTGTTATATTCAATGAACTTCTTTTTCTAACTTAAAATTTGGAACTAGGCTTAAAAAATCCGTAGCAGATAGAATTAAATATTTTCAAATTATTTAAAATAATTGAGAGGTGTATGTAAATTTTCTTATGAGATCATAATTATATTTATTATACAGAAAAAACAGACACACATCATACATTAACAACAGACGTGCAACAGATTTATAACAGTTTACTTCTTCTGTATGTTCAGCCTTGTGGGATCAAATCAAACTTTCACCTTCTCTGCTCGATTGTAAACAAAAACATATCGATTATTTGACGGATTGTCTGAAGCCGAAATTGGTCTGATCTTGGTGTAAGCTTTCTCAATTTTTAGTATTTAGATTCAACTTTTCTCTTTGAATTGTGTATAAATGCGTAGTTTAGTACTATTTTTATAACAATATAAAATTTAAGTAACTTAAGTATAAAATAACAATATAAGTTCTTTAACACCAAATAAGGATAGGTATTGCAGCACAATTTTTACAGTGTTGTGAAAACTAAAGAAGTTGTAAAAATGAAGTTTAAAAAATGTGCAACGTAATTCCTTTCAGTATTCAAAAACACAACAGTTTCATGTTTTTTGTTCATATGCAAACTTGTGAAATGCATAAAAGCAAAGAAAAAGATTAGGAAATGAAAAAAATTTTTAAAAAAGTAGGTAAAAGCGGACATTGTATTCCCTAATTAAAACAAAAAATTTAATTGAAACAATGATTCATTGTTTCACAATCATTCAAACAACAAACATTTGATTCATTATCAATAACATGAAATTGAGTTATCCTGATAATATGTAATTTTTCCTTGCTCTCCCTATTATAAATTCGGTGTTAGAATACGCAACAGTAACAGAATTAAAGAAAGTCATCCTAGAACGACATAAAATTGAATACATTTAATAAAATCTACACAAAATTGAATTTGTTTCTTCTCTTTTTCAGTTTTATTCACATACCTCCTTCTCCTGTGCTATCAAAACTAATATAAGCTTTGAAATCTTATGTAGCATGGTTAAATTTATAAGCATATTTAAAATAAATTTAGAAATTAGTTTGTTTGTTCACATGATTATCTCGCTTTTAACATTTTATTTCTACTTTATTCCTAACTCAGATTGTTTCTACTTCCTGATGTAAAAATGAATGAAAAATTTTTATTAATTTTGTAAATACCTAATGATTTTAATGTGTTTATAATTAAAACGGATAATTGAATATACCTTTTTATCAACACAGCTAATTTAATATAACAAAAACAAATACAGAAAGTAAAAATCACATATGACACTTCTATAAGAGTACACAGTATGCACTATCCATACCAATCTTAAAAAAAAGAAGAAACAGTTCCTGCTTATTTTTCCTCCCGTGGAAAGAGTTTAATCGTTCTCCCTGTCGTAAGTTTTATTTTTTATAACTCTGAATCTCACTGCATGTTACATACTTGTACATTTACAGGAATATAACAGACAATTGAAAACATAGGATAGAAAGTTTAAAATATGTTTGTCTTCAACATATTCATATTAATTCAAGATATTCAAAATATTCCTTACTAATTTCTTAAGATTATTTGAATGTTTGATATTAGACATAAGTTTCAAAGCGACCTCAAAGTGATAAGGTACTTTCAAAATGAAAATATCAAAATAAATTGTAGATTTTATTATTTTATGTTAAAAGATATGACATGACTACTAATTATTGTATAACATATGATAATACATTCACATAATGTATTAGCACGTAATTAGCAAAAATGAAAATCTTATTTTTGCTATCTATCTACATTATTACACAATACACCATCAACTTTATATTTTCGTGTGAGGCATTTTCAGAACAGTCCATTTTAGATAAGGGAAGTGATGAGATTAAGACTCCTCAATTTCATGATCAACTCCATGATGGGGGTAATGTGATCAGCACTGAGCACAGACAGCCTTTACTTCCAAGACAAGCTTGTATTCAATGAATTGAAGCTGTATGGATTCCAAGCCACCTTTGAGGATTGAACCGCAACACTAAGCAATACTAATTCAATGCCACAACCACTCTAAAATAGGGACTTTTATATTTTTTAACAACTGACATGCTTATGCTTCACATATAAGCTTTTTTAAATTTAAGTCAGCGTATGTTATTCCGTTAAGCTTGAGTGAAAACCTTTTTCATACGGAATAACTCCAAAATAATTCTCGGAGATCATCGATAGACCAGATGCACCTAATCAGATTAATTCTGGAAAAAATAAAAGAATCCAATATTGATACATACCATTTATTCATTGAATTTTAGGCAGCATATAATATCATATATAGAACTAAATTGTATTATGCAATGCTTGAAATTGTAAATCTTACAAAGATGAATCTTAATAGAGATAAATGCAATGTAAAACTAGTAACTAAACTCCGATTACTTTTCTGCAGAAAAACGGCTGAAACAAAGAGATTCCTTATCATGTCTTTTATTGAATATTTCATTGGAAAAAGTTATAAGAGATTTGGATGTTCAAACACTATCAAAACTCCGTAATCATACGAATATTTTTCAAAAAGCCTTGCAAATATTTTACTTGCAGTAAACACCAAAAAAAATTATGGCAGTAATGTCAAAATAACATGATGTATACAACCAATGATACTAGTAGATAGCAGTTTTGAAAATTTTAGATAGTTCAAATATCTAGGTAGTGACAAAAAAATCATGAAATCAAAATTTAAGCAAGTTTCAGATTAAATATTAAAAACAAATGTTATTATGTTCTGAGGAATCACTTTAAAATAAAGCAACTAAGCGTAAGAACTAAGATTTAATATTTATCTAACTTTAGTAAAACCAATAATTATGTATGTATTCGGGAGCATGAAGTAAACTGAGGAAATAAGTTACTAGTATTTGAACGTAAAATAGTAAGATAAATATTTGTGCTGTCAACGAAAATAGTGTCCGAAGAATTCGTTAACTCTTTGACAGAGATAGAACACCGGTGTTTCGTTTATATATTTTTTTTGAAACTCTTACTACAAGCAAAAATATATTACGATCTCTTTTAATTATAAAATACAGTCTAATAATAACTAAAAAATCTGTGCATTATCGGAATTCTATAAAATTCAGGAAAAGTTTTCTGAAAAGAAAATTTAATTCGCATTTTGGAAATTTAAAAAAATTTTAATGATGAATAGCTGATTTTTTTTTATCTAAATAACTAAAAACAAGTGGCAACGTCAAATATTATTGTTTAAAAGTGAGCCGTGTTTGAAAGATTTTACCCTTAGTGCAGAAAAAGACACCGGTTTTTCATGCTGTATTTCATAAAAAATAAATTATTGAAATGCTAAATATAATATTTTTTTACTCATTTTGAACTAAATTAAGGGAAAAAAAGCAGGAAAATATGTTTAATAAATATGTTATGAAAATTCTGTGTCGAAGGATTAGAATTACAAATTTTAAACCAAACAATTTTCAAACTATAAAGGTACATCAATTAAGATTACTTGGACATATATACAGAATAGAGGGAAAAAAGAAGCGAAATAGATCGAACACCAGATGGCTTGAAACAGTTGAGAAAACATTACATGAAAATGGAGTCAACTGTAGGATAACTGTCTCATAATTTCCGTTGGAAGATACTTTTTGAGTGAGTCTTTGCCTACGACTGGCAATAGAGCTACAGAAGAACTCCTTTAATTAAGGGAAAAAATGTCCCATAAATAAGGTTTATGTACATCAGAAAATAAGGAGTAATATTTATTTCAATAATATACAGTAATATATATTAAATAATGAGTAATATAACAGGCTGTTAAAAAGATAAACATATAACAAAGCTAAAAAAGTTAGAACGTTTTACGAGTTTTAACAAAATAACAGTATGAAAAAATGAAAATTACTTGTTTAAATGTTTGAAAATAATTAATCTTGCCTTTTAACTTGTTAATTATCTTGTTTATAATTTTTTCAAGAAAAAAAAATTCTGTAAGCCATTTAAAGCCTGAACACTAAATAATTTGCATTAATGTTACATTAGTTTTAAATTTAATTTCTGTTGCCATATTTTTAGTAAAATATAAAGCCTTGATTTATCTTGCATATCTGGAACACTTTTCTAATCATATCAATAAAATTTATGCATTATAACAAATATTCAAGATTGTAAAATGTTACAAATGCTGATAAAAAAACCTTAAAAATTCTAATTTGTACTAGTAAACCAAGGAAGAGGAGAATTTCAATTAGGAAACTAAAAAAAGAAAACAAAAGCTAAATAAGAACAGATGTTTTCAACAAAAAGAATCTAAAACGGCCGAAAAGAAAAATTGTTGTACATGCAACCAGCTTCTGCAATATCCAGTGTGCAGAGGCTAATTACAGCGTTAGAGAAAGCTTAATTAAGTTACTTATCAGTGCTTAACAAAGCTGTACTTACATTGGGGAGGGATGTATTAGTGATGGGTCCGACTAGTAGTTGCATTGTCGGATTGATTTAATTACGCTTTTCAGAGAGAATGTCACATCTTTTGGACGTAATTGTATCTAGCATTATGCTTAGTATTTTAATGAATTTATTTCTACTTCATTTAAATATCTCCACAGATAACAAAACTTTATTTAGACTATGTGATAAAGAAATACCACCTTGGGAAAAGCATTTTTTTTTTTAATTCTGGATTTCGTCCAGTTTTTCTTAAAGTTCGAGCACAGTTAATCTGTTTGAATTTGTTGGTTGCTATAAGGATAGTTGCAAAGACTCCAATGTGTTTATAGCGCTGTTATTGTTTCCACGAATGAAAATATTTTAGATTAGTTAAAATGATGAAATAAGCTTGCAACTTCAAGTGTATTTCAATGTTTGCGATTCTTTTAAATATAAAAGATTCGTAGTAATATTGTGATAAGGGACATTTGTTTAAAGATGTAAATGTTTGAAGCAAGCTGTGCCTTAGTATTTTTCCAAATAGGTACTTTACAAAGTTCTTTCTTTATAATAGCTATATACAACAGAGAAATTGTTAAGTTTTCCAACTAAAACACCTATCTGAAAAATTTGAATTTATATCATTAAATTGTCCCAAACTCATGAAACAGCAAATATTTCATCAATAAGTTCGGAGTTTGTTTTTAATTATACCTTCTTTATTCTAGAGCAGCAAACAAAACATGCAGATACAATAAATCGATCACTACGTGTAATTTTTACCATGTTGTTGTTTCTTAGTACACTTGTTCTAGTCAAGCACGTCTGCCATTAGCCTTTGCGAATAAAGTGTGGAAGGGGCGGGACACCTTTCGTTTGAAAAGAGAGCACCACAAGTGGGAAATTACGCCTTAGATAAAAAGACCCCGGTTAAGATGCCAGACTTTTTGCCTCACCAACTAGACTCATATTATGAAGCCACTTAGTTCTTTGCAGATGGGTGCATACTGTAGCAGAGAGAACTAATTTGTTCAATTCATCACTGGCTGAACAGAGGTTCAAATCCTAACATTGGCATCGCAATATTTCTTGCATTTCTTCAACATTTGAAGAGTTTCCAATGTCTTGCGCTTTCCAATTGGTCTACCCTGGTTTAATGGAATTCCAAACTCTCAATCACGCAAGGATGGCAGTACACAATGCTGCTTAATACATAAAAGGCTATGTATTTCCTCTCATTCACCATGGCTAGCGTCACCAGATAAGCTAATCAAGCCACATTCCACTATTCATTTTTCAAAACACATTGCCCCACAACCTAGTTCCATTGTCCAATAACTAAGAAAAAGATTAACCTAACATAATGCAACATAACCTAATTCCAATGTCTATTAAATTCCATTTTTATTACTTTAAAACCAAGCAAGTTGTAAATGGTTACAAAACTGCATAGCTATTTTTTTTAAAATTATACCAGCTGTAAGTGGTTTCAAAACCATAAATATTAAGAAATGTTAATGACTGTTAAGCCTATTGCGGACATTCAGTTGTCATCATTGGAGCTGCCACCACTACAATATTTCTGAGATTATTACACTCACCCAATTTTCATTTGAACAAACCTTACATTTAAAAGTTGTGGTTTCAATTACAGTTCTTTTAAATAAATCAATACCTTAGCGTGGTTTTTCAGCGTTTTTTTATTTTTGAATCAAATTTACAAGTCATACATATTAATTTTTACATTATTATATTTTTACTTTCAAAGCAAATTTACGGATTATATATATTAATCCCTGATTCTTTTTTTTCTACTTTCTATCACTGCAAAATACTGTAATACTCCTTGCACAATACAGAAGTTTCAATGGAATAAAAGTATCGACACTCATTAACTTAATCAGATAAGTCAACTTGAGAAAGTAATTTTAAACCAATCAATTCAAATTGACCAAGTAAGTAATTTTTTCGTACTCAAATATTCAAAATTTAATCATCAACTAATACTTTATTCTGCTAAAATAGTAACCAAATATTAATTTTAAGGCAGTTCATAAATAGTTGAGTATGGTAATAAATGTAGGAAATCTGTAAATCGTTATAAAAGTTATGATATATATCTAACTAATTAGTAACTGAATTTTTCATACACAAATCATCTAAATTTAATCATCAACCAATACTTTATTCTACGAAAATGGTATCCAAATGTTATTTTCAGAAGAATTCAAAAATTGTGGTTGGTAGGGTCTAATGCCACTTGCCACACGGGCAAGCCTGCTTGGTGAAACCGAGCAAATTTAAGGCAGAGTGTACGATTCTTGTTTTTCAGTGGATGCCATCTATAGGCAAGAATTCGACTTCTGCCACATCATGCGTCACACCTGTTCATAGGGTGGACCCATTCATACATACATTCACTCATCCACAGATCGTAATTTTGACCTGAATCAGAGAACGATCGGTCTCCAATCCAGCACCCCCAGAGGTATTAATTTGTCATGGGGACGCGGAGAACTTTGCGACTCGACAGAATTTTAACGTGCATCAGTAACCAACTACACCGGGACTCCTCGGCCGGCGGAGTTTGAACCCACGAACTCTCGGACATGGGCCCAGCGTTCTACCGAACAGGCTATCCCGGCCTTCAAAAATTGTTGAATATGGTAATAAATGTAGGAAAGCTGTAAACTTCTTCAGAGCTTATGACTTCATACCATATTTTAACAGCTCCCTCCCCCGAAGTTAGCCTTAGAAACCATTTTAAATTTATTGAAGTGTAATATATATATGTAAATAGGTAAGAGATACATAGGTAAATAGATAAAAATAAAATATGGAGCTGTTTTTGGACAAACTCTAATTTCTTACTATTTGTCCCAAAAACTTGGGTTTAATTTAATTTCATTCAACGTTAAATATACGAGAAAGAAAACAATACTTTGTTTGTCTACATAACAATTTTTTAAAATTCTCCACCCCTTGATCCTCTTATATTCAACTATTTCTTTGGAGAAAGAGATAAATTTCGTAGTTCCATATTAAAACTGAACAGAAAATTTAAATTGATTTTAACATTTATCTTAAATATATCCGAATAGATTGTTTTTGAACCAGGAAAATAGCTTAGTTATATTTTTCGCAATAAACTTATTTTAAGGATATAATGCATAAGAATTAAAGAAAAACATATTTTGCTGCAATTTAGAAAAATTTCAAAAAACATTAAAAGCGACGCTATTTAGAAATCGTTAAGCAAATGTATTAATTCTCAAATGCAAGGGAATAAATAGCGGGAAAAATCAAATGCTTCTAAATTAAAAAAGCAATTTTTACCAGAAAAAATTATTATGAAAAGGTATTACTACTCTAAGTTTTATTCGTAAAACTATTTGCAGTTATTATAAATTTTGAAAGAAAATTATAATATTTGTATTGCTTTCTGAAAATGTATTAAAAATGGATATGCTATTTTCTAAAACGTTTAATTTATATTTGAAAAGATTTAATTGAAATAAACTGAATTATCTCTTTAAAGAAAGCTTTTAATTTTTTAATAAAAAGAATAAATGTCTCATTCTCTTAAATGGTAGACTACTTTAAATTCATCTATATTTTTCAGTATAAATTGTGTGTAAATAATGGCTGAAAGCTTCATAAATTTTTGTTTCAGCGATCACTTTACTAAAAATGTTAAACAGGGTTTATGCAGAGTAAAATAAAGAGTTTATCGCAATCAGTACATTTTACATGCAATTTTAGAAACTTTCTCAAAAGTGAAGTCGAAAAATTTCGCGTTTTAGGAGCATTTAGCTCAACTATAAAAAAAAAAGAATTGAAATCCTTTAAGTCTGTAATATGAAATGTGGGATTCAAAACGTCAAAGGCCGTTCCAAAAGCAACAAAACGTGATCCATGCTAAGCTGAGAAAAAATTGATTAAAGAATTTTTTTAATGTGATTTTCAATATTTTTAATCTAAGATATTTAACACAAATGCGTGTTAGTTCCATAAAAAAGATCTCCATAATAGCCAGTTTAGCATCTATATATATATTTCTCTTACACGGCGACAAAAAAAAGCCCCATAACAACTCCTCGAATGGCAACGCTAGAAAATCAACCAATGATTGCTGCTAAAAATGTCACATACCAAATCTAGCTGAGGGGGCTCAACATATAGCGCTTTTAAAAACGGAAACTGAAATAACCAGAGAAAGTATTCTCATCAAGTGTGATCCGCTGATGACAACCTAAACAATATGGAAGTGAATGGGGGAAAACTGGATCCTACCACGTGATTTTCCGGCCAATAAAAATGCGCCGACAACAATGGAAAACGGTGTCAGACCATTATGATTTTATGTTATATAGAGAAACGTTTTCCTATAAGACTAATTTTTTTTATTTTTTAAAAAGTTTCTTGGTTCGGTTCGTAAAACCAGAATTCTGTCGGCCGCTCAACACCGGTTATAAAATAAAATAAAATTTAAGATATGAGTGTGTTTTCAAGGAAATAGTTGGTGGTAATATAAATTTGGATCATTTGTGCTTGAAAGCATTTTTACCGTTTACACTTTTTATAACATTTGATAACAATATGCATAAAATATTTAATGATTTCAAAGAAAGAGAAATATTTACCGGAGTAAATAATTACCTTTTCAATTTAACTTCCTTTTCTATTTGTTTCTTAGAAATACTATACAGGGGAGAGTGGTATAAGACCGGACAGTGGGTAGTGACCGTGTATAGTTTGTCTATGGTAAGAACTCTCTCCGACACAAAGTCTGAGGCTTTCTGCTACCATGGGAACAAGAATAGCGTATTTCGTGGAGGGTAGCTTCTCGTCACTCTAGGGCTAACACAATAGATCGAAGAAAAAGATTCCCTTTCTTTCGCCGACCCGAGGCAAAACCTGTCCTAAGCAATGACCCACACCCCTAAATGAAATAGTTATACCTCGTTACCATAGCCACCGCCATGGATCCAGACGATTGGCTAGGTGAGTTCTTATATTGGACAAACTATACCTCGATTGTGTCAAAATTAGTTCTATTTTCAAACAGGTAAAATCTGACTTACACTTTAGAAGTCAATTTGGACTTACCATATTGGCGAGTTGTTGTTGATTAATTCACAGCGTCTGTGAAGCTTTACCATGTTAATTCTCTAATATTGTTTTGTTTTTAATCTAGTCTTATTTATTCAAAGCACAAAAAGCATTATTTTCATACTTTGTAGAATTTTCGAATCGTCCTTATACAAAATCTTAGTTTTTTGATATAAAAAAAATTCTCCGCAATTTTGTTCTAAAAAACTTATTAACTACCATTAAATTTTAAAATAAAAATTTGGTAGAGCCCTCAGCATCCCCGGGGCCTAGACAGTTAACCATCTCATCCTTCCTTGAGTACGGCCTTGACAATATCACACGTAAATTGCGAGCATAATTTTCTTAACTTGCGATATAAAATAGAAGTGCCGGCTACTTTCTTACTAAAATTATAGTGTTTCTAAAATTTCCGTAGAGT
This sequence comes from Parasteatoda tepidariorum, assembly GCF_043381705.1. Classification (NCBI taxonomy): domain Eukaryota; kingdom Metazoa; phylum Arthropoda; class Arachnida; order Araneae; family Theridiidae; genus Parasteatoda; species Parasteatoda tepidariorum. The sequence goes on from NC_092208.1 coordinate 56,905,404, forward strand.
TAACAATTGTGCTTGGTTGTACCACATTAGAGGAGTATGACCGGGTTATTTGATTTTATCAAGAAAAAAAAATGGTACATCTATGGATTTTCAGGAATTATGTATCATATACTTCTGAACAATGAATATTTTGATTAAATCTGACAATTTCTATGTGGAACAATTTTGCTTCAACATGCACTTCGAAACTTAGCTAACCTGTCTCACCTTATTTTCCTCTCTAACTCTATTTTTCACACTTACATTTGTTCGTACTATATTCAAAACATGAAACAAATGAAGCGAATCCCTTCAAAATGCACTAAAAAAAGGTATGTTCAAAATTACCAGAAGATGGTAAAATTTACCATATTTCTGGCTCCGTGGGAGCACCAAAAAGCTGAATAGCTTTTACCACTATCACGTGGATAAATTTTTAAATTATTAATTTAGTAAAATTAAAAATATCATATGGTTTTATAATACGTATGTGATAAAATTTGGTATATATGGTAAAATTTGATTATTTTTATAATATATTAGAACATGACATAAAAGTAATTTATTCGGTAAAATTTACATTTCAGTTTCGTATTTTTAACTAAAAGAGTTAATAGTAACTATAATTTTAAAAACCACTGTTTGTTGCAAGCGGTTACCAGATGAATTGAACATTTACCAAAAGAATGGTTTAAATACCTTATGTTTTGGTTTTATTAATCAGAACTATGGTTTTGTTTACATAACTCCCATTATCATACAATCCGGTTCTTTTACCAGAATTTGCATATTACCAGAATTTTACCGTCTGATCATATACCATCAATCATATTTCTTATTTTAAAAAAATTTATTTAAAATGTATTTTAGTAAATATTCTTTGCCAAGCTCGAAATAAAATTCTGATTTTACCTCATTTATCTTAAAGGAACACAAAATACAACAGCAATAAAGAATACAGCATTTATTAACCTTCTTAAGATTCTTACTACACGATGAACATTTTAAAAGTGGGATTTGGGCTGAATAATTACAGATATCCTTTTGTAAAACTTCGTCAAAGCCTCAGCAGTTTAGCGAAAGAAACATATCATTTTAGAAACAAAACTACACTTTTACAAACCTTTTAATCTCTAATAGCATTGATTGCCGTTTCTCAAAGCGATTTTATTTTTTTGAACATAATGAAGGGGGTTTCTAATCTCAATAGTATTTCGTGAGTAAATTTTCTCTCGAATTTTTTTTTACTCAATCCCCACTCCGACTTTCTTCATTCCCTTGCAGTAATTACTCCGCTTAATGATAGGCAATTATTATAATTACTATAATTTTGCATAATTACCCCTCTTGTTAAAATATATTTATACTAAGAGTAAAGTCATCTTCTTATGGGATAATTACGATTTCCTTTTAGTTAAAAGAGTTTGGAGGAAGTCCATAGCACCATTTTGCGAGATACATCCAGGTGCGTTTCTGTATTGCTTCTCTTTGCAAGTTCTCCTTCTCAGAGAAGGTTGAAAAGGAGATTTTTAAAACTCTTTGTTAGCTGTTGCGTCGTAAATTTTAATTGAGCCCGCTAATTAAGTAGTGAAGGCAATGGTGTGATAAAACAACTATCTATCAACAAGATAAATGGATTCTAAGAACTTTGAAGATGATTAAAGTGAAGGAATATTAAACAGAGGAAGTCTTCCAAAAGGACTGAAATGGTATCTTAGTTAGGGTTAATTTTATTTAGAGAAGATTCATTGTCAGGATAATGCTATGCCTGATTTAATAAGTAATTTTTAAGGAAACTAATTAAGGGAAAGTGTTTATCATTAGCTTATTCTTAATGATGAAAGGTACGGAAAATATCGAATGATAGTTGAAACTGCTGGTGCTTTAAGTTATGCTATTTATGTAATCGTGAACAAACTTTACAGAATTTTGAATTTTTAAATTTTTAATGTTATATTTCAGTTTTAAGGGGCCCAAAAGAGATTTTATTAATTCAATATGGTTTACAGTAAGTCAACGATGCCACTTTTTGAGGTACATCAGGGTTCGCTTATGAAAAACTTATCTTTGGAAATAACAGAAATAGAGAAAGTCTTTTAAAATGACTGAAATGTTATCTTAGTTGTGTTTTTATGTTATATTTTTGTTTTAACGGGCTCAAAAGACGCATTTTTTAGTACAATATGGCTTTGAGTAAGTTAACAGAATCATTTTGCAAGATACATCCAGGTTCGCTTCCATGCAACTTGTCTTTGCAGAGCAGAAGGCAGAGGGAGTCTTTTAAAACGACTGAAATGTCGTCTCGATTAGGGTTAATTTTACTTTATTTAGGGAAGATTCTTTGTCATGGTATTGCTATGTTTGATTTATAAGTAATTTTCATAAAAACTAATAAGGGAAAGAAATTTATAGTTAGTCTGTTCTTAATAATAAAATACGTGGAACGTAGTGGATGATAGTTAAAACTGTTGGTGCTGAAAGCTATGCTTTTTATGTATTCGTATATAAAGGTTTCAAAATTTTGAATTTACCAAATTTTAATGTTGTATATTTTTAGTTTAAAATGGATCAAAATAAACATTTTTTTAGTTAAGTATGGCTTAGAGTAAGTCAACGGAATAATTTTGAAAGATATATCCAGGTCTGAGAGAATAGAGGAAGTCTTTGAAAAAAAATAGAAATATTATTTCACTTAGGGTTAGTTTAATTTTTAGAAGATTCATTGTTAAGATAATTCTATGCTTGATTTAAAAAGCAATTTTTAAAGAAACAAATTAACAAAAAGCTTCCATTATTAGCCTATTCCTAATGAAGAAAGAGATAGTGTGGTATGAAGAATGATAGTTAAAGTTATTTCTGTAAGTGAGGTCATTGAGGCAATTGAAGACAGTTGTAAAATTGCATCACTAATAAACACATTTTGAAACATATTTTTTTTAATTAAAATGTAAAATAATTCAAGTTTTAAACACATTTTATTTCAGAAGTCAACAGACTTTAAATATTACTCACTAAGAGGTTGTCTTTGATTTTTAAGTTTAGAAAATCAACCATAAAAATGAGTTAAAAATATATTTCAATATTAAAAGAATTCAACATGAGCCATAAAGGATATGAATACATGTTTACTTTAGTTTTAAATTTATATAAAGAATAGTATATCTTGCCAACAAAAGCTTTTCCAGGAAAAAAATTAAGTTAAAAAAAATTGCTGGACCAAAATTAAAATTTAAACTTTATTTTAGTTCCAAATTAAATTTTCCAGCAACTTCACTTTTATATTTAAATATAAGTAACACGTTTTACTTAATCAACTATTACAATTTCAATCAGTCAATTAAGTGTAAGATCATTATTATTTTATTGTAACGTATTTAATAGTTTAGAACCAATGATGCATGTACCGTAAGGAAGTAAAAAGAACAATTGAAGATAATAAAAAGAAACTCTCGATATTTTTTTATTATTAGTTACAAAAAGTATTAGTATTAATTCATATAATAGGAAATTGCAAGTGCTCCAAAAACGACTGATCATTTGAAAAATAAATTTACCAAAAACGAATAGTGATAGTACGGTTTAATCAGTTCTTCGCAGGAAACAGAGTGATAATAATCCAGTTTAAAATTTTAAACTCCATCGATGGCTGAAATGATTGAGAAAAAAATACAAACAATGTTTTGGTCCGCATGTTAAGCCATTTAAATTAAAAATATTTACACAGTGATTTGCTAATTTTGTCCTCCGATTGCTTTTCTTTGTTGCTGAAAATGCAGTTATTTTAAAACTATGGTTTTTATTTTATGTATTTTTATAGTCTTTAAACCTTTGTTGACGAACTCCGGAACTAATTAGAAAAGTTGAAGAGAGAGAACGAACTGTTTTTGAGCAGAACACAATACTTACATTTTTATATCTTCTCTGTTTTTCTTTAATTGGTTTCAAAAATGTATCGTTTTCCGTAGATAGCGAAAAATAGTAATTATTTGAAGCAAATATACGGTGAAATTAATAACTCTTGGCGATTTCATAAAGTTTCTAAAACGTTGTATAAAGGAAATAGAACTAATATATATGCGTGGTTCAGTGATGAAATAAAAACAAAAAGCTGCTTAGTTGTAATAATAATTTATTTTAAATAATAAAAAGGAAGGAAAATTCCACTTTGATCGACTCCGCTAAAGAAAACTCATTACTTAGGACTTCCTATAATTGTATACACTGATGTGATTACATTTGCTACTTGTAAAATAGTTATTTAACTCAACAATTTTTCCCAATTTCTATTTGCTTTATCATTTTGTACTATTTATTTATTTATTTTTTGGTATTTGAACATATTTTTAACTTTTTTTTCTCATCAGTGCTTACAAGCTATGTTTTAGAAACTATTCCTCGAAAAAAAAAATTTCAAATTATGTTGAGACGTTTTGTTAAAAAATGTGATAATAACTAGAAAAAATATGAAACAATTTTTTTAAATTTTTTTCCTGCATGTCAGTCCATTCAAACTAAGAATATTATCGCAGGAATTGGTTAATATTTTCTGATGTTACGCTGTGTATACGCCTACGTCTAAACGTATACGTTTAACGATACGTATACGTCTAAAACTGTGATACGCTGTTGCTGCAAATCTTAGTTATTTAGAATACATTATTTTATCCGTTTTGGAAGCAAGCAGCGTCATCTGTTGACAGACTTTTTTACCAATTTTGGAACTTTTCGAAAATATGTTATTCCCTAAGCAGAATCCAGAAAACCTTATTCCTTCCTTTCCGTTCTCCTTCCTTCCGTTATTCTTTAATTGATACTACAAATAATTGGTCATGCTTTTATTACTCGGTATAGTTTAGACTACGGAAACTTATTTATTACATGTCCTGTAATATTTATCATTGCACGCTAATAATTGTCGTGCGGTAAAATTTGCCATCCTTTAGGGTTTAAACTTATAATTCTGAAATAGTGTAGTTAAATGTTCACAGAGAAGTAAGATAATAAAAAAAATGCTTTGAAATTTTTATGTAAGGGTAAATCCTTCAATAGTTAAGAAATAAAAAACACTTTCACTTAATAGCAACAGCTTTATATACTTTTAAACCTAACTCTTTAAAAAGGAAGCGCTCTTCCAAAAGCATTACTTCCCAAAAGCATCGTATTTAATCCCCACAAACAGTTCTTTTTAAGACTATTAAGAAAAAATTTTAGGAATTCGACTCTAATTACATTCCAGTATATATTACGGATAATTACATGTCTGCCCTAGCATCTTTTAGGGTGATAATTACCCAGTAAACTACTAAGCTCTTTTTTGCTCTGTGTAACACCATGTGCGCTTAACAAGTCTTCCTCGCTCAAATTCAGCAAAACATTTTCTGATCAGTTTCAAAAAACCTCTAAAATAATTCAAGTTTTACTAAATCTAATAGGAAGGATTTTTTTTTACAAAATATTTTTATTTCTTAGAACGAAATTTCATTTATTTTTACGCTTTGTGATAACTATGAACCTTTTCTGTATTTTAAATATCGTAAAATCTCTCTAAATTAAAAAATTTTAATTCTTTGAGTGTTCAACTTAACATTATATTTTAATTTGATCCACAAAAGCTATACTTATTATTTGAAATAACAAATGTGTATAGAAAATTGTATATGGAGTACAATAGAATTAAAAAAATAATATTCAATAGGTGATTCGAGAATTATTGATTGTTAAACTTCTAGGAAAATCCCCATCCGAACCGCACTACAGGCCACAAGAATATAGCTACAGAGTTGTAATTGGACATGTTGTAAATACAATTCTCGTGTATGATTTAAACGAGCTTTTCTTGAAATTCCAATTCGTTAGAAAGTTATTGCATTTTTGAGTAATTTTTTTAAAAACGTTTTTCTTACTTTTTGTTTGTTTTGTTTTGCTGCGCACCATGAATAACTTTTGATCTAATGATTGGATCTTAAAGTTCTAGGAATCAATCTTAAGGGTTTGAAGGGATGACATTAATTATGCTAATTAATTAGTGCAGACGATATTTTAAGTTACGAAATCAGACCCCAAAACATACTTTTTCTGAATAAACATACCTTTTTTTCAACGGATTTTGATTTTTAACCCTCAAATATTGGAGATAGCAGTAATCTGGGAAGTATAGTTTAAATAGTTTTGTCGTTAGAACGGTCCGAAAATTGGTCCCCTTAATGTTATTCTTACTCTTTGCGTATTTCACTATGTCTCGAGAACTTTTTAAGCGAATTGAAAAATCATTGTACCTATTGTAAAATTCGTTTATCCAAATATAAGTAGTTGCAAAAAATAACGTTAAGTAAATATTTATTATTTCTTCTTTTTTTAATTATTTTATTTAATAATAGTCTAGAAAATTTTGAATTTTAAAAAATACAATTTTTCCATCATTTTAAAAAAATATAATTTTGCAAGACAAAATACAAAATTTGAGCATAATCTGTGGAACAGATCCTGAAAAATCGAATTTTAAAGAAAGTCACATTTATAAAATTCCGATTATGCTCAAATTTTGTATTTCGCCTGGTAAAATTACATTCCTAAAATGATGCAAAAAATTTTAAAACTTACAGTTTAAAATTCTTCAATTAATATTAAATAAAATAGCAAAAAATATTAAGCAATTATTAAAAATATTATTTGCGTGGAATTATTTTTGAATAAACGAATTTTATAGTTGCTTACAAAAAATCTTTAATTCGCTTAAACATTTCTTGAGTTATTGCGAAAGATGAAAAAAGTAAAACTAGCATTAAGGGGTACAATCTTTGGATTGCATTCTTGACCAAGTTATAGTAACTATATTTTTGAGCTTGCGGCTACCCCTGATTATTCGGGGAGTAGAAATCCGAATCCGTCGAGAAACCTTTGTTTATTCCGACAAATCACGCTTTTGTATCTGATTTCATAGCTAAAATATCGTCTTAACTAATTAATTAGCATATTTGAACTCACTTTCTCTAACCATTAAGATGGAGACTAAAAAGTGAAAATCCAAACATTAGATCAAAAGTTTTTCTGGGTGTTTTTTTTTCCTTTTTTTTTTGTTTCGTTTATTGTCCGTTTATTGTTTTGCCCACTGTACAAAATATTCAGCAAAATGAAACATTTATGATTAGATTGTTGTTCTGAGAATTAAAAATTTATGATTAGATTGTTATTCTGAGAAGTATCAACAGTTAAAATTGAGGTAAAAAATATTTATTTTTCCTGATATACTGCCGACTGTAGAGTTAAAATTTGACATGAGAAAGAGCCATTTTCAATTATATTAATTTAGTGAGGATTTTTTTCGAAATATTGTTCTAAAGTTTCAGCACTCTTAAGTGTTTTTTTTTCCATGAATTTGTTTAACTTTAAATAATGATTATTTATCTATTATCGAAAAGTTTCTCTTTCTCGAGATCTTTATTTTAATAGCTCGCACTTGACATGATGCAAAAGATAGCAAAATAAATAAATTAAGGGTCTGTTTAGTGCAAAAGCATGATTTTGGATAAACGTTTTGAAATTTTGTTCATTATGGACTTAAAATTAATGTACTCTTAGCTTTCTTTCTAAAAATACTTTACTTTTGTTTGCCCTCCAATTATTCACAAAGTTATAGCAGCTTTTGTGCAAGGTTATAACAGTGGATAGACTGATAAGTTTAAGACTTTAAATACGTTTATCTCAAAATCAGATTTCTTTTCCCATTTCTCATGACATTAAACACGATATCTCATATTGCTTTTTTTTAAATAATTGCCTACAATTTTTCATGAGTGTTTATGACAATGGAAGACATCCTTTGAACTACAAATTAAGAGAAAAAAGTAGAATTTAAATTTTTTTGCAAAGACAGGGACGGACATTTTTATAATTTGCTTTTTTAACTTCATTAATCCCCAACTTATATACACTTACTTTTAAGATATTAGTTCTAAACATAGTTGATAGCCTTCTAAATAATATCCTCAAGGAATTTTCTGTTTCTGGGTATAGTGCTGTTGTTATAATGTATAATGTTTTACAGTGCTTATGCAAAATAAGCCTTATTTTGAGCTAAAAATGGCCATTTAAAAAAAATTTGCTAGCTTCCTAATTTTTTACTCATAATGAAACAAATAGACAAGTTCTTCAAAAATTTGCATTAATGTTTTAAAAATATTTATATTTTATAGAAACTAGTCGGATACCTTAAAGAAAACGAGAGAAAGCTATCTGATGTTGCCAGTTACAAAACATTGCAATTACATTGTTTTGTTTTTTTTTAAAAAAAACGTAAATTTTTCTAAAGAGATAAAAACTGTTTGAATAATAACTGATTATAAATTCTTTTTAATGATATAATGGCAAATTCTACGACTGACTATCAGGGAACATTTGTAACAAGTATGGAGCTTAAGTTGAGATTTAAGGGTTATAGCTAGTCGGAAAGTGGTAGAGATTTCATAGTAATATTTTATCCCTGCAGAAACTAAAGCAACGGATAAAAACGGTAGTAAAATATGCAATTTAACTTTGAGGAAATAATTTCTACTCCCCGTTTTAATTTGCATATCTAAATTCAGTTCCACTTTAAAAATAATTTTCAACGTCATGATTTAATAGGAGATATACAGTTTAATAGTGATATTAATCAATTTAAAGTAGTCTTAAACTTTCTTGTCATTATTTTGAAATTCATGTTAAACTTTAATTGAGTCCGTCTGATGCAACTCACTATCGGAATTTCTGCTTTCTGTACAATGTTTCAACTCATTCCATTTACTTGTACAATAAACTTCAACTCCATATGTTCCGATACGTCAATCATTTTCACTTTTACAAACTCATCTATTACTGAACAACTCTAGAATCTTAAATGTTTACCAGATGGAAGAGAGATAAATAACTTTACTGTGCAATATCATTCCTTGCTACAAATGATAAATAAGATATTTAAAATACCCAATCAGAATATACATTGTTCCTGGAAATAGAGAAAATTCTCAATAATCTTGAGTATTAGTCAAATAGCCGATCAGAAGCAAGTTATTACTAAACAGCTGCTGTAATCATTATTCAAATTGCTCAGTCAAATTATCTGTTATGTCCGGAGAATGTAAATCAATTTATATTTACTTGCTTCGGAATGATGAATTCTTAATGTTACTATTAAGTGCATTCTCGTTAAATCTTTCAGTAAAATAGGCTTAGTCTTAACTATTATATATTTTTCATATGTTATTATATCTTTATTAAACCTTATATCTTTCACGTATTATTCTTATATATTTAATACCTGTTTCTCATAACTTCATATATCTTCTTAATATTTTTTTGTATCATCTTCTAATTTATTCATATTTATCCTTCATTTTTCGCTGCATTTTCTTCAAATTTTCTAATATAATTCCTATCCCTTTCTTGTAACTTTCATGCGCACATTATTTCCTTTTATGTCTTTTCGTTTTATCCAATTCCATATAGAATAATTTAATTAAGAGACGAAATGTATAGATAATAAGAAATATAAAGAAATATTCTAAATTTGAAATATTAGTAATTGGATTTGAAATAAATAGTACACGTTTTATTTTACGTAGTAAATAGTATCGCCTTATCTATGAAGGAATTATATATGTAGTTATCAGCTATCTAGTTATAGTTAACAACAAATATGTTTAAATAAAAGATATCTTTCTGAGAAATTTTCTTATTATCGTCCGTTATTCGCAGATAAAGTCTTGGTAGAATAATTTAATTATCTCAGAATATCTGATATTAATGTCCAACATATTTCGCAGCGAAATATAATTTATTTTTAGACCATATAAAAATTTAATATTTATGAATAAACAACTTAATTCAATAGTTTTATTTATCAAATAATTGATTCAAATAATACATTATGTAAAAATGAGAATATTATTTCATTCTTTTTTTGTCTTTTAATCACACAAATTATGTTTTTACTGAGTTTATCGTGTTACTGTTATCGTGGTATAATCAATTTTAAATTTTAAGTTTTATTAGGGATATGCACGGGGGAAAAGCTACTGTTACTAATGCCTTATTCTCCTCTTCACAAAATTTAAATATCTTTTATACAATTTCTATTCATTTAATTTTTCTTATGTTATGGAAAATTTTGTTTTTCGGCAAAATTATAAGTATTCTCTGAGCAAATTGAACTTGAAAAAAATAAATTTCAAGTATTTTTAAGATTTTTTTTAAATTTATGAACGGAAATATCTAGAACTTAACCATACATAAAATTATGATAAATATGGTTTATTTAAATTTCATTGAGTAAAAAACCCAAAATAATTTACCTTAATGTTCAATATTTTAGGTTTTACCTTCTTTTCCAACGTTGAATGTCTGCTACTTGCTTAGTTTTCGTTAGCATTCAAGTAATTTTCTATTATAACTCAGATTATTTTTTTTAGAATTCCTCACTATGAAGCAAATAAAAGAGAATCACGTCAAAATTTCGAAAACAAGAAATTAGTAAAATACGCACAGTTGTCAAAATATCCATAGATATAGAGAATTTTCACCTTCAAATATTATATATAAATACAAATATATATATATATATATATATTTTGGAAAATAAGNTAAATAAATACAAGAAAACACTAAGAAAGTTAAGAAAAACAATAAGTAACATTTATTGCGCTTAAGCTGCAAGTAAACAGCACTCATTAGATAAGTTCAAAATGAAGAATAAAACAAAGAAAAATTATAGACATATGAAAAAAAGGGGGTGGGAAATAATAAGTAAAAAAAAAACAAAAACACTTTATTAAAAAAAAAATGAAATGTTAATTAAAAAACCGGAAAAAAAGCCGGGAAAAAAGAGATATAATCTTTTCTTATTGTTTTTCTTAACTTTCTTAGTGTTTTATTGTATTTATTTATATATATATATATATATAGCATCATTTTTCGTACTTAGCAATAAGATTAAAAGCTTTCAGAGGCTTGAAAGACCTACAATAAATTGCGAAACAAAACAAGTATTTTGCATCCCGCATTATTAGCCAAATGGAAAGAATATATATTTTGGAAATTAGGAATGGACCAAAAAATAAAATACATAAATTTATCAACTATCTACATTTAGGTAAGGAGAATTTTTTATTAGAAATACTATGCAGTATCTTTCAAGCATATTTATGCACTAATATTGGAAAAAGAAATATTGTACATCGTATTGTTAATGAGAGCATCAATACATATGAAGTTTTTATTATTCAAAGAAAAATAAATGAGAACTAGATCCCAAATCTTTACTTATACCGCTTTAATATCCCCCACCATACGTCAAATTAAAATAATTTGGAAAGAATATATATTTTGTAAATAAGAAAAGGACAACAAAATCTACGTAAAGTTATTAAATATCTCATTTTTGGTATAGAGAACTTTTGAATAAAAATACCATGGAGTATTTGTAAAGCATACATTTATGCACTGATATTGAGAAAAGAAATATTGTCCATTGTATTGTTATCAGGAGTATCAATCCATACATACTTTTTATTATTCAAAGCGAAATAAATAAGAACCAGACCTAAAGTATTATATATGCTTTCTGCCTTTGTATTTCCATTGATTGCTTTGCAAGCGAAAGTTTTCAATCTATATGAGTGAGGTGAGGGTTTCTACTATACTTTTCAATAGAGCACGTTCAATCGAAATTCCAACTTACTTTTTTTTCCTAAATCCTACTGCTCCTACATCAACAAAGAATTGGTAGCTTCATCAACAAGAATATATTGTTTTTCAAAAACAACACAAAATTTTTGGGTATCGTAACAATTTGAGAAACAGAGGTATCTAAAGAATTCCAGGAATCTCGGTGCAAATTTGGATGTTGTTTACGACGCGAAACGCTTCAAACCAGAGCAATAATTTCAGGCGTGGTATATATGACGCCTTTATTGTAACAAACTACGCGAAAGATAAAATATATATTCTCCATTGCTGATGGCTATGTAAAAATACTGTCTTTTGAAATTGCGACTCATTCTTCGATGCAAATTTATGGTTATTTGTTGAATTTCATTTTCTCGCTGATTGCTGAAGAAGTTGCCAGTTTGAATACAAATTATCTCTTTTTGTATCATCAAGAAGAAAGGGGATTTTGAAAAATTTTGCACTGAATAATTTTCTCTTTGATTTCTTTGGTAAAAATAAGTTAATTTATGTTTTGGAGAACTGTGATTTTGTGAAATTATTTTTCTGTTTCAAAAAATGTGTGTTTTTAATATTAGAATTTTGTTTGATCTATCTTCCATTGCATATTTACTATGCTTAGATATTAAAATTTAGAAATCCTGACGCATTCCATTTTCTTCTTCTAATAATAGTTTAGTTCGTTTTCTGTCTTATTTTTTAAATTTCTGATTTTAATCAAAATAACTATAGCTTCTTTGTGTTTGTTTATGTAAATAAAATTAGTTCCCGATTTTACACTTTCTTACCAGGTTTTAGAAAGGTATATATATATATATATANTCAGAATATTAAGACCTTTTTTATTTAAATTTTTTGTTTTATTCCGTAGTTTTTTTTTTTCGAGTTTTTGTCGAGTTCTGCTAAAAATCTCTCAGAAATGAGAAACTTCCGCTCATTTTCTTAAAATTCTTAGAAATCGTTCAATCTTGATATTTTTGTAAGAAAAAAGAACCTAAGCAGTTTTAATATTCATAAATTTTTACTATTAAACGCACGAAATAATATTATAGAGTGCAGGAAACCGAAACAAATTTTTATGATAAATTTTTTTCAGCATTTGATAAATTTATGCATAAATTTTCGCTAAAACTCCAAAATACTATGAAAAAATATTACGAAGTGAGTAATTTGCAGTGTTGTCGTAGATGTATCAAAACTAATAGTATTCTGACATTTTAAAATTTTTATTTCTAATCTTTCGAAACACAAAAAGTAGCATTAATTTGATATTAAAGAAAGGTAAATATTTAAAAGTATTTATTGCTGATTTAAATAAAACAATTAAAATTTATTAAGTAAATTTTAAAATTTATTTTAGTATGTCTAGAATAAATTTTAAAATTTATTTTAGTATGCCTAGAAATTAAATTTCAATATTTAAAAGTATAAATTTTATTTCCTCGCAATTATGCTACTTAGTTAAGATGGATCATTTTAAAGTTTCAAAAGAATTTGGAGAAAAACTGTTTAAAACATCGGCATTACTACCACTGGTTCACTTTTTAGAAAAAACGTAACAAAATGTTATCTTGCTTTCAAATTAAAATAAAGTAAAAAACATTACCCCATTTGAAAAAATACAATAATAAACTTCCTCTTTTTAAGAAGAAAAAACTCAGTTAAGGGTTTTGTGTCCTAGATATTTATAAAATTCTTTCGCAATACTTTAAAATTGCTAGGAAATCTTGAAACTTTGAATGCATGCAATTTTATTGCATTAAGCTTAGTAAACGTACAATGCTTTCTAAGTTTATTGTAGTAGCGATACTAAAAAATATCATGCAATCCCTGTTTCCTATGGATTTTCAAGTAATACTACAGATTTTTTTACCTTGCTTAAATTTCCTTACGTAAAACTTTTCATTGTCAATCTATCACTTAAAATCCTATTAGAAAAAATAATCAATATTTAATGTCATTTAGCATAGTGAAAAAATTGTATGAGAACAAATATATAATCTCAGTTGCTCGCAAACTTATAATTTTTCGTCATAAATTATATACCCGATTAATGCAACAAACATCGTAAATACAACTTACTTATGAGAATGAACTTAATCATCATTAAAAACTATTTTTTCTTTCATTCTCTTAGCTTATTATTAGACACGCGCTGCTCTATTTTCAATTTCTTTCACCTTTTAAAATGTATCAAAGAAACTGCCATCTATCAAGTAAATGAATTTTTTCTTCGCTTTCATTTCCACTTTTAATTATGAAGAGTGGTGTTGGGTTTTTCATCATCGTGATTAAATATTAAAAAGATAAAAGCTGTACAAAACCGTAATTTCTCACTTCCACAAATATCACAACTATGAACTACGACAAATGCTATACGTTTAAACTTCAACGTTTCGCTAGCTGTCAAAACAGAGGAAAATGCGCAATGAATTAAAATTTATAGTACAAAAGGAAAACGCTGTAACCGTAATGGTGCGGTATATAAAATGATAACTTATTGACTCATTAATTATGCATCGCTAAATGTCCCCTTAAAATGCATTGCTAGTTTTAGGCAAAATAATTTATGACATATTTCCATCATTGAGCTAATTAAAGAGAGTGAGAATAGGGTTTCACAAGTTTGGCAAATATAGTGCACGTCTTATCATTTTAAGCTTATTTTATAGATATTGATGTGACCGTGTAAAAATAAAATAGTTTATGTTTTGCAAACATTTGCTTAAACGGAATTGTAACGTTTTATAATCATGGTTTCCATAGTAATGTTTTGTGGATTTATTCCCGAATTTCGCTTGGATATTTTTCTAATTACATAATTAATATTAAATATTTTCAAAGAACATATTTAGCCTCCTAATTTAAATGAATCGCTATTTATGCATGGTGTTAAATATTTAAAGACATACAATAATTAGCTTAATGCTAAAATTAAATTGCCGAGCGATAAATAGGATTATATATAATAATTATGATTATTTCCTGTTATATAGGTATTTTAAAATCTTTCAACTTAGAACAAATATCAAATTACTAATTTAAAATTGTTATTCTAAAGTAGCAACTTTGCAGACATACTAGCGAATGCTATATTTTAATAAATAATCAAGGCCATTTGTAATTATATGTACTAAGGAAACACTTTAGGTAATCTCCATATAATTAACTAGATGGTATGTTAATTTAAAAGGAATTCAAAAGGAATAAATCATTGCTGGATGTACACTTAGAAGTATCCTATTATTAATAAAAAATATCTAAAAATATCTAAATATCAAATTGTTCCTCTAAAGCAGTGAAACTTTACAGACATGCACATGAATGTTACATTGTATTAATTAATCAAGGCAATTTGTAATTATATTTCACCAAAACTTTTGTTCATCGCAGAAATATCAACTAGATTTGTTAATTTAAAATAAATTCCTAAAATGCTTTAAATCATTACAGGAAGTATTCGTACAAACATCTCATTATTAATAAAAATATCTCAATATCTAATTATTAATGTCAAATTGCTCCTTTAAAGTCATGAAATATTACTGATATATACACGAATGCTATATTTTTTTTGTTAAGAAATCAAAGAAATTTTTTAATATATTTAACAAACACTTTTTATTAATCACCAAATGAATTATGAACTAGATAGTATGTTAATTTTTAAGAAATTCAAAAAAAGGAAAGAAGTTAAAAAATTTAAGTAATTTTTTAATACATATAGCACTATGATAGACAAAAATTTGATTATTAAATTTATCCTTGAAGTCTTACTTTTTGGGAAAATAAATATTTACCTATCCATAGCAAAAAAAATAATTTTATATGAACTCCTTATCCAGATTATATTTTACAAACTATTATTTTACAATAATTATGATAGGCACGCGGCATCAAGTATGGGTAATATTAATCACGAATCAAAATAATAACTGGTGAACAATCAATCTGAGTATCCTGAAAACTTTGAACAAGTTTTTTCAAATAGTGTAATGAAAGTATTTACCCACACATGTATTATCTTTTTTTAAATTTTTTTTATTCTTATCATTAGTAAAAATTCCTTAATTCTACAATAAGAAAAAAATATGGTAAAAATTAGCTAATTATGATAAAATTTACCGTGTTCCTGGCTCTATGGGAAAAAAGCTCGGTAATTTTAACTGAATCTCTTTGAAATGAAGATTGGCAATTATTTTGATAAAACTAACAATACACTATAGTTTTATAATAAGTAATAAAATTTGGTAATTTTTATCATTATGCATTAGAGCATGTCATAAAAACTATTTAATTAGTAAAATTAACTTTTCAGATTTGTAATTTTTATTAAATGCGTAACAATAAAAACTATTATTTTGAAAAGCATAATTCACAGTAAGCCGTTACCTTGTAAGCCGTTACCATATGAGCGGAAAATTTACCAAATGAATGATTTATGTACTATATATTTTGATTTCATTATCAGAATTATGCTCAGAATTACGATTTATTTTTTTCTACCAAAAATGCCATTGATATACAGTTCGGTATTTCTGCCAAAGGTTTTATAAATTAGTATTTAGTATTAGTATTTTTAAATTTTTATTGAAATAGGAAGCAATAAAAATATATTTACTCATTCTTTATAAACCATTTAACCACCCTATATTAACCATTTAAGTGCTAAAAAAATTCTTAAAAGTATTTCCTGTCTCCACTGACAATATAGATTTATATGAAATTTTTCCTGGAATAATTGAAAAAAAAAACAACCCCAGTTGTTGGTAGCTGATGAAAATTGTGCAAACATAGTTTTCATATAATTTACGAGAAATACAAAGTTAAATAAAGTATTTATAGGAAAACAGATTAAACATATTATAGAGAAAAAAAATAGTGTCATTTATTTAAAAAAATGCTTCATCCAAAGAATACTGAACAAAAAACTCGTATTTATCAGGTATCTAATAAATGCATGAAAACACTCCTTTAAAATCTACCTTTGGAAAATATTTTCTAACCCTTTAAATTATTTTCTTTTGCAGAATAAATTGGAAAATGCTTTCATAATAGCCATTCTCTAACTAGATCATTAATCCAATCAACTCTCTGCTATATTCCACAGCATTTAATTTAAACCACAGCCACTCAATCATGGAAATAGATGTTAAATTTACTGACGGAAGCTATTCTGAAAGCTTAACTGCCATGAGGGTGCATGAAAGTTTGAAAATTCAAAGGCCAAACGGTGAATGTAGCGGCACCTCTAGAAGCACAATTAATGTTTTAACCATGGTATTCGCTTTAGCGTAGATAATAGTATCGTCTGCCATCGCGATACATCATTAGAGTGTAAAGCCAGCTCAGAATGTCAGGCATGAGAGTCGTTTTCGCAGTAATGGCTAATCCTGTGTCGCGCGCAGCATACAAGAAGTCTTTGCCGCTTTGCATATTTAGGCAAGCATCACACCGTTTGTAAATAGAAGATTAATCGCAATTAATAATGCAGGCTAGCATACATAAATTGCTTTCGTTGTGTTCAAGGCTCTATTATCTTATCCAGAGTTCATAACGAATATGCAAATGCGCTGTTAATAGTGATAATTGCGTATTCTATGTCGAAGCTCAAACACCTCGTAGTCTGTCAAGATAATGGCAAGATCTTTCATTTTATTCGAACTCTTCATTTTGTATCACTGATAAGTTTATTCAAGAGAAAATTTACTGCAAGTCTCATTAAAATTCATGTCGCAATTTACATTTGCATTATGTTCTCTGTAACAATGTTTTAATGAGTAGCCAATAAATCTAGAGTTAATGATATTTAGTTTATTACAATATTCTTAACCACTGAAACTAATATTTATAAATGCTAAAGAGCATGAGTATTATCGTTTGTTGTTAATGCGTATAATTCAGTTCGTAAACTAGCACTAATGAGTATTATTATTATAATGATGGGTACTAGCACAATTCTATATTTATTCAAACTGAGTAAAAGAGTTTAAAGAAATAGTATATTTTGCAAATTAAGTTAGATTATTCAGCAGCATTTGCAGAGCAATTTTTAACAAATCACATCAAAGCAATTATTCTTAATTTTTTTCAGTTTTATTTAAATATATTTGTAGAAATGCGTATTAATTAAACTATCGATAATTAAATTTATTATTGCTACCCAAGTGATAAAACTTGTCTTATTGTGTGTTTTAGTATAAATAAAACTTGTTACATCACTCGAGTATGATGTATAAACGCAATTTTTTTTTATCTAACCAAAGTCATTTATTAAAATTTATAAATCTTACACAACAGATGGGCTATAAATTAAGTTTTAAAAATAATTACTGCATTTTGAGATGGTCATGAAATGGTATAAAGTGTACATTTAAGAAAACATTGACAAAAAACACGGGAAACTCTTTGAAAAATATAAAAAAGAATTCATATAAATCAGCTATAAATCGAAAATAAAAGAAAGTTTTCGATTGCTCTTTAATGTTTTTTTTGTTTGACGCTCTTTGAAAATAACTTTCGTGTTTAAGACGTCGATATCTTGCAGTCGAAATTTTAAAACCCATTTTTCCATTGACAAATTAACAGGCATAAAATTGAAGAGGATGAAATTGAAAAATGAAAATTTCAAAACCTGCAGTTTTCAAGTAAACTAGAAAGAAGAAAATAACTAATTTTTCACCTATTACTTATACCACCAACAAAAATTTCGTCCACGTCCTTCAACAATGATGCACCTCACACTGAGAAAAGAAAGTAATGTCAGAACTACCAGATATGGTAAAATTTACCATGTTTCTAGCTGTATGGCAACACCAAAGAGCTCGAAAATTTTTACCCAAGTGTTTTGGTTATTATTTTGGTAAAATTAGAAATAAATTTAGTATAATTAGACGATAAAATTTGATGATTTTATCATGGTAATTACTTAGAGCATAACATGAAAACAATTTATTCGGTGAAATTTACCTATCAGTTTTGTGTTTAATACTAAATGTGTGCTGATAAGAACTATGATTTTGAAAAACAGCATTTATGGTTAACCGTTTCCATATAAGAAGAAAAATTACCAATTTAAAGGTTTTATTATTAATACCGTACATTTCATTTTAAAAACCAGTATTTAGTTCTTTCTCTTGAAATCTCAGTATCATATAGCACAATAATTTCACAAAACATTTTTCTAGGTATACTTACTTTGCCTCAGGACTGACACAATTTTTCTTCCTTTATTAAGTTACTTAAAGAAGTAAGTTTTTTAAATCTCTTATTTTATATTCTTAAAAAAACTTTCAGTTCAATTTTCATTAATATGATCAACATACGCAAAAATTTATTTTTATATGTGTACTACTATCCTGATAAATGCTAAAATCAATAACAAAAGTATCAAATTTCCATTTATCCATCCCATCTCCCTTCAAACCATAAAGAAACCAAATTCTATTTGAACTAGGAAATTAAATTACCATACGACTCGAAAGCTAAATCATTTTGATTCTGCAGAAAAAAAAACTTAAATGAATTTATTAAAACAGGAGGCATTGTCAAACTGAACAAAAATTACTTTGACTAATCTAAAATTAAGATGAATATCTTTCGTATCAAACAAAAACTAAGACTTTTATGAAATGCGAAATTATTTTTTTGTTGGTTACTTTTCCTGCCACGTCTCTATTCAACTCTGTTTTAAATCGGCTTTTCGGAACTTAATGAAACTTTAGAAACTAATGCAGCACCATAGAACCTTTAAAAGAACGGGAATTTTAATTAAATCGGTTGAAACCTCGATGCCCTGACAATGTCAATCCCTTAGAACAAGAACAATAACCACACACTGCTATGAGAGAAAAAAAAATACTGTTTTTATCCTAAGAGCACTTCAAAGAAAATAAGAAAAAAATATTAAGTGTGAAAATGAAGCAAGAGTGATATTATATTAGAAAAAAAAGGAAAAAAAAATATCCGGCAAAACATGAATTATGTTTTTTTTCTTGTTAAAAATGAGGTTGCATTAATCACAAAATTATGAGGCGAATTTGAATGGAATTTTTGTTTATTTTTTTCTTGCAGAATTTTTGGTTTAATTGCTTTATGAATTCTAGTGTTTTCTGGCTTTAATTAGAATTATATTAAAAATAAAATTGACTTTGAGTTAGAAATAAAATTTACACTTTTTCTATTTCTATTAAGTTAGTGATTGGGCAACGATTTCTCATTCAAAAAATTAATTCTGAATTGAATACGTATAATATAAAATTCTTATGATATTCTTTTTGAAGATCAATCATTTTCATATAAATTAGGCTTTATAGTTAAACTTTGAACTTAGCGAAACAATACTTTTCAAAACTTATCTTACACTGAATTAAGTTTAACATTTTTTATTTTAGTTTAAATTTTTTATCCATTTATTTTGATCAAATTTTTAAAAATCATTGAACCTGTGAATATTTAACATCAACACACAACAAGTACATAAAAGCGAAGTATTAATCAAATGAATCAAATGTTAGAAAAAATCAGATACCAGAACAAATCAGAAACTCGTCTATACAAGATCTAAGATATTATATAATAGTAAAACTTTGCATGCATCAAGGTTTTCTTAAATTTTACACTCTACAAACTATATTTTATAACAACTGAATAGGTAACGCTTTCCGTAGATTTTAAGAGTGGTTTTAAATGAGTGTTATAAGATAGATTATAGATTTTGAATCTACGCTCAAGCAAATAAATTCCCATTTGTATACAATAAGTAATATAAAAATTGCCTCAATATGTAAATTGAAAATATATAAATTGTCACAAAAGCTGAGAAATTGAAGTAAATAACGAGTAGAATAATAAAATACTAACGTCAAATATTAACCACACTATATCTAAAAATCTGCTTATTATTTTTAATCCCAATTTTTTTTTCCTTCTAAAAGGATGAAAACTTTTTGAGAGAGAACGAACGGAAAAATCTTTTTTTTTCTTTTCCTAAACCAACTATTACCATCTCTAACGGTTTCCTTAAAAAATGCAGACAAAACTGATGGTTTTCATAAAATCGAATTAATTCCATGAAACCATTGGCATTTGGGAAAATAATCAAATTTTAAAAAAAGGTATTAATTTTTCAAGACTCTGGTTGCTTGGTTGTAGGCTGAATAGGACATATTATTTTATGCATTATTTTATAAAACTTTTACAATGATGGTCTCCTTGACCGTCCAACACAACGTTTGATTACAAATCTAATATTTCCTATTTTCAGACAATTATTATTGTATGGGCATGTTTCGATCCATTAACACGGGACTGCCTCGTCACCCATAATCAGGTGACAGCAAAGTTTCTGATTGGGCAGCGATACCGTATTGGGATGACGCTTATTTGACTACTTGCGAAGGATATTCACATGCATTTTATATCCGTCGTTGAGCAGCAGACCCAATTTGTTTGGGTCGCATGTATTTGAAAAGATATTTCACAGGAAGTAGCCAAACTATTGAATTGTTATAAAAGTAATACAAAAATGATTTATTAAGAAAATTATTAGGAGCCTCTTAAAAACTTTCTTGTCCACTGCTATTTGACTCACTGAGAAATAAGTTTTTCGTTTTTTATTTCGAAATTTCAACGAATTAGGCTAGAGTTAAACTTCTCTTTACTCGTCAATGATTCAAACTGTTCGTGTAAAGTGGCGAAATGAGAAACAGATGATAAGCAACGGAGACAAATTGACAGACATGATACCATGGAAACAAATGTAGCGAGATATTATTCTTGTGGCCACCAGAGACTCCGATCATTAAAATATAGGTAGGAGTACTAAGCAGAATACGCTTCGTGCAGCGGTACTCGTGGTCTTTAGGAGATTTTACTGTAAACTCTTGCGACAGTCAACGTGTTAGCATGATAATGGTCCTGCGTGATTGCCAATGCAAAATATCGCCAATTGTGATATAAAATATCGCCAATTGACAAAATAGTTAGAATCCCGTAGTAGTCAAAATTTTCAATTTGACTTTTTTGCCGGTTCCTTTTCCGCTTATAGTAAATAAGGATAAATTTGCGTCAAAAAATTTAAAAAAAATCAAGTTTGGACCCAAAAAATTTTCTGTCCTTCTTTTTTGAGCCAAACGAAGATGTGGAGTTGAACACTATTTGTTTTACATTCAAAATGATAACAGATGGTGCAAAATAAAATAAAGCTACTATAAGTAATACGTACTTGCGTGGTGATACAATTAATTACCATGAGAAAAAATGGGTGTTGTTATTCGTTTTTCGTGTTCGCACACTTTTTTGATTAGATCAACTTCATCTACTAGATGAACTTCACTGTAATCACAAATAAGTGTCCTACAAAATTAGGCAAAAGAATTAGAGGTAGCAATTAGTTAAAAAGCCTTAGCAGCTCATGTAATATGCATTTATAAAAAGCAAAAGCATTAAGTAAAAAGGACAACTTCAGAACTTTTTGCAGTTTATTGTTCTTCTGATTGAATCCTTTCTTTTTTACTTTCCATGCACTTTTAATGTTTTTACATAACATCAATTTAAAGTATTTTCATGTTCTATGATTTTAATATTTCATAATGGTGGTAATTGTAACATAAATGCGAATACCGGAGAGAGAAAAGAATTTTGTTACGTTTTAAGTATATTGGCTGGAATTGAAAACCAATCCAAGGTTTTAGTCAGCAAGAGGACAAAAATCACTTGATGCAATTTTTATAACCCGCGACTTGAAATGTTGTGGCGTTTCTAAATGTCTTCAGAAAACAAGAGAAAAGTAAGAAAAGAAGAAAAAAAGCATTTGACCGATATGTAACCAGTGATAGCATAATCGCAATCATAATTTTCTCAATTTTGTAATTAAGCGTCAGTACAGTGATTTTAGCTGTTTTTCTAGTTATACTCAAAATATGAAAGTTTTTTTTAAGCAAAGCTGACCAAACCAGTCAGGTTTACCCTATAACTTGTACATATATCAACCTACTGTTCAGAAATGAATTATCTTAAACATTTCTACTTACAGTTCAATAATTTAACTAATAATATTACCCTCCAATTCTATAACTATTGAGAATTTTTTTATAATTTTAAATGTTTCCATTAGGCCAGTGATAATAAAATTAAACTGAAATCACTCGCTATTTCAAACTCAAATTAAGAATTTTTAACGTCACAAGAAAATTAGCATAAAACTATGAAGTAAAACCATAGCTCAATAAATCACTAAAATAAATCCTTAAATCATATCTCTCAATGCACTTTCTCGTACCCGATCCTTCAAAGACGTTTACAACTAAATATGGTTTAATTCTCGTCATATCAACCTCTCCTCAATTAGTATGGGAATTGAAACCCCATATCGAATATAGACTACCGCATTCTACAACCACCATATCATGAAATATGAATGATATTGGATGATCGCGCCATCAAGCAAATGGATAATAGTGATTTGGTTATCACCAACTGGGCATTTATAAGGTCACGTTGCCATACCAGACAATCTAAATAGCCTCCTTCCCTGATAGTCACATCATAATAAGTAATGCGAGTTTCGTTTCGCATTTGCTTCGGTATATTAAATGATCTTATTATTCAAGTTGAACGCATTAATTAAAGGAAATATCTATGGGAATCCCATTAAGTGAGGAATAGTGATCGTATATTCATTGCGACAATATTCATAAAAGACGCGATTTAATTTTAAAACGGATTAAGTTAGGATATAGGGCCTTCTTTAAATGAAACTGGTGGTTTTCAGAATTTTATAACTGTAAAGCGATTGGGGAAAGATTCGGGGAAAAACATCTCGCAGTAAGAGGTCATACATGTTTCATCCCAGAGTTCGTGATTTTAATCAAAAGCTCTCCGACAGATGGCGCCAGAAAACTCTAACTTCTTTTTCCATTGTGTTTTGAGGTATGTATGCGTGGAATTGTTATCTGATCTAAAGATTTATGATAGTTTGATTACTGATAAAATGATAATGGGTTCGAGTATTTAGGTTTCAGTATTCCTTTGCTCAGCGTTCTGTTTTCTAGAATGCTTTTTTAGGTTTAAGGGAGATGGTGAAAAAATGTCATAATGTGAGCTTTATTCATTAAAAGAGTTTAAAATGTTCAAATTTATGGTTTTTCAAGCTTTATACTTTTTTTAATTTTTTTTTTACATAGCTGTTAGATATATTCAGTGCTATCTGCTAAAAAGAATTAGGAAATAAAGCGAATAATTTTTAGAAGAGTGTTTTGTCATAGGCTTTTTCTGCAAGAAATGTTTTTTCTTTTAATTTTTACTGTTATGCTATTGAAGCTTCTTGAAAACCTTAATTTTAATGTAAGACAGATGCAGAACTGCGATCGCGTGATACTGAAAGGTGATGAAAGAGTATTGTTCACACGGTATTGTAGAAAGATGAAAGTTTTTTATTGTTTCCCATTGAATGCACTTGCCTTAGGGTAGGTTGTATATCACTAGATACTTGAGATGGTTTGCTTTTGAATCATGTAACGTAATGATTCGCTTCAATGCTCAGCTGTGAAATGTCACTTCATTAGATGGAATGATGAATTTTCCAAAATGGAATGAAAAACTTCGATTATTAAAAGTCTTATTCAGTGTATCTTGGCGAACAGCAAGTCGAAAACCAATCATCACAGCTAGAAGAATATCATCTGGGTAGACGGAAGTACGTACTTTTTTAAGTGTACTACGTGATATTTATTTCTTTGCTAAATAATTAGTCGTGACGTTACCGTAATCATTTGACTTTTCATCTTACAGCATACTGACGAGATACATAAGTTCACGGACTTAACTGATTCACACCTGAGTTAACAGGTCTAGAATTATCTGTCTTTCAAAAGATTTCAGTTGAGTCACCTAAACCAATTAAATGTAACATACTTCGTGATGATCATTGATCTTAGAAAACTCACTTACAACTTGGTGAACTTTCTTCCCAATATCTAAGTCAATAATTTCAGCGAAATTTCAATAGCTCTTCACGAACGCTGAAAAATGGTACAAAGCTAATGATTTAGGCAACATGAGTTCATAGTTTTGGTGAGGTATTTGTAATCATCAAAGGTCGAGAAATTTATCAATTAGTATTCAGACAATACTTACATGAATGAGTATGAAGAATGAGTATTTCGTACAGCCTGAAAATTTCGTGGTGATGACTGACATTCGTTTTACTATTTGCGAAGATGCACGTAATAAGATTCTTGAAGTTTGATAACACAAGGTTGAGAATCTTCCTCATTCCATTCAATATAATATCATTCCACTCCTGAACTTTGAAGCAAATGATTACGTTGAATGATTCAGTGGTAAACCGCCAAAAGTATTATTATTATGCTACCTCTTTTTCACGAATCAAATGAGAGTGTGTACGGCCAACGAACATTTTTTTCAACAACTCTTCACATTGCTGAACTACAAACCTCTCGCTCTTTTCGATTAGTTTGAAGCACTACACTATATTGCTTTGTTTCCAGTTGAAATGAGAAACACAAACTACGAACTCCTGAGGCACATTAAACGTCAATTTTTTTGACGACAAAAGTACATATTTTTTTCTTTTATCGTCACCTTTCCCACTGAGTTCGTTGTGTACTAAAATTTTCTGTGTGGTTTCATTGTACAAAATTTTTGCCAACATATTTTGTTTCAATCTTACAGAATTTTTTCTGGTAAATTTGCTGCCAAATATTTTCCGTAATATTACAGCAGTATTTTTTTTCTATAAGTTCAATGTTATAATTATATATCTAACACCGTATTGATAATTTGATTCGATTATGTCTTTCGACTCTGAACTCAATCAATTTATAACTAACATGTATTTGTTTACCGTAAATTGCAACTAAAACCATAAAGATCTACGTTTTCAGCTCGTAGAAAATTGATTTAAACTTTTGGTAAAATTGTATACCTTTAAAGAAGTTAGTTTTAAATAAAAGTATATGCATAAAAATGTTTTATTTGAATCCAATGCCATCATTAAAGCAAAAAGAGAAATTACTTTAAAAATATAAAAACTAATTTTTTGTTTATCAAAAAATATAAAAACACAATCACAATATGTGCAATTAACCTAAAAAAATGCAATCAGGCACTTCAGCTGCCAAAACTGTCTCTTGTAATAAGAAGTTGATGATAAGAAGCGATAAAAGAAATAAAATGTCTGCTACAATAAAAAGGTGAATGGCAAAAAGAAAAAAACTTTCAGTAGTCTACAAATCCTCAGAGGCCATCTTAATAAATTACTCTAGGTTTTTTTCATTGTCGTTCACAATGTTATTTGGTTCTTAAAGTACAAAAAATATTTTCCGTAACAACAAACAATTAATGAAATAGTTCTTTTTATTAGATTTTTTGAAGAATAATTAACGGACAAGTTTCTTTAACAAAACACGTTCGAAATGCTACGTTGATAAAAAAAGACATATTTCTTTTAAATGAAACAAACCTTCTTAAAGTAAGTAATAACTAATGAACCTAATTTAAGTTTCCAAGAACTAAGGTTTTGAATCTTACAATAATGAGATAAAGGTTGAGAAAAAGAACAGAAACTGAAAGTGTATGTTTAAGAAAGTACACTGAAGCTTTCTAAAAAGAGTTACGGAGAAAATTATTTACACGGAAAACTTAGAATTCTAAACACAAAGAATTATTTTTCCCTTGTGAATTAAGTAAATTTTATCTTTCTTGCTTTGTGTAGCGTAATCAATATTTGAATTAGGATATACTGACTTAATCTCGATGATTTATACATTATATATACATGCATATTGAATAATAAATACAAATAATGTTCTAAAGCATTGTTTAAATATTCACATTAGGTGTTCTTCTATATTGGAATTTCAATTTTGAAGAAAAAAAATGGAGCTCTTATTGTACCTTCTTTATTCTAATGTAGACACATAAATATTTATTAGAGAAGAAATATATATAATTTAATTTTCCGTTTTTCGTCTGGTATTGTTTTTGAAACCTCAAAGGATTGAATCAATGTGTTGAACAAAGTGTATATATATTGTACAAATAGAATAGTTTATTTTTTTAGCGTTGAATGGGTAATATATTTCTTTCAAGTTTCTCCTCATACATATATAATTATACTTTGCTAAAAATGGAAACAACTTGTAGAATTTCTATTCTTTCTATCTATTACTGAGTATCTTCAAAGTTTGTTTTTTTAAAACCTCGATAGATATGCTTATTTATTCTCTATTTCATTCCTCCATTATTAAATAACTATTCAGCATCCATGATGTACTTAATGATGAAATAAAGGAATAATTTGATATTCATTATCATTACTTACTAGATAGACAACACGAGTTGAGCAGACCTTTAATAAAAATTTTATTAATTAACGAATATAGTAAAGCTAATTGTATTATATCTATACAAAAAATACCCTCTTAGAAAGATATGGAATTTAGCATAATTCCATTTCAAATTAAGGTTCTATTTCGTAATTAATAAAAACAAATAACAGTTCTATCGTATGAAAAGTAATTAAAAATATATAAACGATAACAGAATTACCAAATCAGTTTTTGTTAATGCTTTAATTAAGAATTAAATTAAGAAGTAATTAAAAATTTCAAGAATTCTTGAAATTGAATAACTAAAACATATTAATAAACAAAATGTTCGTCATTTAAACAGTTTTTTTTTAAATAAAATTTATAAAATTATTCTACGTAAAATAGAATAAAGTGCAAGATCATACAAAAAGATAAAAGAATTTGTTTAAAGTGATAAATTGATTTTAATCCTTTCGTTGCATTTTTCCCTGTTACACATAAACCGAATTACACACAAGTCTGAAATTAAATGCATGAAATAGATGCATCATCAAATGCAGGAGCTTATCAACTGAATTAATACTGCTTTAATTACTGAAAAAAATAATGTTGAAATTTTAATATTTATGTTTTCAGCAAAAGCTTTTACGTATAACAAATTCAAATTGTCCTTCAATTTAAAGATCCACCTTTTGACCTGTCGTTCATTTAAGATAAGATCACTTAATCTAAATGCAATTTTATATTTAAAAAACCTCAAATAAATAAAATAAAATAAAGAGATCATAAATGCATTTTAAATAATTAATCATTGATAATTCATAAAGAAAAATAATTCATCAAAAAACAATTGTTTTAAGATAAACAAATTTAAAGTGATATTTTACACAATTTCAAGTTTGAGCCACTAAGACTTATTTGAATCAAATACATAAGCTGACGTTAGCATTCTGAAATTTTTTATATCAGATTCCAAAATATACATAAAGTATTACAAAATAAACATGCATATTAGGTACTTTAAAAAGCTTACCTTAGCACATTCCAATAAGCTCCACATCAAAACAATATGTCCTACAATGTTTAAATGGTAACTCAAACTTAAATTCAGAGCCCTTTAATCCCCACCTAATTTTCTCTGCTGGCATTACTTTCGATGAACTCCTCACTGCAATTAGCAGATTAAAGACAAAAAAATCCCCAGGCGAAGACGCGATATTTGCCGAATTTCTACTTAACTTGGGGACTCAGGCAACGCATATCATTCTAAAAAATTTTAATTTAGTGTGGGATATAGGTAGCGTCCCCTCAATATGGTGCAAATCAATCATCATCCCTATACACAAGGGCAAAGATAAAGGTAACCTAAAAGGATACAGGCCAATCTCATTAACGAGTATCAAAACCATGGAAAAAATAATTGCAAAAAGACTGACATGGTTCACGGAAACATACAGCATCATAGCCGAAGAACAGGCAGGATTTAGACAGTACAGATCACCTAACCAGCATGTCACCCTCCTTAGCCAATATATAAAGGATGCTCTTGATAAAAAACATGTACTCACTGCTGTTTTCGTGGACCTAAGAACCGCTTACGATTTGGTTTGTAGGGAAAACCTTCTACTGAAACTTGCCAAAATAGGTGTTCAATCAAAAATGTTTGACTGGTTTCGAAGTTTTCTCAGCCAGAGAATCTGTAAGGTTCGCTATGAAAACTGCTTTTCCCGTTGCAAGATACTCAAGACAGGTCTTCCCCAGGGAGCTGTTACCAGCTGCTTACTGTTATCTACATAAATGACCTTATTTTTGACCTTCAGAAAATTAACGGTATCAAATGCCTTCTCTACGCAGATGACTTAGTCATCTGGACCGAAATTCCCAAAGACAGTGTTGAGAGACAATCAGAACTAGCCCTTAATCAGGCATTAAAGGAATTAAACAAATGGTGCCACATCAATAACATGGAAGTCAACCTTGAAAAAACATGTTACCAGACCTTCTCCTTGACACATCAGCCTATCAAACTAAAACTATTGTATGAGGACGTTCCCGTTTTATATACAGACTCTTCTTCATACTTAGGTGTTGTATTCGACCGAAAACTGACGTGGACAGAGCACGTGACCAAAGTTTTGGAGAGAGCCACCTCGAGACTTTCCCTAATGAAAAGAATAGCCGGATCAAAATGGGGCTGCTGTAGAAATACCCTCGACATGACATATAAATCATATATACTCCCCCTCATGACTTATTGCTGCGAGCCGCTGGCGGTGACCAGCGAAAAAGTCCTTGACTCGCTGGAAAGATTCCACAATCAGGCCCTTCGACTTATAACAGGGGCCGTTAAAACAACTCCGATTGATGCACTCCTATTATCTACCCACCCCATGAACATCAAGACTAGTATAGAAGAGAGGGCAGTTATTTTGTGGGAAAAAATTTTAAGACTACCAGACTGCCTCTCCCTATGGAGCACCCCACTGACAAATATTGGTCGAACTTTGAAGACCCAGAACGGTTTCCTCCAAATAGTCGTTGAAATAAAAGACCAACTGAATATTACTTGGAAAACAGAAGACCTTATTAGATCGCAGTGCCCTATCGAAAAAGAGAGATACTCACTGAGTTTAAACCTGTGTCAAGATGTTTCCAAGAGAGACACAAATGATCAAGTCTTAAAATCTATCGCCCTGGAGACTTTGCACTTACTGTACCCAGAGAACGAATGGCTACATATATTCACAGACGGTTCAAGATTGGCTGAAGGCACTAATGCAGGAGCCGGAGTTTCCTGCAACCTTTTTTCATTTTACACCCCGATTGGTTCGTCTAGAACAGCCTTCGATGCAGAAGTATCGGCAATAAGCGTAGCTCTGTCACAACTACAGAATCACCTTGAGAAATTTAATAACGTAGTCATCCTCTCTGACTCCAAAGCCGCACTCCAAGCTATTGCTTCCTCCAAAGCCCCCGCATCTGCCGACATTCTACATTGTCGTCAAGCCCTTCACAGGCTTGACCAACACAACAAAAATGTCGCCATGCAATGGGTACCAGCGCACTGTGGACTTCAAGGTAACGAAACTGCAGATTTCTTGGCCAAAAAAGCCGCCAAGATTCTACAAATATCTCTTAAGCCAGTTCCTTTC
>NC_092208.1:56936385-57051364 GCF_043381705.1 Parasteatoda tepidariorum
GACGGTGTTTACCAACAGGATAATGCACCATGTCATAAGGGTTGAATCGTCGAGGAACATTCCAGAGACTTTCAAGTCATGTCTTGGCCCCCAAATTCACCTGACCTTAATCCAATAGAGCACTTGTGGTCCTACTTGGAAAACCATATTCGTGCTGCCCCACTACCCCCTCGCAATGTGAGGGAATTGCAGGACCAGTTGGTGAGCTCTTGGTACCAGATACCTCAGACTACTTATCAGCACCTTGTGGAATCAATACCACTGCGGGTGCTTGCAGTTTCGAGGGCTAAAGGTGGTTCTACATGTTATTAGCAGGGTGGTCATAATGTAATGGCTCTTCGGTGTATATGGTATTACATAGATAAATATGAATGCCTTGGGGGAATTTAAAATCTTATCTTACAGCAATCCAAGAAGCTCTACATGATGGAAATATACTCTACAAAGTAAGTATATTAAACGAGAAAAGCTTTCCGAGTATCTAAGTAGCATGTATACATATGGGCTAATAAACACGATCACTTTTTGGGAATTTCAAAAAGCTTACTGCAACTCATTGCAAGAAGCTCTACACCATAACAATACGTTCTACAAAGTATATTAAACATGAACATTTTTCCTAGTGTCTAAATGCATCGTATACATAGGGTCTTATAAACACGAATACAACCTAAAAACTTGAAAAAGCTTATCATAACACATTTCAAGAATCTCGACTCCATGATAATATATTCAGCAATGTATATTAAGCATGGAAAGCTTACCGAGTATCTAAATACAACGTATACATGCGGTCTTATAAACACGATCATGAGCTGGGAACTTGAAAAAACTTACTGTAACGTATTGCAAGAAGCTCTACACCATAACAATATGTTTTATAAGCTTCACAAATCTAAATTTAATGTATATATACGAAATTACATAAACACTCATGCCATAAGGAAACAGGAAAAAGCTTATCCTAATGCATAATAAGAAGCACTACACTTTGCACTACAGTTTATCAACTTAAACACAATGTATTCATATGGTATTACACAAATAAACACTCATACGTCTGGGAAAAACCTCAAAAAGCTTATCTTAATGTATTCCAAGAAGTTTTACACTATAACAATATGTTCTACAAAGCTTGGTCTTAAGTTTTTCTTTTTTTTTCCTTTCACTTTCCATCAAATCCATTTTCCAAAGAACAGAATAGGTCTTCAACTTCAAACTGCCCATTTTACCCTTAAAATTGTTTAGAAAATTTCTAGAATCTGTTCCATTTGTTGAGAGGAGGCAGCAATTCCCATTTGAAGAGAATAAACTTCAATGAAATCTTAGCGCTTTCGCACTTAAGCTGCTTCCAGAATCTTCGTAATGGCATTTCTTTTATAAACACAATCTAAATGATTCTTTTGTTCCCTTTGAGCTAAAAAGCCATATATTAGGAAAAAGATTTAAAGAATTCGGATTCCTTAGACAGATTTCTAGACTTTCACAAATTCTGGAAAAAGTATTTGAATGTTCTAGACACTTGCCTCATTGACTGGTAGCCTCAATTAAAATTTTTTTACTATCATCACAAATTATTGAGCCATGATAGTTTAGTTATAAAAGTTCAATTTTATATTTAAAAAAACTATTGTTTTCATTTTTTACACAAATTTTGAATTTTGAAGGAACTAGATGGGTTTTTAAAAGATATCAAAGAGTTTCATATAGTAAAAGACTTATGTTCAAACGACTTGCATGTACAATTCTCTAATTTGTGGAATTCAGGATTAAAATTATTGTTTTTATGTTTTCATACTATACAACAGTAACGAAATTATAATTTAACTTTTTTTTTAATATATCTAATCTGCTAAGGTATCTGAATAATGCAAAAACATGATTTTGAGCAAAATTCTCTAAATTGAGCTTATTATAAGTTTAGAATCCCTGTACTCTTAGCTTTCTAAAAATACTTTTCTTTTGTTGTACTTTAATTATTTGCAAAGTTAAGTCAGTTTTTGTGCAAGGTGATGAAAGTGGATAGGCTAATGATTTTAAATGTTTTTAATGAATTTAGCTCAAAATCAGATTTTTCACATTTTTCACCACCTTAAACAAGATATCTGTGGTTTTTAAAATGTCTACGATTTTTCATGAGCGTTTGCGATTATAGCACACAAGTTTTGAACTACCGACTAAGCAAAAAAAGTAGAATTTCTTTTTTATGCGAAGTCCAAGTGTGAAAGTTTTTAAAAATTCATTTTTTTAACTACCTTCATCCCTAACTTACTAGTATATGCACTTGCTTTTAAGACAATAGCTCAAAACATATTTGATAGCCTTTAAAGTAAAAGACTCGAAAGATTTTTTTTGTTTTAGGCGATAGAAGTTTTTTTACAGAGTTTAGCAAACATGCAAAAAAAAAACATATTTTTACCTAAAAATGGCAAGTTTAAAATAACAATAATATTTTTTTTGCTAGTTTTAAAAGTATTTACACATAATAAAAAAATAGTTTTTTTTTAAATTTTATATATATACAGGGTGAGTTCCGAAAGTAATGCGCATTTTCTGTGGAAAATAGATTATTGATCCTATGGGTACAAATGGTTAAAATTCTTTAAAATAGTTCCCTTGTGCGTCAATACACTTGTGGAGACGATTCTGCCACGCCTGGAAGGCACCCAGGAATTCATCGACAGGAATGCCTCTCAGGAACCTTGTAACATGAGCTTGGATGTTCTCCACCGACTCCCGGTGCCTTCCCTTCAGCTCTCTTTTCAGTCGAAAGAACAAAAAAAAGTCACACGACGCCAAGTCAGGGCAATAGGGAGCCTGGGGCACCAAGGGTGTCTTACTTTGGATCAGGTAGTTTTTGCTCCTCCATCAACACCTTCGGCACAAGCTTCGCACAGACCTTTCTCATTTGCAAATCCTCCGTCACAATCCTATGTACCACACATTTTGACAAGTTCAGGGTGTTGGTGATTGCCTGAATACTTAACCGAAGGTCTGACTTCAAAACTTCACGCTCACGCTGGACGTTTTCATCTGTTCGGGCTGTTGTTGGGCGTCCAGAACGAGGCTCGTCGGTGACCCTCTCCCGACCCTCCTTGAAG
This sequence comes from Parasteatoda tepidariorum, assembly GCF_043381705.1. Lineage (NCBI taxonomy): Eukaryota > Metazoa > Arthropoda > Arachnida > Araneae > Theridiidae > Parasteatoda > Parasteatoda tepidariorum. The sequence continues at coordinate 56,939,487 of NC_092208.1, forward strand.
GCCTTGTGCCACTTTCCACACTGAGATCTCGAAATGCATTTCACCTTAAAGGCGTCTTGAAGCATGTGATGAGTTTCCGTCGCATTCTTCCCAAACCGCACACAGAACTTTATCGCTTTCCAGCGAGCACTCCATTACGCTGTGACTCGATCGAAAAAAAGACTTTGCGCAAAGACACGTCCTACCGCTCTTACTACTCAGAGCGACCTGAGACCAGGCTTATTTGGAAGGACAAATCCCCCACCAAATTTTTAGACCAATCTGAGTGCGCTGCGATTGATAGTCGCGTCACAATAAAATCATGCGCATTACTTTCAGAACGCACCCTGTATTTAAAAAATAAGCTGTCGAAACTAGTCAGACACCTTAAACATTCGCGTTTTATAAAATTTATTGCTTGAAATATACCGTTTTTTTTAATCTTGAATGTGCAATTTTGGCTAAAAAGAAATACTATTCAAATCATATCTGTAAAAACCTAGAAAAATCTAATGAAAAATTACGTGTGCATAAAATATTGCTTATACCTTACATATTTCTAATTTCAGGAAAATAGTTTGTAATACAAATTTTATGGACTATAGAATGCTCTTGTAAAATACAAAAACTTTCTTTTTTAAAAATTTGGAGAATTTTCATTCTTTTCATTTGGAAAATTTTCATTCAATTAAATTAACTTGATCGGGTCACTCATCATTTTTACTCATAAACTTTAATTTTCATTCCATAATAAATTAAAGATTCTAAGAAGTTTAAAAGAGTTTTGGTTTTTGATCCATCTCGCATTAATATTTTCGTGATTTTTGTGAACGTTTTTATGTTATTACTCAACACTGCTACCTGTTCCTTACAGAAACTTTTATTAAAAATGACAATAACAAGTCAATAAACACACCTAAAAGTATTTTATAAGAGAAATTTAAAACAATATAATACAAAAATGTATCGCTAAATTAATCACAAGCGTGTTCTAAAATAAATCATTAAACCTTAGTATAAACATGAAGCTTGAGCAATCCTCAAATTTTTTGAAAATATTCTTCAAAAATAACAACATTTTTGAAGGGTTGTGCAAATGAAAAATTGACAAGTTGAATTTAAAGAATACTTGTATTCGAAATCAAGAGAAATTGCCAGCACGGGTGTTGTAGCACGATTCCCATAGTTTAGGTAGCAGGTTTATGATTTTTCTGTAGAGAAATTGCGGTTGAGTGGTGTGTGAGAAATGCTAGAGGAAGTCCTACTTAGCTTTCTTCATTTCATCATCCGAATGGAAACGTATTCCTTGCAATGCTCTTTTAACCGACCGAAAGATGTGGAAGTAAGAGTGACAAATCTGGACTGTAGGTGGGTGTTCCAACACTTCACAAAGTATGTTTTTAAAGATAGGTCGGGTTTCACGGGAAGGGTACAGATGGACATTGTAAAGGAGAAGGATCGCTTATTGTGTGAGAAAGCCTGACCGTTTCCTATTTATTGCTTTTTGTAGTTTCGTCAGAGTACTACAAGTATTGTGTTAAATTGATAGTGCACAATTGGGGTAGGAAATCAATTATTATTCCGATCTGGACGCATCCGTGTATAGTACAAATTTACTTTCGATCAATTTCCTCTATCACGAACAGCTTTTACTGTTTTCCGCCGTAGGTAGGGCACACCTCCACCGCCATTTAGTTTGTTGATCGGTGACGCTGCTATGGCTGAAGTCATTCTGACACAATCTCATGTGTCAACTTTTCATTTGAGGAACTGTTGTACATAATGGATACAAGAATGACTACAAAGTGGAAATTAAAAATTAATATAATAAATAAAGCAAAAGTATCAAATTTAATTTTTTATCATTAATTAACATTTTAAGGGTTTAGTGAATTCGGTTTCGCATGGAAATGTAATTCAAAATAAATATTAAACAGTCAATAATTAATTGAATTCTTTTTTTTTACTATACGATCCATTTCTGGTTTAGTACTATAAAAAATTAAGAAAATTAAAAATATATTAAGTTATCTTAAACAGTAATTTTATGTTTGTTATATGCATTTATAAATCAATACTTAACGATTATGTGATGATCTAAGGGTACAACTGTACTAACAGCTCAAACGTACAAATTTGATAAATTGCGAGTTTGTACGAATTTCGAAAATTCAATATAATTTAAGTAATTGGATTGTTAGATTCCTCTAGAATTCCTTACGTCAATATTATATTTTTTTAAGGTTTACTTTTTAAATTCTCAATGAATCTTAAATTACCACTGCAAGAACTCTGTGCCATAATGTGGCCATTTTTTATCGTCGTTTACCATCCATGTGTAAAAGGGTTCCGAATGTGATGTGACTATGCGAGGCTGAAACTCCCAAAAAATGAATAAGGGACAAAAATATTTTTAATAGCATGTGGTGATAATAAGTTTTGAAAATAGAGAACGGTACTGGAGTGAGAAATAATAAGCGAACATTCCGAGAAACAACAAGCAAACAAAAAGGCCGAAAGTCTACCCATCGAGGTCTGCAGTTTTAGAGTTAGGATATCATATATCAGAGTTCTCAGCTGATCTCACTAATCTGAAAAGATCTGCAGCTTGTGGTGTCCAAATTACAAGACTACAAGTTTCCAAAATCACCAGATTTTTCTTTTCTTTTTATTTCCGACAATGAATTCTATGATTAAAGCACTTTGTTTAGATAGATACAGTCACCTCTTAAAGTTTTGCACCTATTTTATGTATCACTTTGTATATATTTCTATCAATACATTAAATCCGTTTTCTAAACAATAATAAGTCATTATATTGAATGCCTAAAATTAACTAGCAAAGTGTAAAGTGTTTAATACTTCAGCTACTGTCTAAGCATTCTATAGAATGCCTAATAAAATACTAGCAATTTTCTACAATGAATAAGCAAACCATATAATTTTCCTTCTTAATTTTCATGAAGAGCGATTGTATTATATAGAATGCCTAGGTATTCTACTTCATTACAGTACCTAACAAGAGTAGTCCCGCAGTGGATCGTTAAGACACGGTTCCCAGCAGATCACAGAAGTCAAGCATCACTGGCTACGGTCAGTGTGCGAGTGGATGACCACTTGGATCAGCCTGCGTAGGGACCGAGGGTGTGCTGTATTGGTCCTCGTTAAACTGTTCTACCGTAAAGTGCTAGACTTCGCATGCAGGTCGTCGGGCTACCGAAAGGGGGGTGCCATCCCCTCTGCAGAGGATCAAAATTTTGATGGCATGTCTTCGGATCATCCTGAGGGATGTTTCCCCGGCGGTCACCAATAGCTAATTGTGCAGCTCTAGTGCGACGTAAAAGAACAACAACAACCTAACAAGAGTACTCTAATTTTATACTTTTCCCATAAACGCCAGGAATTCTCGATAGTGAGGGTATTTTCAGGCATGGATGGTGATATAGATATTTTAATTCAAAATATTTTGAAGCCTTGCTTCCAACAGATTTTCCCTCAAATTTCGTATTTTTGATATCTTCATTTTATTGTCACCCCACTAGTACAAAGTTAATGAAGTAATAATTTTTATGTCATCAAAATAACTACAGTTTCTCCTCCAACGAAAAGAGCATATGAAAATTGATTGCACAACCCTCCCACGAAAGACATCTTGAAATAGATGAGAACACATCTATGCTTTTAACGTCATTTTTCAGTTCTTCAGATCATGAGGGGGACAGAAGTACAATTGAAATAAAAACCTCTGATGCTCTTTCCCTTTTAGTTTTGAGAAAATTCATGAGATATTTCTGTGACATTAATTTAATGAAAAATTACATTCGTACTTCTACATTCATATTTTAAACAAATTCATATTTGAAATCTTAAATATTTTTAAGGAAAATTTCTCTTGAAAATTCTTTAACTTATCCTAAAAATTCAGAATTAAGTTTGAAAATCAAAATACAGAATCTCTTGGACATTGGTCAATATATTTAATGTAAGAATTAAGTGCTTTGTGTTAAAGTGTTAAATAATAAAGTAATGTGTTAAGTAATACTTTGTGTTAAATAATTAAGTAATAGTGTGTATGAAATTGCAATAATTCTTCTTACAGTTTGGATGTATTTAATTGTTTTGTTTTTTCCAATGGCAGGCACTGAATTTGTATCTTTTGCCTATACTATGCCAGAATTGTTGCTCATTTCGCGTTACCCAGTGGGCACCTGTGAACTAAAGTCACGGAGGCGAGCAACATTGCCCACGCCACACTGCCACATTACCCGTTTATAGGGTGGGCCACATCCACACATCATACACACACACAACAGAGGACAGCACAAAGAGAGAGAGAGAATTATCCATGCCCCGAGCGGGATTCGAACCCGCAGCCTATGGCTTCGCAGTCAGGCACGCTAACTGCTCGGCCACCAGGCCGGTTGTATTTAATTGTTTTCAGAATTTAAATTCTTATATCTCTTATTTAATCTGTTTCGTAGATACAAGTAAGAAAAACAGCTCTTTTTAAAAATATTTTTTTATTTATTGTTATTCTTTCACTTTTTATTAAAACATTCATAATTTTAATATAAAAGTAAGGAATTTAATCATTTAAAAGAACTTTAAGCACAAAATGATAAAACACGAAAGAAAGCGTTTAAAAATTCAAAGTATTTCTTTAAAGACAAACAAATAAATAAGAAATTAGAAAATCAACACAACGCAAAAATTAATTTGACTTTTTTTAAATGTAATTAAATCTGAGAAGCTTAGAATGAGAAAGATAAAAGCTATCGCCCTGCACAAAAGTCTCAATTTTTCAATGGAATTTTTGAGGATAGCTTTCAGAAATCGCGAAGTAACTGGAAATTATAGAAGTTGCACTTTAGAGTCGCGATGACTTAAGGGATAGAGCGTTCGAATCTGGATGGAAATTTTATATAATTTTACAATGGAATCTGGTTTCGAATCCCAACGATGACTGGCCGATGCGAATCAGCACCCAGCTTGCACCGACCACAATCCCCAGTGGCAGACAGATCATGGAGAATTCCTTAGCCATCAGGCTAACCGTGGGAGGTTCTCGTGGTCTTTCTCTCTGTTACGCAATTGCGGGTTAGTTCCTTCAAAAAGTACTCCACGAAGGCAAAATTTCTCCCAATACTTGATCTAGGAGTTCCCCTGTCTTCTGGATTAGGTTCAAAACTACAAGGCTGCGGAATTGAACATTAGCAGTCGTAAGCCCAAAAATTGGATCTGCTCTTCAACGACGATTATAAAATATTAAAAAAACACTGCACTTAAATTTATCAAAGAATCCTTAATTAATTCAAAGAACTGAGATACTACAATTAAAGTACTTTAATAACTTCATAACATGAAAAGCATAACTTTACAGCTAGAGAAAAATATATAAGTTCAACTTATAGTATATTTTTAAAATTATACTCAATACTTTAAATATCAATCCGTAGAGGTATTTGTAACCAAACAAATGTAAAAATTAGACTTAAGAGAAGGAAAAAAATGAAAATCTTGAGAATTTTTTTTCGTTAAGCTATGATTTCCTAAAACAAATTATTTTTCAATTTAAACACTGTTTGAAATTTTAGATCCATAATATAGTTCAAACTAGCAGTAACCTCTATATGGCCCTAAGTTAAATTATGTTTTCTCACTTCTTAAACTATATCACGCAACACTATAATTCAAATCGTGTGGTCACATCGTTTAGATTAACACCTTATAACGACTACACTAAATTTGAGCTATATTACAGCTCTACATTGAACCAGTATTTTATGAGAGTGTATTGAGCATATTTTTAAATTAGTATTCATATTTTTACCAAGATTTGTATTTCAGCAAGAACTTTTAGTAATTAAGTGTTTGGTGGAAGCCGCGATTGACCAATAGCTATAGGCACTGAGCTGTTATTGTGAAGGAGTTTCTATCCACAATGTTGGCTTGTCCACGCAATTTTGATCGATAGGTACTAGCTAGGCAAGGAAATAATGACAACTTGAGTGTAATACTGATCACATTATCATAATATATTCATCAAAATATTTGGTAATCGTTTGGTTGATCCGCAATGGAACAATAGCTATAGGCACTGAGCTGTTACTATGAAGGACTAGGGTTCGATCCTCAATGTTGGCTTGTCCACGCACTTTTGATCGATAGGTACTAGCTAGTCAAGGAAATAAACCACTGTCTAAAAGACAGCTTGGGTGATCCACTTGGCCCACAATTTGATGTTGAAGAAACACTTTACTTTAAGTGCTTAGTTATTGAATATAAAATATTTCGAAACAGCTGTAGTCATTCAAAAATGCATTTTGATTACTGTTGTAAGAGTCAGTTTATATATTTTTAAACTAATTCTTTCTAAAGCTTTGATTATAATCTTTCAAAATGTACTGCTGTTTTGACATGTAAAATTTTCTAAAACACTTGGAATGAAATACTAATTCTTAAAATTAATATGGCAGTATTTACATCATTTTGCCTTTCTTAAATTAAAAAAAAATTGCTGTAGATGTCAATAAATTGCTATTTACGATTGCATGAATAATTCATGTCATTTCCCATAAATAATTAAAAATATTTTTTTCATCTGCTAGGTTTAAAAAGACAATAAAGAAAGGCGTAAACATTTTGTGTTCTTTTGACATCTATTGGTTGAATAAGTCTCCAAAAATTGGTAAATCTCTTTCTAAGATTTTGAATCTATCCGAGTAAATAACTTCTTCATCTTACGTTTTATAAAATTCGGAAAATTACCACGATTGGATTGTAAACAATACTAATACATTTGTAGTAATTTAAAAAAATCCTTTGATTACTCTAATTAAACCACGTTTCATATTGATAATAATTTGTTAAAGTTTTTATTATAATCTTTCGAAATGTGCTAAAAGTTTCGACATTTGAAAATTTAAAAAATTCTGGAAAGAAATGTTAGTTTTTTACTCATCAGGACAGGGATAGCCTGTGTTGTTGGGCTTTTGTTCGTGAGAGAGTGAATTTGAATCCCGCTGGCTGAAGAATTCCAATGTATTAAACGGTGACTGGTGCATGTTAAATCTGTCGTGATCAGGAAATCCTCCAAATTCCCGTAACAAATCGATACCTCTGGAGATACGAAATCGAAGGTTGATAGTTCTCTGGTATAGGTCAATATTAGAATCTGTAGATGAATTAGTCATCTCTGTAAAACGGATTTTGACGTGTATGTGGCTGAAGTCATGTTCTTGGCCATCGAGGGCGCCTCTAAAAACATGAAAAGCACCCTCTGACTTAAAAATTTGCTTGGATTTATGTAGCAAGTTTGCTGATATTGGCAAATAGCATTAGCAGCAATAACGCAACCACAACATTATTTTTCCTCTCTTTAAAAAAAAGACTAAAAAATAATAAAAAATCAGTTGTGGATATCAAATAATTGATACTTATGACTATGCCAATATTTCTTGTCATTTTCTATAAATAATAAAAATATTTTTTTTTCTTTCATCTACGGGTATGAAAAAGATAATAATAGAAGCCGTAAACATTTTGTGTTCTCTTGATATCTAAAAGTGCCACCTATTGGTTGAATAAGTCTCTAAAAGTTGGTAAATCTCTTTCTAAGATTTTATATCTTTCCAAGTAAATAACTTCTTCATCTCACGTTTTATGAGATTTGGGAAATTGCCGCGATTGTTTGGTCTGCTATCTTTTCTACTTCTAAGCTGTCAAAAGGAAAGCTACTCATATTTTATTTCTTTAATAAAAGGAATTTTCCATTTTATATGTTTCTTATAAATAACATTTTCATGTGGGAATTGAAAATAGTCCGACATTCTTTATCTAAAATTTAAGAAACCAAAGGCTAATCGTGATTGCAGGGATTTTCGTTTTCCGCATGCATTCGAATAGTTTTGAAAGTTCCTATTAATTTCTTAATTTTATATATATATATATNATGACATAACCCTCACCACATATACCAATGCGAAACCGTTAACTTCGCAGTTCATTCGAAGTGACATAAATTTGAAACCAAAGTAATTAACCAATAAACGCGTTTGGTGTATGGAGGAAATCTTGTCATAGAAGGCTAATGCATGCTTTGTTATTACTTTTTTAATTTTTTCTTAATTTTTACACTTTTAAGAATTTTTGAGTCTGTTGAATGAAAATTCGATGCAAGTTTAATACGGTACTAAACTGAACCTCACAATTATTAAATTTGTTTAAGTTTTATTAAATCCATTTAAAGTGCCTTATTTTTTGAATTTAATTTCTCAGGAGATATTTTCTTGAAAGCAATTTCTTTGCGGTTAGCATTCTATTCAAAAGGACCGAATTTTCGGTACTATTTTCTTAAGTTTTTTTGTTTATTATGAATAATATTATGAACACTCAATTTATATTTTGAAAAGAAAAGGACTTAGCTCAAAACCCTGTTTATCAGAAGTTTTCAGACAAAAAAAACTTAAGTTGTTTAACAGCAAATAATGAAAAAAAAAAAACCTCTTACATTATTATTGATTCTTATATCAAATATCCCTGAAAAATTTCAATACGAATTAAAAATAAGAAAAAAGTTAGAAATCTTCAGTTTTGCTAAGTTCTGTATAAAAAACGTCACTTTAATTTTTTTAAACAAAAATTCAAAATTGGCAACAAAGTTCGTAAAATCTATGACGTTTGCTTTCGGAAAAAATATAAAGCAATTTTTCTTCTGAAAGGGAGACCAATCTAACTAAAATGTTTACACCGTTGTTACCTTATTTTGTCTTCAGACTGTATCATGTTGCTAGTTAAAATGTCTTTGACATCAGTCTTTCTCAAGTAGCAGTACCATGTATTTGCTGAGCTTTTTAACCAATTTTGAAACTTTCAGAAATTAAATATCTAGCTTCCTAAGCAAAACCTACAATATTTACAATATTACCCTTTTTTTATTCGAGATCCCTTATATCCAGAATAGAAACTTATATTTAAATCCTGAACAAGGCTAATTGGTATTCAATAAACTAAAAATCAAACAAAGAAAATTAGAATTTTTTTTTAATTCCATTAGTTTAATCTTTAATTGTAACGCACGATTTTTTTTCTAAACGCAAATTAATAACCTTCTTTGAAGATATGCACTTTTTCATTGCTTTTCATTGAGAAAAAGAATACCTATGAAAAATAAATACTTTTAAAAAAGAAACATTAAGAAGATTAAAATAGAACTAGAATTTTTTGCATCTAAGAAGTCTATTAGGATTCCGCCTGGGGTGTTGTTTAATTGTTTTAAGTCCTATCCTTACATGATCGAAAATATTTTTAGAAAAAAATTACTTTTTATAAAATTTGTGAGCTTAAAATTTCTGAAGGAAGTTTTTAAATATTTTTATCCGTAATGAAATTATTTCATTTTAATTAATTTAATTTAAAAGAAGCTTAAAGAAATCGCTAAGTCTGAGATGCATAAGTAAAAATTTAAATGAATTTTTTCTCCAAGTTTGTGGGTTATTACAAAAAATAGTGATGATTAAATTTAAAAAGAGCATATGGAGCAGTTTGGAAAAACACCCTGATGTTTCAAAATATATTATAGATTGTTAAAATGTTTATCGTTCGGGTAATTAACTGCATCTTCTCTTTACGATTAAGTGCGTCTACACTTTCAAATAATAGTTCCTGCGTGAAATTCTTAACAATGTTCTTAAAACATTTTATTGTTTTTATGCATATCTGTAAAACTCACAAATATTATCTAAGCTGTATAAATAAATCCAGATTCAAATAAATCACCACTAGCGAAAATATGAAATGAGCATTACTTTTTGCTTCCGACATCGTGATACGCATTTTTGAATTCTAAATGAGCAAAGAAACATAACTAATGATTCCAACTTCAAATGACTTACATACAAATCCTCGTCTCATTTGAAAAATATGTCAAATACATTTATTTTGCAAATTTTCTAAAAATTTTCTTTAACTTTCTTCGAAATCAAAGAACGCATGCATTATCTTTATCTGAATTTATTATAGAAAAGCGAAGAACATATTTCAAAATGCATTTGAGTAGAAGAATTTTTCAACTGTGTAACTTAGCGATTGTTTTTTTTAAGTCTCTGCGTGCTTCATTATGTCTGGGTTGTACGTTCTTCAATCAAGTTCTAAACTTTAGAATTCTGACTGGTTTTTATGCATAGAAATTTAAATTACATATAACCTGAAGTACTGGGTGTGCCAAATAAAATCCTACAGTATATGGTTTCGGTTATTCTCAGTATATGGTGATTCTCGCAATCATGGTTTAGCAATAACATTTGAATTTTGTAATGCAACTAAATTTTTTAAAATATTTATTGAAAGTAATATGTAAATAGCATGCTATCTCTTTTTCTCTCTGCTCATAATAATTTTGAAATTCTGTATTTTGTTTTGATTCCTTTTTGCTGCGTATACTTGACACTAAATTGTGTTGCATTTTTTAGTGCAGCTCTCTCTTTGCATTCAAATATTTAGCTTTGGCGATATTAATATGATATCAGAAAGCCTACTTTGCAGATTTAGGCATGTGAGTTGCGAGAGACGTTATCCTTACAAATACTTAAGGTGTTTTTGAGGTTTATTTGAGACTGTTTTGAGGTGTTAAGTTTAATTTGAGGTTTATTTGAGACTGTTTTGAGGTGTTAAGTTTAATTTGAGGTTCATTTGAAGTTAACTTCTAAAACAACCTGAAAAAATCAATCTCCTCTCAATGTTTAAAGTCAAGGTGTATGTAATTGTTTTATTAATACTTGAGGTGGTTTTGTGGTTGATAAAAATAAACCTATACTTTAACCAAATAAGTATCTTTGAAGTATGAATGATTTCCACTGATTGCTGAGCAATCTGAGAGGTTCATTTTATGAGGTGTAAATGATGTTGAAATCGAGGTTTATTGATGAGTTTATTTTTGCAAAGCCTTATCTCATCTCAATCTCATCGCAAAACCTATCTACCCCTGGTGTATTTTTACAATTTGCAACCACAAAGCAACTTTAAAAACAACGTACTCTTTAGCGGGAATATTTCTTTGTAATTAATTTGACTTTTCTTAATTAAATCTTATTAAGAAATCAATATATACCTGCATAAAATCTTAAAAAACTAATAATGAAAAATAATCATAACATGCAACACATTAAATATCATTAGCATGTTATTGTTGGTAGTTTAAGTATGATACTAAATTTAGAACTAAAGAATTTAATATTAAAATTTTACGAATTTTAATCAACGCTTATCTTAAAATTACCTTGAAATACCGAAATTATTTCTATTTTTATTTTTTAAATAACAAACATGATAAATTAGAAATATAAATAAATGTTGAACATTCTTAAAACTAGTTATTTATTGATGAATACCTTTAAAATTAACGTATTGATAAAAGTTTATAGTCAAGGAAAAATCAAAAAAATTTTAATCTGCAATCTATTTGCTCTTGACATATTTAAATTTTCGGTTAGCAATCCACATTCTTCTTTATATTTAATCTTTGGGTTTTTCAGTATTTTTTTCACACCCAAACTCATGAAACAATCTATTAGTTTTGTCGCCTCACCATTAAAAAAAACTTTATTTTTCTTTTCTAACTAAAAACACGAAGAAAGTTTTAATACTTCTGTTAAATATTTTTTATGCTACGTCAAAAACCGGACTCATTCATTTTAATTCCGAACATATTTTTTCAGTTTTCCTTTTTCTCTTTCTCTTTCCCTTTTGACAGTGACATAAATTTCATTTGAGCACCAGGAATAATAGCATTTTCCCGGCCGTAATTGTATTTTTCCCTGAAGCGGGAGACTGATCCGGTATATGTCTCCTGACTTCTAAACGGTTTCATTTTTGACAGAAGAATTTTCGAACCGAATCAGGAGAAATGTTTATATCTTGTGGAAATGCGCATGACACATTTGAGTCTTTTTCGAAGTTAATTAAAACACGGTTTAAGAAAAGAAAGAAATTTGATAAAACCTTCCAACTATCTACCAAATTAGGAAGGAGTGTGACTTTAAAAGTTCAATTTATTCGTTTAATTCTCTTTTGTAATTAAGTCCAGGTGGTAGAATTACTTTTTTCTTGAGTTAAACTAAATTGGACCTTATGTAAGGGACTCTTAAAGTTAATTGCTTTAAAATGACTTATTCTAGCTTGAAACTGATTGTGCTACTATTAATTCTTCAGCTTGTAATTTTGGATTTTTTCTGAAAGATACCCTTTTTTAATAAAAAAAATAATTTGATGACTTAATTCGCATGCTAAAAATATCATCAAATGGCATAATCTTTCGAAATATTATATTATGTTGGTCATAGCTTTAAGGACAAAGGCATAATTAGCGTTTGAAAAATATATTTTCCCTTTTTTGATTCTTAATATGTTTGTTTAAAGCTAATACTATCGTAGGGTCGATATGATGCACTGTAAGAAATTAACTGTAAATTCAAGAGAACATATTTTTTGTTTAACCCTTTCATGCAGATAGAACACTTGCGTCCTTTTTATATATTTTTTTCTAACGCTCTAATTACAAGCACAAATATATTCTGGTATTTTGAAATTATAAAAAACAGTCTAAAAGTTACTCAAAAAATTTGTTAGATTATCGGAATTTTAATTCTTCCAAAATATAAAATTCAAAAAGAAAGTAGTTTGAAAAAAAAATTTCATTTACATGTAAAGAAATTATCGAAAATTACTTTTGTAAATTAAAGAAACTTCAATGATTAATTACTGTTATTCTCAGACCTAAGTAAATCCAAATAACTGTAAGTCGACAAAATTATTGTTTGTTAGTGAGTCATGTTTGGAAGATTTTACCTTTAACGCAAAAAAGGAAATTGGTCTTTCGCTCTGTATTTCAAAACCATAAATTATTAAAATGCTAAATATAAAATATTCCCTTATTTAGTCCTAAATTACTATCAAATAATGAAGCGAGTATGAAAAAGATGTTTAAAATAAATTCTGGATCAAAGGGTTAAAGGAAAATACAGTTTTCTTCTGTTTTTATTCATTATTTGAGCACTGCAAAGCAATGCCCATTTTTTTACAGTCGTTTTCTGTATATTTAACGGTTTAAAGCTGTTTATTCGACAAAACGGCATTATCCCTGTTTTTATCCTTATCATAAATGGATTATAACTGACAGTTCAAATACCTGTTTTTGCCATGCGATTTTGTTTACCGTACGAATGCACTACCTTTTTTTAAAATCTTTTTTCGATTACTTTTTATACTTGCTCCAATTTTTCAGAAATTATTTTGTGGTTTTGAACATTTTTAAATAAAACTACCTTTCAATTTTAGTGTCAAATTATAACTTTACCTGATTTTTATATTTCTTTAGAATGTCGACTGGGAGGGCGTATTCTGCTGTTTGATACTGATATATTTACTGATTGGAATTTCCTGCTGAAATATTTTTTAAGTAACAGTGCTTATCTGTTTCAATAACAGGCGTCTGCTTTTAAATAACAGTATTTTTCTGTGTAATAAGCGGTTTCATACTGAACGGCTCCAGCTGAAAATTCTCTTCCCTCAATCAGATTTTTTTGACAGTGTAGTGCACCTGTTTAAGTTTAATTTATGATCTACTTCTCAAATTCTTTTCGTATTATAAATATTTATAATAATTTAGTATTTTTATTTTTAGAATTTAAAATTACTGTAATGTAAAAATGTTAATGAAACTCTGTACCTGTAATTTGCGATCTCATTTTTAAGACATTTTTCTATTTAAAATCATTTCATTATTTAAATGATAGTATAACTGTGTATATGTAATTGGCAATCTTCAGTTATATACTCTTTTCTTATTAAAACTATTATGATCTTTGATTTTTTGTTTTACTTAGCACATATTTAAGTCAATTAAAAGTATCGAAATATAATTTACTATGATTTATTTTATAGATACGGAATTTCTTAAATTTCAAGGAAAAAGTAGTTCAAATGGAAAATACAGAATTTTATTTTAAAAGAACAGTATATCAGATGATGGAACTAAAATTTTCTGATACACACTATAGCGCACTAATTTAAAGACTATTTTGTACAAAAATATTAAAATGTTGTTGATAAAGCCATCAAAATATGATTAAACTCGACTTGTTGTAAAAAAAATAAAAAAAATAATTTAAAATATTTAAAAGAATTTAATTTCTTGCAAATATATCAACTAATAAAAATAATTGTGTCTGCTTACAAAGAAGTTTTAATTGTGTCTATGTACCTCATTGAAAAAGTTTGTGCATCCTTACTATATGAATTACTATTCCTTACCATATGCTTGTTTCTGTGGTCTTTTTTATTTTGGCATCAAACATAGCTTCTAACGCTATTGAATTTTGTTTTTGAGAGAGTTAAAAATATAGAGAAAATATGGAAAATATTAAAGTTTACTGAAAAGAAAAGAATAAAAATTATTAAAATAAAATATTCTAAGGAACTTTTAATTTTTTTTATTTATTTTAAAAGAAATAAAGAAGTCGGAAAACAAAATAAAGATATAATCCCTTCATCAGCACACACGCGATCATATCCACAAAAAGAAGTGCTTTCTAATATTACATCAATATAGCCAAAGCAAAATATATCAATACATTTGTGTGAGGATCACTCAAAAGATTTTGAAAATAAAATAAAACACATTAAATAAAAAATATATACGAAATAAAACATATCAATCAAAAACCAGAAAATAAGATGAAAAAAAAAATAAAGAACAAATCACAAAACGAAATCTATGCAGCCTGTACAGAATTAAAATTAACTTTAACGTATCGGAATCTTTCAAGAATGATTTTAAAAATTTACGTTCTAAGATTGCCAGATTGCAAAATATGAAAACAGAAGTGTAAATAGAGGAATCTTTTTAATGGCTAGTTATTACTGCAGAAATGTAGCTAGTTTAATTTGTTTGTTACCTTGGATTGGCCCGAAAATGGATGTTTGCAAGGTAATAATATTATACTGGTTAATTTAAAGTTTATAATTAATAAGGCTGATATTTAATTATAAAATTTTAATTATTTCAGTATTTCAATATATATATATATATATATATATATATNTATATATATAGATATAGATATAGAAAAAATCCTTAAAGAAGGAGGGGAAATAAATTTTAAAATCTTTTTAAAACCATTTTAAATTCCATTCTATATATAGATCTTAAAAGCTTTAGCTATTTTCAGCTGAATCAAAAGATTTAATGTTTTGTGCGACTAAAAAAGAAAAGAATTAAAAATTTAAATGTGTTTACAAATACAAAAAAAATTATAAGCTTTAAATATTTATTTTAAGTTTTTATTAAAAAGCAGAAATATGGAGATGGCATTATGAAAGCTTAAGCACTATACTTTAGTTCAGTTTTATTTTTAGTTACTTAAGCGACTAACAGAGTTTTCGAGTTTTTTAAAACTCAAATGGGGCAATTAACCGGAATACATAATACCTTATTGCTTTTTAAAGTCAAATTAAAATACTCTTTCTTATTTTTCTTGTTTTATAATGTGGTTGCAACAGAAAAAAATGCCGTTTCAATTCACTTTGCATTTCCTAGTTCTCTTCGCCTTTATTTTACGCAATCAACATTTTTTAAAGAAAAAAGTGAAAAAAATCAGTAGTGAAAATTTAATTTTGAAATCCCTTTTATTCGATGTAATTACCTTTATATTTGCTTATTTTTAATTTTTTCTCTCCAGAAAACATTAATTGCATCATTGAGCTTTGGCGATTAATTTCCGGTTATTTCCTGAAAGAAATTAAAACGGAATTAACTTTCTCTTAACTCATCTGAAAACTGTAACCGTTTTAAAACAAAAACAATATTATTTTGATGTTTTTAACTTAGCAGAAAAAAATTTTATGAGCATGATAATTTCAATACTGACTATCCTCTCTCCGTTAGAAATTTTCAATTTTTTTGCTAAGAATGATATTTTTTGAAATGATAATTGACTAAGTAATGTTTTTTCCTAGCATTAAAAAATCCTTTTACTCTTTAACAGTTATTTTAAAAACGTAAACTAGGAGTTTTATGACTTACTTGATCTACTCCATTAAGTTAAATGAAGCAGTACTCTGAATGTAATTTAATGTACTATTTGCAATTGTAGGAATTCTTTTTAATTATTCACTTAATTTAATTTTCTAAAATATCTCATCTGTAAAAGGTCTATTTAAGCAAGTAATATAATGAATATCATAGTAAATAAAGGCATATATATTTCTTTTTTACGTCATTTAATGTCTCTTGAATTAAATTTAAAAACTTAACTAAATGTATTTAACTAATTACGTGCATAAGCTAGACTTTTATTGGAAGTTTTAAAAAATTTAATTGATCATCTTAGAGATGTCTGTGGAAATGGGGGGTGGGAATGGGCGAGCGATAAATGAAAGTGGATTTGAAAGGAGAAAAACTTAAAATTGGTGAAAGCTAGGTCACTAGCCAAAAGTTGGGAGGGGTATGGACTGCATACATAATGCACGGAACGGTGTAAAGAGCCTAAACAAGTAAGTTATTCCTACATTTTTCTACATTCCATATTTCGACATTTACTACATTTTTCTTAAAATGTAATAATTTTATATTAATCTCTTCCTTCATATTGTTTCCAAAGAGTATTCAGGGAATTCTCTAACTTGGTAGCCGACGTTGCGGATGGTTATGACATTTGCAGATTATTTTTCATCTAAGTTTTTTTTTTTTTTTTTTAAATCTTGCAAACAAATAATTCAAAATTGTGGAGACCCCATGTTAAAACACATCTAAACTTGATTTAAATATAAATTAAAAAGCTGAATTGAAAAATACTGCAGGAAACAAAATGTAAAAAAAAGAATTCTGTTACCTAATTATGGGTTTAGCTGTATTCCACATTTACTCCATTTTTAGTATCTTCGTTTCCGTTTTTAGTACAATTTTTAATTTGCAAATTTCGGTTCATGTATCTTTGCTAACTTTTTGTAACATAAACTAAGTATTACAGTATATCTGGCTGCATTGACGGCGCAGGACAAAAATTTAGATTATTGAAAAGATTGCTGTATAACACAATAAACCATAACACAACGTAAATCGTGCTACCTGGCAGATCAATATTCAACAAGTGTCAAGCGTTTCCTCCGGATTAGATCACAAAACTGAAGAAAATTGTTCAAAAAAATCTACTAGGTAGTTTATTACAAATACACGCAAGCCAAAAATTTTAATACAAATGTCTTACATTTTTTGAAGATTGTTTTATTTTGAAAAGCATATTATCCATAATGGTTCTTGTAATACAGGTATCTGAAAAAAATGATCCTGAAAACTCTCACCAGGTGTCTCATTACATTAAATACAAACTGGTCACACATTTTAAGGCAGATATCTTAAATACGTTGAAAACTGTTTAATTTTAAAAAGCATATTGTACACCATAGGTCTCGTCGCCAAGATGTTTGGGAAAAACGTTCAAGAAACTTCCACCTTTATCACATTAAATACAAACTATCTTCAAATTCCATCATAAAGGTGTAAAACTTGTATGCGATGAACGGAGTGATGTAAAAAATTGTACACCTTAAAATTTAAAAATGTTTCACCTATTATTATATAAAATAATAAAAAAATAAGAAATATTTACTAAAATTTACTTTGTGCTTGCAATCATTTTTGAATAAACGAATTTTTATAACTGTTTGCAAAAATTTTTAAAATTACTTAAAAAGCACTCGAGATATGGCGAAATACGCAAAAATTAAAATTAACATTAAAGGGTCCAAACTTTTGATAAACCAACTTTAGATAACTCTTAACCAACCTATAGAGACTATATTTCCCAGATTGCGGTTACTCCCTAAATTTAAGTGTCGGATATCCGAATCCGTTGAAAAAAAGATATATTTATGCATAGAAAGTACGTTTTTGTGACTGATTTTGTAACTTAAAACATCATCTACACTAATTAATTAGCATATTTGAGGTCACCCCCTTGAACGATTAAGAATGAGTCTTAGAGCATGAAGTTCCGATTATTAAATCAAAAGTTATTCAGGTTGGTCCGTTTTTTTCTCTTTCGCAATAACAAATATGTAAATCAATGAGAGCTACTTCAAACATTTTATCTAAGATATTATATAATTTTAAGGAAGCTATTGCGTGACAATTTTTTTAATACTGCGAACCACAATTTCTGTTCTACAAATCATCTTTACAAGATTTGCAGTCTTACTTCCATTAATCATTTTGTTTGCAGTCAATTTACAAAATTAAAAGCAGGTGCGGAACTTCAAAAATAAATGTTTCACTTACTAGGGTCAAAATGACCCTTGACATAAAACAGCCCCTTTTTGTTGTTTTATATATTTCTGTGATTATTTTGATAATCAACGCAAACTCATGAAATTTAATACAGTATACTTAAAAACAATTTAGGAAGAGTAAAGAAATATGAGCTTTGAAGCTCAAGTGTATCTTAAAAAACTACCTAAAAATGGCAAAAAAAATGATCAAAATGACCCCAATGGTGCTTCTAGTGCTAAATTTTATAGCATATTTTGCATATTAAATTATTTTATTCATAAAAATTAGTTTGCAATCCTAAAAGGGGCGAATAAAATCTGGCTGAAAAACATATTTTATATTGTTAAAAAAATTTAAACATGACCCATATATAAGATTCTAATCAACAATATTACCCTTGCGCAAATCTCGGTGACATCAGAAATTTTTCCTTCGTGTTAACCAAACTAAGAAAGATTACCTAATTAAGCGAAGATGTCAACACTCAGAGATTGATTCTCATTTCAAAAAATATTTTAGTTGCCAATACAAATTCATATATCTTTCTGAAGAAAAGTTAGACAGGATTTTGATAAGATTCGGGAAAACGTGTGGCAACAAGAGCAAAAACTGATGTGCTTTTTCTTCCATCCTTTTTCGTCACCCATAATGATCATTTCACACCGATGACGGCCCAGAAGAACCTAAATCTCACGTCACTCATATCTTGTCAAATGAAGATAGATGGTATGACATCGTGTATGACGTTATCATAGATCTATCCAATGAGACGCGATTTATCCTGGGAGATCTAGTTGTCCAAGTTTCAAAATTTCCTACAGGGTGTTTTTTTATGCGACAAAAGCCATACATATTTCAAATGAAATATTTCATTCCTTTTGTTGGTCTTCAAAGCTATTTAAGGGTATAAAGATATTTTTTCCATTTCCGAGCTTTGTTCAAAAAAATTATTTATTTTCTTGTAATTTTTTTTTCTTAAAATTATATTTCTAGATCAATTGGTAACTAATTATTAATTTCATTTTAATTAATACATAGAAAAATTATAAAAAAGTAGTGGCATTTAAAGGTGCTCAGTTGCGACATTATTGAATCAATTTTTTCAAAGCTCCATTGTGCCCAAGTTACACTTTTACTTTAAGGTTTAGTTGGAGCCGCATGACTCAAGGGACAGAGCATTCGCCTCCCAATGAGAACCCCAGGTTCAAAGCCCAGCGGTGGTAATTTGGTAGGAATTTCGATCTCGGCTCGCATCGACCACAGTGCTGACATAAAATATCCTTAGTGATAGAAGTTTCATTGGTTAGAATTCCAGAACTAATCATAAAAGATTCTCCTGAATTCCCTCCCCCTGTAAAACAAATGTTCCATCAAAATGTCTTCCAGGAAGGCTAGTTTGTCCCAATACTTGATTCAGGAGTTTCCTTATCTTCTGTGTTGAGTTCAAAATTATAAAGCTACGGAGTAGAACATTGATAGTTGTAAATTTAGAATTACAGCTGGCTGTTCAACGCCGCTTATAGGATAAGATTTAGTTGTTGTTCTAGCTTTGAAGGGCAATATAATTTATCGTCTTTGTCACAGTTTTTTACTTTTGTTTATTGTTTCTTCATTTAAATTTTACAAAAGACAGAGAAAAAAATTTGTCATTGATAATATACGGAAAAGCATTTACGTATAATAATTATAAGCACTTGCATTTATCCGTATTTATTGTTCTATTGGTATAAAATTTTAATGTCAAGGGCGTATAAGTGACAGATCAATGCGCACCATGAAAAAACAAACTAAAGGAAACAAAAATAGAGAGACTTTAAAATATTTAAATCAAATCGCATTTAATTTATTTGCTAAGAAAAAAGGTTCATAATTTATATTCCCTAACAACCACAGTTTTAGGGATAAATACCCAAGGATCTTATAACATCGATGTTGAACAAAGAATCAAAATCAAACGATAAAGAATAATTTTATAAATTCAATTAAAAATATTTAAAAAATTATTACATCTCTAATGTTATTAGTTAGGCTTATTAACACAACATGGCGCTGTATGTATAATAGCAAAATATGTTGTTATTTTCTTTAAGTTTGAAAAAAAATCTATCGCTTCTTCACATGCTCCAAGGTTAAAATAGAAACTCTTTAATAGATCGCTGTATTTATTATTTAACGAAAGGGAATAGGAGAATCAGTAATAATATACCGAATGTTTCGGAAAAAACACTCGATCTTACTTGGGAAATATAACTCATCAAAATCAGCAAAATTTATATTTGCCTTGTGTGGTTGCATCTATGTTATGACTTAAATGATTTTATCCTTAAATGAGTTTTAACCATTAGATATAGATACAAAATCTATGATTAAATGCAATTTTTCAGGTGTCTGTCGTTCTAGAAAAATTTAATTAAGAGAAGACGGGGAAAAAAGCCTAGAAAAACTCGACTAATGCTCAATCTGTAATCATTTAACATCTATGTTAAATCGAAATCAGTAAAGCCAAGTGCTGCATGAATATCCCGTTTCTTTTTATGAAGCTTTTGTTATTTTTTCTTACGTTTGTCATGAAGTATATATAACATGTTTGTAAGGTGTTCTAAAAAACAGCTCTTACTATTCAATTTTAGAATCTCTATTGAAAATGAAAAGAAATATTTACATCTGGAATCGGAAATTAATATTTAACGTATGAAAATACAAACATGCTTTCTATCTGATAACTCTTGGTACATAAAAACGAGAGTAATAAATAACAAGATTCGTATGATTATGAAAGAAAACAGTGAATAGTTAAACACCTTCAGGTTTAAACCTCCAATAAGACTATTTTAGTGTTTATTACATCAGCCACCCTCTGCTGTAAGTGGCCAGATTTCAATATCGTATTTGCTTTGTCCTCGATAGAATATTGATTTGCGATTCCAATATCAATACCTTTTTCTTTTAATATTTGATGAGGATTCTACCTCTTATAGAGTAAAGCTTTCGCCTCCTATTGAGCTGACCCGGGTTCAAATCCCAGCGATGGCTTGTCGATACAAATTTCTCACCCAGATTGCACCGACCACAGTGCTGACGTAAAATATCCCTAGTGATGGACGAATCATGGGTTAGAGTCCCCTTGCTGTCAGACTAACCGTGGGAGGTTTTAGTAATTTTCTTTTCCATGTAACGCAAATGCGGATTAGTCCCGTCAAAAATCCTTCATGAAAGCGAATTTTTCCCAATACTTGATCCAGAAGTTCCCTTGTCTTCTCGATTGGGTTAAAAATTACAAGGCCACGAAGTTGAACATCAGTAGTCGTAAACCCAAAATTGGGTCTGCTGTTCAACGATGGTTATAAATTATTAATGACTGTCCTTATGAACCTCTATGTATATTAAATGAAATGTTAAGACATATAGAAGAATAAAATATAGACATGTAGAATATTTCTATAAGTTAATTTTAAAAAAATTATCCTCAGAAAAACTCGATTTTAAATTTAATAGTTAAATCATTTTTAACATTTACCATTTAAATTTGCTTATTCGCATATTTTATTTGCATCATGTTTAGTGTCACAAAACTCTAAATGAAAATTGATTATGAATTGAGGCAAAAGATTTTAAAAGTTCTTGAAAACCTTTAAGCTCGTTACTTAAGCAGATATTTCTGAGGAATACTATAATAATGAGTATATTTTCGAAATACAGAAACCGTTCAGTTATAAATCGCATGCTCTTAAGCCTGATGGTTATTTTCCACTCCAAAAAACATCCTCCCTTATTTTATTCAATTTAGAGTGACAATGTTGATGTAGTGACATAGGGAAAAAAATTTCAGACTTGTACGAATATACTTACTGAATTAAATAATTAAACGAATTATCCTTTTAGATAATACATCTGTAAAATTAGTTTTCCAAAATAAATAATGTTATAAAATATTTTTGTCTCTCACCGTTTTCAGTACGAGATTAACAATAATGAGTTAGATTTGAGTTCTCTGATTAAACTTTTTGTGTGCTTATCACTTTTGCAAAATATTTTTCTTACATTTTTTTGCAAACTTTTATAACAAATTGCTTTTATATTGTCTTACTTTACGTTCAATATTTAATCACATTCCTTTTCGAACTTTTCTAAGTTATTTATGCTATAACTGGTAAAATATCTGACATCGTTTCAAAGACAATACTTAAAATAAATTTGTAAAACATTTCGCTATCAATCGGTGATCCGTAAAAGTCAAACAGAGTAAAAGAGCCTTAAAAAAATGAATTACTTAAAGAAATTTTAATATTCAATGAAATAATCAAATATTTACAATTGTAGATTCAAAAAAAACATGTCGCATAGTATAGATATAACATATAATTCCGAAACGTCCGAGCAAGTCCAAAAAAATTAATTCAAATAAGTCCAAAAATGTCGGTTCAATTTTGAACCTTATTAATGACAGTTGAATCACAAAACGATTCAAATTTGCTTACTCTCAATAGAACGTTAACTTTTATCTCATCTAAGTTGAACCTTACTATCCTGCAATAAATTTTGATATGACCGATAATATGGTTCCACTTTTATTGGAATATAGTTCAAATAAAGTTGAACCATACTATCCTGCGATCAAATTTATTAAATATAATAATATCGTTCAACTTTTACGGGAGTCAACTTTTTAACTAAAGTTGAACCATACTATCCCTCAATTAAATTAAATAAATACGATAATATGTTTCAAATTTAACGGGAATATAGTTTAATTAAAGATAAACCATAGTAATCTGCAATCAATATTAATAATAAGATAATGTGGTTTAACTTTGCATTTTGTTAAGGTAGAAAACTTAAATGGTATAACGGCTCAAAATTCTTCCAAAATTTCGGAAAGTGCAGGATCTTAGCTATGAGAAATCTATTACCGTAGTAATTTGTTTAAATGAATGATTTGGTGCAACACATCCACTGTTTGGATAGGTTAGGATATATATTGATGAAAAAGTGATGAAAATTGATGAATTCATATATATTGATGAAAAAATTAATCCTCTGAAAAAAGTTATGGTTCAAAATGCTTTCAAAATTTCTTAGCGCAGGATCTTATCTATGAAAAATCTATTAATAAACTAATTTGTTTAAATGAATGATTTAGTGCAACGCATTCACAGTTTGGATATGTTAGGATAGGCTATTCACATATATTGATGAAAAAATTAATCCTCTGAAAAAAAAAGTTATGGTTCAAAATGCTTTCAAAATTTCTTAGTGCAGGATCTTATCTATGAAAAATCTATTACTAAACTAATTTGTTTAAATGAATGATTTGGTGCAACAAATCCATTGTTTGGATATGTTAGGAGGGGCTATTCATATATATTGATGAAAAAATTAATCCTCTGGAAAAAAAAGTTATGGTTCAAAGGGCTTTCAAAATTTTTTTAAAGTGTAGGATCTTATCCATGAAAAATCTATTACTAAACTAATTTGTACGGTGCTGAGCATTTTTTCTCACATCCACTATTTGGATGAGCTCTTCACATATACTGATGAAAAATTATACCCGCTAAGAAAAGTTACGGTTAAAAATAAAGACAAAAATACAGTTTTTTTTTCTAAATAGGTCCATTTATTCCATATAATTTTCAAACATCTTTCCAGAAATCATAAAACTACAAACAAGTCGCTCTCAAAAAAACACCTCGTAAAACCCACTTAAGAAATCAGCTGAAACTCCTTAAGAGCCATTCCAAAACATCCATCCACACAAAATAGAAAGAAGAAAAAAACCCACAGAAAACAAAATGATTCCAGTTATTGTGCTTTTGGTGGGAAGATAAAACTTATCTCCAGAAAAGGCGGAAACTCTCTCAGAATCTCTGGGGGAATTGGCTCATGTTAAGCTAATCAGGTGCGGGGGTGGTATGGTATGGGGATGCCTCAGCTGGCAAAAGAAATGCAGCCAAATGGAGCTAATGGGATGGTTGTAGCCTTAAAAGCTACAAGATCATCCACTGACCTTTACTTCTCGATCCTTTCTCATGCTGAAGATGGAAGAGCGTTATATTCAGTTATTTATTATTTATTTTCCTCACCTCACACACACACTGCATCTGAAAAAGAGTGTGGTCAGAAAATTGATCAATTGGCAGCCCTTGGCTATATTGTTTGGCTTGTCAGAAGAAACTAATGTGAGCCAAAATGTGTTATTGATTCCACTGTTTCTGCACAATGTGAGGTAGATTATCGAAATAAAACTATGCAATCGCAAGAAAAAAATATATTTTTCAGCATTTATATTTTTAAATACTTTAATTTTTTAAAAAGTTATTAAGAAATAAATTTATTTTGGTTTGCAGCGAGTATAAATTAAGTTTACGAATTCTTAAGTCTAAAATAAGTAATTCAACGTGATATTTTGGTGCATCAAATATTGTATTTTCATCCATGTGTGGAATTTTTTTTTCCCTAACAGTTTTTGATTTCGTTCCAAACACTTATATTTTGGTAAATAAGAGAGAAATTAATATAAATATAATTTACAGTTCCCGCGCGTTATGTGTCAGAACCTTTAGTTAAGATTGTTGTACCTGGTAAGGAATTATTATTATAATCTAAATAATACAATTTTAATGTAAATTATAAATATAAATTTTTAGGATTTGAACTTAAATTATCTTAGAAAGTTTTCTTCAACATTTAAATTTTTTAATCAGTTAACTTGTAATAAATTGCCTAGGACTGTCAACAATTTTAAAATAAATTTTTGAATACTCAAATAAGTAATAATAGTCCAATAATAATTCGGAGCATTAAGTACTACATTTTCATTCAAATGTGAATTACATTCCTCGCAGATTCTTATTGAGTGTCAAACTCTTACGTTTTAGTAAAAAAAAACAAAGAGTAAAATATAGCTTACTATGCTCGTGCGTTACAGGCCAAAATGCTTAGAGCTTATTGTGATTGTTAGAAAAATTATATCTCTGAATAATGTAACTTTTATAATAAAGTATTTATTAAAATTTGTGAAAGCAAAATTCATCTTTAAATTATCTTTTGCTTGTTTTTAATTTGTCTCTGATAACAAAGTGGTAAACAAAGAAAAATAGAAATAATCTTATCTTTGACTAATTTTAAACTATTTTTTTTTTCTAAGAGCGCAACTGTTTAAATGGTTGCATTTTGGGCGGAGGGGGGGTTAAATTTTGTAAGATGTGTAATCAAATCACGTTAAAAAGCTACCAGAAAATTATTTTTTCACATTAAAAGAAGTGAAAACATTTAGCAAAATAAAATATAAGTAATTAATAAACGAATTTGCTACCAGTCAGATATTAATGCACTTATTCAAATACAAGTTCTTTATGACATTTATATACGCATGTAACTTTTAAACTTAAATAAAAAATAAAAAAATGTTACAATAGAAAGTAAGGAAAATATATTTTTTTCTATGCGTGTAAAGGCTATTAAACATTGATATAATGTTCTAATATCGCCAAGTAATTCTTTAGAAAATCTGAGGTACTGTTGTCTCGCAGTGATGGGAATATTTGAATTCGCAGAAGGCAGAACTGCAACAGGGAAAATTCTTGCTCCAATTATGCCAAAAAAATAATAACAAAAACAAACATTATTTTACAACAAAAAAAACATTATTTTTGCTAAAACCTAAGTGATGCCCATGCAATTAAACTTATCTTCAGAAATTTGAATTTAGAATTCAGAAAGGTAATTTTGAATCACTCTGTTATATTAACAGATATAAATGCATTACATAGGCTTTGAAATTTTGAGTCGCTCTGTATAGTAACAGGAATAAAAGTGTAACATAATTGAAATTCAATAAATGTTCGTAAAAATTTTTTAGAAAAAATAAGTAAAAAAATAAAGGTTTTGAAAAACAGAATTGCTTCAGAGACACAAGCATAAAAATTTATTTAAAAAAAAAAAAAAACAGTAACTTAATTAATTACTCAAGTTAAAATTGCTTTTAAAGACATTTACTAAAAAATTTAATTTATAATAGACTTACGTACGCTGAATGACAACTTTATTATTTCCGCCTAGTAGTTTCATGAAAATAAACTTTTGTGTCACAATGTCGCCATAAGAGAACTAGCTTAAAATTAGTTTAAAATTTTTAAAAAAAATTGTAAATTTTTTCCTGATATGCTTTGGGTCTATTATTTTGAATGTGTTGTAGTCTAAATAAAGCATCATATTGTAATGCCGATGTAATATCTCAATATCGAGGAAAGATAATCAATCCTGATGTTTTTCTGAGAATCTTGAGGCTTGGTTTGATACTATATTGTGCGCTGACACCCACAATTTCCAGACTCAAAGCTATTGAGCATTTGTGGAATGCATTTGAAAAAGTGTTCAAGCATTTAGATCCCCAAATATCTAGTCTCCTAATAATAGAAAATGCTATTTAAATACCGCATATGACCTTTAAACCTCTTTTAGAGTTTATACCAAGAATCAAGGCTGCATTAAATAAATGTGAATTTCCATCCTTACATTCTATGTGTATTGTATGTAACTTATGAATTCTATAAATTTGTTAGTGTTCAACTATTCTCTCGAAAAACATGTAGAAAACTAAATTAAAAGTTCTCCCTTTAACATTTTTTGCAACATTTCAAACATTAAAGAAACTTTTAATCTGTGTTGTTCGTTTAATGTCACTAACAAATTACTTTTCTTTGAGATATTTATTTTAAGCCGAGTAAGAAAAATTTGTTTATCAACAACCCTCTTTATCCCAACAGCTCTTCTAGGGATATCGCTTATTTGAAAAGAAGTTTTTATTAATATTGTAAAAGGAGGAAATACTTGGTGGCGATAAAAATCCTTAGTGGAAGATAAAGAACTCTTAAAAGAGCGGAAGTGTCCCTTATATCATAAAACTTTCATGCCAAAAGCTTCAAGGCACAAATGAACCAAAGAACTTAACGTAGATTGCTAAAAATAGCATAAAAACTAAAATTTATGTAGGGAATTTTTAGGGGTCAACAATTTAGCAAAAACAAATAGTTAAAAACTTTTGAATACTGTCGAACTGAAGCCCATAAAAATGAATTCGTCCCTGGGGTTCTAACATTCCATGAGCATTTTCCAGCTGCTGCCTTTTTCCCACAGTGATCCTAAAACTTTCTTGGAAACCTATAATGCTAGATGCTGTTAAAACTTATGTCTGTGTTCAATTTGTAAAGCGCTCCTAACAATTTCTTTTAGAGCGCATTAAGTGTAAGATGTTCTTTTTGGAATATATTCCGTCACAGAACTTTATGATTCCAAACCCTTTCTTTATAGGTATTTAATATCTTCGGTGAGAAAGTGGTGCAAAGAAGTCAAACGAAAAAAAAGAGAAACTTCTTAGATGAGATGACATTTTCAGTTTCCAGTTGTGTAATTAGAATAAATGCCAGTAATTTGAAACCACTTTTTTCTAGAAAACACTTTTCACTTTTTCTAGGTGCATAAAAATGCTAAATTTGATATCCAAATACTTCCTAATTAACAACATTTTATGTAATTTGTTGCTGACATTTTATGTTTAATATTCATAAAAAGTAATTTTGTTCGGGTTTGTGAAATACTTTAATTCATGTTTTATTCTCCAACATTAAGCAGTCCCGCAGTGGACTAATCGTTAAGACACGGTTCCCATCAGATCACCAAAGTCAAGCATCACTGGCTGCTGTCAGTGTGCGGGTGGGTGACCACTTGGATCAGTCTGCGTAGGAACCGAGGGTGTGCGGTATTGGTCTTCGTTAAACTGTGCTACCGTAAAGTGCTCGACTTCGCGCGCAGGTCGTCGGGCTACCGAAGCGGGGGTCCCATCCCCTCTGCAGAGGATCAAAATTGTGATGGCATGTCTTCGGATTATCCTCAAGGATGTTTCCCAGACCGTCGCCAATTGCCCATTGTGCAGCTCTAGTGCGACGTAAATGAACAACAACATTAACCTGTTCTTCCTTCGCGGCGCACGGAATCATATATGAGACCAGCCTTTCTGATACGAACAGCCCACGATCACACGGACTTGATATCAATTTAATACTCTCGTGTTAGAATGTATACGCATTCTTTAGTACGCATATACTCTGATCATACGGGTCCGAAGAAGTGTTTATTTTTCCCTTCGCCAGTCCTGAAAGTCTTAACGGTTTGGAATTATTATAAAAATAAATAAATAAATGCCCTACGAATGAATGATATTTCTTAATCAAATTTCCTTATTTAATCATTATTAATAGCAAGTTAAATTGCTAATAGCAATTTTAATTTCTAAAGTACAATTTTTTTTTAATTTAAAATTTATCTAAATATTAAACAACACATTTAAAGCATAAAAAAATGTCATTACAATTTTAACACTTTATATCATCTGGCGTAGTATCTGCTTGCTGCATTTCTTAAATAAATTGATTAACACTGCCATTTACTTGTTTTTAAAAATTATTATTACTATAGTGAAACTTATAAATCAAAATTAAATGAATCGAAGTCACTTTAGCGAAGCATCAAATTTAAGATAAAATGTATTTTTTAGACACTTAATGTATTCTTTAGATTTGTCCTTCATATTACCGCTTTTTGACAAATAGCACATAATATTTTTGAGCAGGAATACCGTTTTTACGAGAAACACAGAGTTGGTCGTCTTTTGGCTAGAATCTTAATATTAGTCTTTTTTTCCACAGGGTGACGAGAAAGTTTAAAATGATTAAATATCTCGTGAAACGAGCATCAAATCAAAAATTTAAAACTATACAAAAGTAGGGTTTCTAAAGCATGCATTTATTATTGCAGTTAAACCTCAGTTTATCTTTTCGGTATATTTCGCTTTCTCACATGTATAGTCTTTTTTTTATCTGTCCCTTCACGAATGATATTCTTATAATGCTAATAATACCTGTTTAGATCGTTTTTAAAACTATCAGATTCTGACGCCTATCGTTCAGAATTAATACCGACATTTAAATAATATTAAAGTTAATTCGTTTTGTGAAGAAAAACAGTAACTGCTGATACTAATGATGAAGAAGGAACTGAGAGTTCACTAAAGTTTGTAAAAAACGTCTCCAACAGTACGTTTGATGTTAAGGCATGAGTTGATAAAACTGCTGAAACTTAAATGCGTTGTCGGTTCAAGAAATAGTTGCAGATGCTGAAAGAGTATGAAGTGATGAAAGTAACAAACCTGAATATGAAGGCGGCGAGCTGAAACCTCAACCAGTACCAAAATTAGCGGAAGGATTTCGAAAATAAAGAATTTTTTGTATTTATGAGAACTTACGGAAAATGACCAGCGACAATTGTTAAAAATTTATTGTTTCATCAGAAAGGAAAAAAGTGTTCATTCCACAATTTCCAAATTACTTAAAAATGAAAATTTTTATTTATTCGTCTTTCCTTTGCATCGTCAATATTATGGTATTAAGCTCATATATTTTTTGAATTAAAAATCTGTCATATATTGGTTTTTATCAATCATTCATTAACCTACGGTTTCAATCGCTTAAATTAATTGGATTTTCAAATCCAATACTTTTTATTATCTTTCATGTATTCTAAAGTCATTTTTACATAGTTTATAATGAACCCCATTCACCGTTTTCCCGTGTTTATTGTTCTCAATTAATGCTGTCTTGAGAAAAAACTGATCCAAGTTCTAATCGGGTTTTTTTTTAAATTCATTTTGTGTTTTTTCACAAGCATTTTGTATAGATATCAACTTCCAATTGTTATAGATATCAACTTTGCAAGAATGAGGCTATTGGCTCTTGTGATGAACAATACTTGACTAAGGGAGTTTGTATCATATTGCACAATAAAATCTCTAATCTTACAGAGTTCTTTGAATCTTTGCAAGAAAAAATATATAAAAATAACCTGTTCAGTGATAGACAATACTTCGTGTAAAATAGGCAATGCGTAGTGTAAGCAATTTTTGAATAATAATTGTACAATAGAAATTAGAAATTTGACAGAATTCTTTGAATTTTTGCAAGAATTATGAGAAAAACTGCTTACATATGTGACAGACAATAATTGAAATGCGTCATTTTATCATTTCTGCGCAATAAAATCCTAAATTTTACAAAATTCCGTGGATATTTACAAAAAAGGATGAGAAAAAAGGATGAGAAAAAAAAGGATGAGAAAAAGTAGTGATTTTTGAAATAGGAATTATTTTGGGGAATCATATAATTATTATTATTGCGCAATAAAACCCAAACTTTTACGGAAATGATTTAAAATTTACGTGTAGACTTATACAATGTGCGAGAGAAGAAAAAAAAAGAGTTGATTAACATTTTAATATCAAGCGAAGTCTTCCTACTTAAATCACTTTTACAAAGAAAGTTCGCTATTTTGCTGTCAAACAATCAACCTCTCAGTCTTAAAACTTTCTACAGGAAATTAGGATATCTTCGTAAAAGCATAATCATGATGATCATCTCTAAACCAAGTTATTTAGTAAATTAGGAACATCGTATTAAAGTGAGGCTCATTCTTTGCCTTCGGTACTTCGCGATAATGTTGATTGGTTCAGTCAAGATGAGGCTTTAACATGCTTCGTGTTTGGAACATTATGTTCGCTTTCTCACAATCCTTTTCCTGCCTGAATAAACATATAATTATCGTTTAGAAAATAAGATGCAAATGTCGGAGTTTGCAACCATTTTAAGAGCGAAATGACATTTTGGGTTCCAGGTTATTCTGTAAAGTAGTTTAGAGCTTGATCGAATCCATGTGAAGGTTGTGAGAGTTGAAACGACTCTTCCTTTAATCTTTATTCCAATTGTTTATAGCTTTATGCATATTAAAACAACTTGAAATATTGTAAAGGCTTTATTCGTTGTGACTTATGACCTTAAGCCTAGATTGCACTTTTGAGAAGTAATTCGATTTGTATAGTACTTTTCTAAAAGAGTACTTATTTGAAAAATGTAAAACTTCCTTTGACTCTTTTCTTATTTTTCAATTTCTAAAAAACATTGCTTTTGTTTTACCATTTTTTTCTGTAAAGAACTACTTTAGGTTTAACAATTTTAAAGTTATTGTTTGTATAAAAATCCTTACAGTCATTTTTCACATTTTGTTTACGAAATACTATTTAAAAACCACTCATTGTTAAGGCATAATTTTTTTTCTTTTGCAATTTTTTACTTACAAATTGGAAATTACATGTGATTAAGAATATTATCTTTTTTTTTGTTTATTTTTCTTCATTTATGTGCTAAATACTATTTAACACTAGAAAGACTGAAACTTAGTTTATACCTATATTGCTCAGAAGCAGTCAAAATAACTGGATAGTGAAAGAGTAACTAATATATAAAGAAATTTGTTTAAAATTAACTTTTAGTATTTTCTTACATTATTTACAGTTATATAAAAAGTTATTAGTAAATATTAACTATAAAAAATTAAATGTTGTAAAAAAAGTCACAAAATTCTGAGAAATTGTGTCATTATATGCATCATTGCTTTTCTAATTGAAATTAAAAAGCAGTCAAAATAGCTTCCTAGGGCAATCTAGTATTAAGAAACTACTTTTTCCAATATTTTGTGAAAATTATATACAATTATAGCAAATTTGATCTTTTCCCACCAGGGGCATTTTTGAAATCTTAAATATAAACTGCTTTTTTATTGCAGATTTGGATTCTCCAAAATAATTTAACCCTATTTGAGTTGTAGTTTTATGTATTTTGCTTCACAGATGACACTGTTGCCGAGAAAATTAAAAAGGGTATATATTGTTTAAAATGGTTGTAACTGGAAACCAATCAGATTGAAAATAAAAGTAAACAAAACCGAGAATGTTTCGGTATTTTTTTTTTTTAATTATAATTATTATTTTTTACTTTTTTTTACTTTCTTAATAAAAGTGAACAAAACTTGAAACGTCACGATACTTTTTCAACAAAAAATTTATAAAATTCTTTTTCGTCATGTCCTTTTTTACCTTCTCAATAAAAATAAATTAAAATAAAATTGCTTCAGTATTTTTTTTAAAAAATCGAATTCTTTTTCAAACTTTTAATTTATTTTCTAATCTCTAAATTCGCCAGTATTGGTAAGTTAATGGGTCTCGAAATTCATAATTTTAAACAGCTTGTACTCTATTTAATTTTTCTCGGTTACAGCTTTAAACCTACAATAAATATAGGGGTTGATATCTAATATTGCAAAACTGCCCTTCAAATTTAGTATCATTGGATAACTTTTAAAAATATTGAATGTAACTATTTTCAGTTTTTTGATCTGATGTATATTTTCTGAGATATTTTACTGTTTCTAAACTTGTATATGCTGAGCTCTGGGCCAATGCTACGATGATGACTTTACCGTATCTAAATATAAGTTTTAATCTCTAAGCCTAGTTTACTTATTTAATAATAAATAAATAAAATTTATTTATCAGTAAATAAATAAAAATAAAGAAATTAATGTATTCATTCTTCAAGAGAAGGATTTATCCTATTGACTGAGCAACAGAATTTAACAGTGAAAACTGTAAATGGAAATAACAAATAGCATTGCAGCTCTTGAATTACAGGTAATAATTGTAGTTTTACAAGTAAATACCTATTGGAAGGAAAAATTGGAGGAAAAAAATAATAATCAAGACAAAATATACATCAGAAATATTTATGGGGAAGAAATATTTGTTTTTAAACTATTGAACTACTGAATATTATATTTGTTTCAATTATTAAGTAAGTTACAAATATTTGTAGGGAAGAAATATTTTCGTTTAAGGACTTCTAACATAAACTACTGAATATTATAACTATTTGCATTATTCCATTACGAGCATCAAAAATATTTATGGGGATGAAGTATTTGATTTTGAAGACTTCTACGTAAGTTAAAACTATTGAATATTTTAATTGTTTGCATTATACCATTAGGTGCATCTGAAATATTTATGGGGAAGAAATATTTGTTTTTAAAGTATTCTAACATAAACTACTGAATATTATATTTGTTCGAATTATTTTATTAAGAGCATCAGAAATATTTATGGGGATGAAGTATTTGTTTTTGAAGACTTTTACGTAAACTAAAACTATTGAATATTATAATTGTTTACATTATTCCATTAGGTGCATCAGAAATATTTATGGGGAAGAAATATTTGTTTTAAGTATTCTAACATAAACTACTGAATATTATATTTGTTTGAATTATTTTACTAAGTTTTGACATTTCATAAACATTTTCAAAATTGCTGTAAAGTTTATTTTTAAATGGTATTTGGTGATGAGTTTTACAGAGGAGAAATTACATTTCATAACCTGTGACCTTTACTCTTCATCACAGAGAAAAATTATTGCTTTAAACTTCGTTCTCTATTGTCTTAACTGAAGATATGAAGATAAAAACATTAAGACTTTAAATGTAAAATAAAGAGAAAAAAAATCTACCCATTCTCTCTTAGAAAAATAAAGCTCCATTAAACGAAGCCGATGAACAGCCGTAGCGTTTATGGCAAAGTAGTTTAAAATGTTGTCACACTAAAAACACGTCGCTTTAAGAGCCCGGAAATAATGAGCTCTTATTTACGCCAGTTGAAACGACGCTTTTTTTATATGAAACGTAGGTAGAACAAAAATAAAAGCATTGCATATAAAAAGAAAGAAAGAGTCTTATAAATAAAAATAAATAGCAATTTTCTGCAAGTGTTATAAATTTTTTATCTCGCATTAGCTAGCTTCCCTAACTTTAAAGTCAAGATAATCAGAAAACAGTGCTGTTGTTGTTTTAAATTGTAATGGGAAATGGTCAATTATTTCTTTTATTCTAATTGTAACTGTTTCTTTTACTCTTAAAAATTTGACCTTTTAATATTTTAGGTAAGATAAGCCAAAACTTAATTCCTTACAAGGGTCAAGTGTTGGGTCATAATGTAAAGATCATAATTTATTCAGGGTCTCACAAAGTGCGAAACTAGTTTTGATAGACACGATACTTTACAAGATTTATTTTAGATTTTTTTGGTAAAAAATGAATAATCATTTGAAACAAGTGCTAACGCTATGGATTTAACATTCCCTACATAAACTTTAACATATTAGGTCAAACGTATTCCTTGCTTGGGTCGTAACAAGCTGTGTGTAAAAACGTAAAAATTATAATTTATACTGGATACCACAAAGCAGAAAAGTAATTTTGTTGGACGAAACAGGCCTTTAAATTTAAAAAAAAATAGTTTTTATTAATTTAAAAAGTATTCTGCTTATGTGACATGAATAATCACAAAAACCCGAAGTGAAAATACATACTTGATAACAAAAGAAAACTTCATCAGCCTTAAAAACCATTAAAAAGGAAAGAGCTGACGTGATTCGAGAGCTCAAAAACTGTCGAGAGTTTCTAGCTAGAAACAGATTTCTAGCTAGAAACTGAAAAATGACCAATGAAAAAGAATAAAGCAAAAGTGAAAAACAGAACTATGGTAGCGAGGGGGAATGACAATCGGCGATGAACTCATGTGTTAATAAGGAATAGTGATTCATGAAAATGAAATGAGATTCCAGGACATTAAGACGAAATGATTGACAAACGAGAAAATAATTTTCGCGTTATTGAAATTTCATTTTAGATGAAGGTTCCAACAATGTGCGGCAATAGATGATGAAGGACATATTTGTAGTGTTGCGTATGGTTTGTCTAATGTAACCAAGGTTGTAGGCAAGAGCGTAGTAAATGCCTTTGTCTCTTTCTTAATCTTTACTGATATTTAAATAGCTTTAATGTTTTTCAAAGATTTTGAGAGAAAAAACTTAAAAACCAAAACTCTACACATTATTAGCAGCTTTTTACAAACGGAAGAGAAAATTAGTATAGTAACAAGTTCGCATGTAAGGATTAAAAGTAGAAGGCCGTTAGAGTTTAATAAGTTTAGTAAGTCAACTACTAGTGTGTTAATTCAACGGTTAGAAGCGGTAGAAAATTAAGTTCGGAATTTACATACAGAAATTTTTAGGCAATTAAGGTAATTTAAAATTAAAATGCCTCCATGTTAATTCAATGAAGAGTTAATCATCAAAACAGCGAAGCTCTTACGATAAACCAAGGTGAAAAACAAAGAAAGATGTTTATTTAATAAAAAAATCTGAAGAAAAAATTGGTTATATTAGTTTCCGTGTAAAGTAAATTAATTGACGGGGTCAAACAAGTTAACCAAAGCAGCCCTTGAAGATAAGTACCACTGTTTACTTAGACAAACGTATCGTCAGCATATCTAATCCACTATAATAATTGAAAGACTATTTCTTTGGCTGACATATATAATCCTTGAAAAAAGTATCACAAAGCATGGAAGTAGAAAGATTGCACGAGACTAAACCCTCAATTACCTTACAGTAAATACCATAAAATTTGTCAGAAATTTATTAAATACAGTCATTTACAAGGGAGGCAACATTTAATTTTTACAATTATTTCGTTTCTAAATTGTCAATTTTTTATTACCATGATTGACTATGATTGTTTATGTATTTTAACCTTCATTTTAATTTTTCCAGTTTCAATGATTTACTTACATAATAGTCTTGTTAACAACAAAAGTTTTAATTATTACTTTTTCCTGCAAAATAAAATACAATTATCTATCATAAAATTTATGTTTTTACAAAGTACATACAAATGTACAAATTTCTACAAAAATTTGTATTTTTTTGAAAACTTTAAAACGAATACGAATGAAAAATTTCTATGTAAAATGAAATAATAGATTAGTTAGATAGATGGTTCTAGATTTTAAAATGGAACATAGTTAACATCCCAAACACGTATCTGTTAATAATAGTAAAGTAAAAATATTCTCTGAAATATAACGAACTTATTTTTGAAAAAAGTAGGAAAACATCATACCAATTTATACAAACCTTTTTATCAAGAGGCATGCAGTTAAAATTAGTTTCACTTATTCCATTCACGTACAGGTATTCAGAAAATATGTTAGATTTTGCTTCTTTGCATAAATTTTAGCACGTCGTTTTATGAAAATATTCTAAGGAATATAGTTAAAAGTATGTAACAATTAATAACAAATATTTTTGTTATAACAGAGTTGTATCGTTTTCACTTCCACAGAATATCAGAAGACTTTAAGCTTATAGATAATTAAGAGCACATTAATGTCATATTCCGATATTAATAGTAGCAGGTAAATATCAACTATTTTCAATTACGACATTACGTAAAAAACTGCTAATCTGGGAAAATATTTGAGTTAAAAATAATACCTAAAGACTTAAAATAATAATTCTTAGCTAGTAATAGCAATTAGGAAGCTAGTATTAACTTATATGCAAAAAAGTTCCATATAGTTTGCATAATCTAAGTCAATTATGCAGTTAAAGTTTACATTATCAAAATTTCATCCAGCTTTCAGTTAAAACTATCGCAGAAACAATTTTCTTAATTTTTAGCCTTCATATAATAAATAATTATTTTAGATACAATCTTCTTGTATTTAATACTATTTATCCCATTTTTTTCTTACTTAAAATAATTAACGCTTTATAAGATCTTTATAAGTATACTACACTAAAATTACTCGAAAACTATATTATCCAAAATATAACCGACTTTCAGTTAAAACTACTTTAAATAAATTTTCCTCCCTTTTTTTCAAGATGAGGAAAATTTTCATTTACCTCTTTTACAACAGAACACACCAAGATTGTTACTCAGAAATTATTCAAGTATTAAATATTATATCTTTTTCAGAAGTAATCAGGCGCCATTTTTTTATTATTCGACTTAATAAAAA
Organism: Parasteatoda tepidariorum; assembly: GCF_043381705.1. Classification (NCBI taxonomy): domain Eukaryota; kingdom Metazoa; phylum Arthropoda; class Arachnida; order Araneae; family Theridiidae; genus Parasteatoda; species Parasteatoda tepidariorum. Next base: position 56,976,587 of record NC_092208.1, read on the forward strand.
TTGTAATTTGTTTAAATCATCAAGTAATTCCAAGTTCCGTCATGCGGAGAAAATCATATCGATCTTAGCAACTATTAAAGTATTAAAAATTTTGAAACTTTTCTCAACCGTCATCGTGTACTTTTAAAGATTTTAAGATAAAAATTTTCCGTCACTAGCTGCGTGGAAGATAAGGATTCCAAAAAGATAAGTATACGTTTTTTTTTCTTTAACTTTGTGGCTGTATCCTGAACACGCAATCTTCCTAGCACGCCATTTTAGCGATTTGTTAATCATGAACCATGTAATAACTATATTATTTTTTGTTTCTGAAATTTTTGAATTTCTAAATTTCAAATTTCCTTATTTAAAAATATGTACCGAAAACGTAATTAAAGTTACACAAACTTAGATTTTTCAGTAGTTCTAAATCTGTTAAAAACATTTTTTTTAAAATCTGGGAACTATCTTAGAATAAATATTTATCTGCAAATATCGTCAGTTATATAAGAATGTTGTTAATTTACTTAAAAACCGTCAAGCAGCTGGGAATGAAAAAATACATGATTAAAAGATGTTTAACAGTGAATCGATATATTTTCAATTAGATAGTACTTTCAGTGAAAGATCATTCGCTTTATCATGAAAATAGTAATAGTTGCTCCTAGTTAAAGAAACTAAACGTTGCCCATAATTTAAATAATAACAGTTACCTTCCTATATTTAAAAAATTTGTTCAATATTTAGTCACATTTTATTTTATATTATTTATGTACTAAAAATTTGTTAAGGGACATAATAAAATAGTTTGTAAATTTATATTAATTGTATTACCATCAAGAAAAGATTAATTAATTATTGTTAAAATTAAATCTTCTTGGACGCCCATAGACTTGAGAGATATTGATTTGGAAAGTTAATAGAATTTAAGTGTATTCCATAAGCGATTTAGAATATTTTAAAAATTATTTTTTTTCAAGTTATCCCTTTTGCAATCTTAAATCGGAAAGTTTTTATTCTTAAAACTTTTTTTCATTCAAGCATAGTTACTCTAAGAATTGATTGTAATAAAAAATTTCTTAAAAACTTTATTATATAGCTCATGCCTTATTGTTGATGCAAAAAGTGGAGAGCTTAAAGCCAAAGGTAATTTGCTATATTTTTCTCAAGGGTGCGAATTTTAAACTAAACTGTTCTAAACTGTATTGCTCCCAGATAAATACTTTACAAGTTCCCGGAATGTACAGTGAGCAAAAAAGGACCACCTTGAATAACTTTTGATCTCTAATGATCACATTTTCACGCTAATAAATAAGTACAGACAGTAATTAATAAGTACAGACAATATTTTAAGTTACGAAATCAGACGCAAAAACGTGCTACGTCTGAATGAACACACAATTTTTTCAATTTTCAATTTTTTCTTATTTTTGACCCCCAAAATGTAGAGGTAGCCGCAATCTGGAAAATATGATCCCTATAGTTTGGTCGGGAGAGCGCTCCAAAGTTTGAACCGCTTAATGATAATATTACTTTTTGTGTATTTCGCTATATGTCGGGAACTTTTTCGTGAATTGAAAAATTTTTACACATAATTATAAAATTCGTTTGTCCAAAGATGATTCCATGCAAAAAATAACTTTTATGAAATATTTATCATTTTTTATGATATTATTTAAGAATTGTCAAAAAAGTCTTGAATTGTAAGGTATGAATCCTATTAAATAATGTAATTCTTTCATGGCGAAATCCGAAATTTGAGTAAAATAGATTGAATAGTTCCTGAGAAGTCGAATTTCAATTATCTGACTATTTCGAAATTCAATTTCTCAGGAACTATTCGACCAATTACACTCTATTTTTCCTTCTTTTTTGCCATATAAAATTACATTATTTTAAATGATGCAAAAAATTGTATACATATTTCAAAAAATTTTTCGAATATTCTTAAATAATATAATATAAATTAATAAATATATTTTTAAAATTATTTTTTGCATGGAATAATCTTTTGCATAAACAAATTTTATAATTGTCTGTAAAAAATTTTCAATTCGCTTAAAAAGTTAGGTATAGTGAAATACGCAATTAGATATAGTGAAATAATTAGGTGTCCAAGCTTAGGAATGCTGTTCTGACCAAAACTATTGGGACCATATTTCCCAGAATGCGGTTACCCTAATATTTTGGGAGTCAGAAATCCGAATCCATTGAAACATTTTAGATTTATTCAGAGAAAGTGCATTTTTACGTCTGATTTCATAACATAAAATATCATCTGCACGTACTAATTAGCACATTTTATGTCACCCCCTCAGGCCATTAAGATTGAGTAAAAGAAAATGAAAATCCAATTTTATAGATCAAAAGTTATTTAGGGTGGTCGATTTTTTTGGTGCACTGTACACTAAGAGCAATAAAAACTTTTTGCCTACGCAGAAATCCTGCTATTTTTATCAATAATGCTCTGCCGAACAATTTAAAAATGTGTCTTCTCATTTTATTTTCCGAAACTTTTCAAATAAACGTATCACTGCTAAGAAAAAACTAAATTTAGAGTTAAAATTTTTTATTGTTATTCACTTAGATAATACTGGGCATAATTATTTTGACATTAAAAGTAATGTTAATTAAATTTAAGGAAATCACTAGAAAATTTAAAAAAGAACTCGCTTTTTATGCCGAAAATTAAGTAAACAAATTAGCAAAATACCACCACCTATTCTTTTAAAAGATTCTTCATGTGAAATATTTAAATTTATTTCTTTGTTATTATTTAAATATCATTCCATGCCCTGGGGAAATTTTAATAACAACTAAAATAAGTAAAAATAAATCTATTTGTTTCGTTGCGAATATACAAAAATGACAAAAGGAGGAAAGGAAAATAGGGGAAGGTGTGTAAGAATACCGTATACGAGTACTTTTTTTAATATATTCAATTTTTGCATCAAAAATCGTTCCATTTGTAGTACTTTCCTTTACTGTAGAAATTTTTCTACTTTGGATCTATAATTTTTGTTCTGGAAAATTATTTGTTTCACAATTTGAATCAAAGATGACTTAAAAATTGACTGATGTTGACTAGGGTAGATAACGGGAGGCAGCCATCTAGTTAATTAAAAATATTATAACCTTACCATTATCACCTTATAATTATGTAGCCTAAGTACTTTTTCTTCAATGCATTAAATAATATTTAAATTTTAAAAAAAGCGTTTTATTTAGAACTATAATTTTATTAATTAATTGTATAAAAATAAATTTCTAATTACAGCACTTGTAACAACATATTGGGTTGTTCAGAAGGTAATTTCCTTTTTTTATGAAAATAAAAGGCGATTTTCTAAATATTTTTTTCTAAATATTTTATTGAATCATATCTTTTTCGTTCTGGTCCAATACTTTTTTCTCTCTTTCTGGCAGCAGCTTTATTCCCCCTGCATAAAATATTTGCTCTTTGCTGGCAAAAACACTCATCCAGGTTATTGTTACCTTTGTTGAAGTCTATTTATTTGAATCCTTATTTGATTATTATTGGCCTCCTTATTTGAAGTAAAGATTTTATAGTTTGCAAACTTTTGCAGAGACCAGAAAATTGTTGTAGACAACCCATTCTTAATTAACAGTGATGATAAACTTCAAAAATGGAACATTTTCTTTATGTTTGAGAAGCAAATCTCAGGCCTTCGACTTTTCAAATGATCATGAGTGGTTGAATTCTATGAATTGATTCTTTCAGTGTTCTCACGAGCTGTTATTCGCTTTTTTTTCTATTCGTTAATGCCTTTAATTTGTCTTCATTGGCTTTAAATTGGCGTGGAGCATCTTCAGTGCATCGTAATCGGAATTTGATCAGTCCGAAACCTTGAAATCCAGTTTTGGCACTTGCGTAATGCTAATATATCTTCTCCATACACATCGGTAATTATTTTCTTGTTTGAGTGGCAGTTTTACTTTTCAGATAGTGAACAAGTATAATATGCAGCAAATTCTGCTTTTAACTTTCCATATTTGAAAGAGGACAAAAAATACTACTGCGTATAATAAAAATATACAATGATTATAAGGCTAAAGTGTGAAAGAATGAAGTTGGTTGAGAAAAAATACATTTAAGGTCCTCTGGTAAAAAAACGAAACTACTTTCCGAACAACCCAATAGTAATATAAACTTTTACGAAAGGAATTTTTCTTTATCTTTTTGTTTCCTAGTATTGTATCCAGATAGTTACTGTACGATTTTCTGAAGTCTCCACTATATAGCAACACGATCCACGAAAACATCTTCTTTTCTATATAGAAATCTAAATGTTTTTTAACAAAAATGTTCTTAAAATATTTTTTTCAAATGATTTGAAAATGTGTCTTATCATTATATAGCCCAAGTAAATGTTTCATTCAAATCGTTTCTTTAAGCAAAACATAAATTTGTATAAATTCTATTTTAATCTTAAAATAAATTAATATTCTTTAACTTCTACATCAATATTCAACTTTTATCCTCTCTGGATTATTCTAAATTTTAAAATAAAATTTGAACGTGACTACGAAATAATCTATTAAACTCAAATAACATTTATAAAAAATACAGCTTCGAATTAAATCTCGGAATTATTTTTATGTGAAAGCAATCTTACAAAGAAAAACACCGGATCTGATTTAAAATCTAATGTAACAGCTTTCAATTCTTTTTCGAAGACCTTTTAATACTTTTTTTATCTTCTTTTGCGAACAAAACCTAAGAAACCGAGGCATAAGAAAAACAAAAATCAGGTTTTATATCCCTCTCCTTTCGAAACGAAAACAAAGGCCGAAAGAGAACACATTAAAGCTACGTTTTCTTGTGTGTTCAAAGGAAATAAAATGAAGTTCGCCTTCTTACCGAACACTTTTTGTTATCTTATTTTGGCAACACGAAATCTTCCGTAAAAGTTCAAAAATCTGGCGAAGGATTGAGTTTGCCTAAGTAATCAGTACTGGAAGCAGTCCAATTCTCTGAGATAATGTCTCGACAGCGGCAGGACAAAAACAAACAACCCGAAGGCAGAGAAAAAAGTCACTGATGATTTTTTTTTACCTCTTTACGTAAATGGAACCTACTCTTTCATATGTAAATTGCGTCGAAAAACGAGTAAATCAAATAATGCTTTCGTAGCCGAGAAGCAAAATTGCCTGCGTAATAACCTCCCAAAAAGCGGAAAGCGTATCCTTTTGACTTTCCTATAAAAGAAAAAGAGAAAATAATCCCCTTACTAGATATCCTGTGGCCGCTATGTTATTTCATTTTTACTGTCGGCTAACCGTGCGAGATATTGTTATTGTTGTTGCTTGATATTTTTCTCTTATTTGTTGCTTTCAATTTCGAAGTTCACCAGAAAATATTCTTCGCTCGAAATCTCTTGGGATGTCTTCTTCATTCTATGATAAAAATTTTGATTAAATGATAATAAAAAAACATGATTTAAAGATGTTCAATATTTACATTAACCTCCTTTTAAAATATTTTTAGAGAATTTTCTAAATTGATTTCTAAGAATATTGTAAATCTTAAACACATTTTTATACGAAAACCATTAATTAATAGCTACAGTAGAAATTTCCTAAGTTGTAATTTGAAGAGACGCTTGCAATTTAGCAATTTCTAAGAACGTTTATGAATCTCTAACTTTTTTTTTAAACTTAAAATGGTGTTAGCACTCTTGCTATTAAAGACGCTTACGTTTCTTTAACTCAAAACAACTCCCTTAACTTAAAATGATTCTTAACACTTACATAACTTACTCCAATTCTTATGTTGTTACCTATAGCAATGTTTAAAGTGTAGCAATGCTTAAATATGAAAATTAATATTTCTGAATTCTGCTATTGTCAATTTTCAGAGATAATTTTACGACAATGGCAGGACAAAGAGAAACAACCTGAAGACAGAGAAAAAAATCACTGATGAGTTTTTTTTTTTTACCTCTATACGTAAATGGAGCCTACTCTTTCATATGTAAATTGTGCCAAAAAGCGAGTAAATCAAATAATGCCCTCGCAACAGAGAAGTAAAATTGCTTACGTAATAGCCTCTCAAAAAGTGGAAAGCGTATCCCTTTTACTTTCATATGAAAGAAAAAGGAAAATGATTCCCTAACTAAATATCCTGTGGCCGCTATGTTATTTCATTTTAACTGTCCGCTAACTGTGTAGCTGTATATTGTTATTGCTGTAACACGATGTCTTTCTCTTATTTGTTACTTTCAATTTCGAAGTTTACCAGAAAATATTCTTCTCTCGAAATTCCTTGCAATGATTTCTACATTCTATGATAAAAATTTTGATTAAATGATAATGAAAAATGTGATTTAAAAATGTTCAATATTTTTCATTAACCTCTAAATTTTTTAATCTATTTTCCAAATTAAGTAGGAAGAATATTGTGAATTCTAAATAAAATACTTATTTTAATAAGAAAATCTTAAATTAATAGCAGCAGTAAAACTTTTCTACAAAGTGTTCTTCAATTCTAATTTGTAATTTGAAAAGACACTTACATTTTTGTAATTTAAAGGAAAGATTATGAATCTCTAACTACATTATTAACTAAAACATTATTAACGTTTTTTAAATTTAAAACGATGTTTACAGACTTCCAATTAACAACCCTTATGCTTCTTTATTTTGAAACCGCACTTGTACTACTGTTACATAAACCATTTTCGCTCTTGTAACTTAAAATGGTGTTTACACTCTTGTAATTAAAAACGCTTACGCTTCTTTAACTTAAAACGCTTAGGTTCCTGTTGCTTAAAGCAACGCTTTCGTTCTTGTAAGTTAAAATGGCTCTCAGTGCTCTTACAACTTACACTGACTCTTACGCTTTTGTTACCTATAACGACGTTTCAAAAGTAATTAAATCGAAAGTAAATATTTTTAAAATGTGTGATTGTCCAATTCTATGATAGTTTTCCAACAAGAGCAAGACAAAAACTGACAATGCGGAGCACAGAAAAAAATCGCTTATTCTTTTACGTATATGCAACCTTTTCTTTCATATGTAAATTTAGACGAAAAACGAGTAAATAGTTATTGTTGTACTCACTTATTTGTTGTTTTCAGTTTCAAGGAATACAAGAAAATCTTCTTCTTCCAAAATCTCTTGGGATGTCTTCATCATTCCATGGTAAAAATTTTGACTAAATATTAAAAAACGTGATTTAAAAATGTTCAATATTTTACACTGAACTTTAATTATTTTAGTCTGTTTACAAAAATGATTTGTATCAATATTGCATAAATGAAATGCATATACTAAAATAGTTATTTACAAGCTGCCGTACAACTTTACTTTAAAATAATTATTTAGTAGCTAACGTACAACTTTCATTTAAAATAATTATTTAGAAGCCACTGTGAAACTTTCCTTTAAAATAATTATTTAGTAGCTACCGTACAGCTTTCTTTTAAATTAACTATTTAGTAGCTACCGTGCAACTTTTCTTTAAGATAATTATTCAAAATCCACCATACAACTTTCTTTCAAATAATTATTTAGAAGCTACAGTAAAATTTTCCTTTAAAATAATTATTTAGTAGCTACCGTGCAACTTTCTTTTAAATTAATTATTTAGTAGCTACCGTGCAACTTTCCTTTAAATTAGCTTCAATTATCCTTTAATTCACTTCCATTTAACTTGAAACTTAAAATTATTCTTACACTTTTGAAACTTAAAAAGCCGCTCTGTCATTTTATTTTGACTGTCGGCTAACCATGAAGTATATTGTTAGTTTGGTTGTCTTATATTTTTAAATCATTTTGTTTTATATATTATATCTTAATTTGAGATTCTTGAGAAAAATTCTTAGTGAAAACTTCCTTAGGTAAATACAAACGACTTAAGATCTTCTTTAAATATTTTAATTCTACTTTTTACAAACCATAATAAACTAAATCTATCTTCTGTAGAAAGTAAAGATAAGAACTTTCTGAAGCAGAAGCTACTATAATTTTCAAAACTGGCATTCTATGTCTGTACGTATGAAATAAAAAGCCTAACAATAAGTTATTTTGTCATTTAAGTCAAGAAAATAAAAAATTTCGTAAATTTTAGTTAAGAAAAATTCTAAAACGTAGTTTGTTATTATACCCTAATTACATTCTTCTTTAAAAATTTCTTGGCTTGCAAATGAAAAAAAAAGTTTGCAAATAAGAACTTAGGCTGGAATGAAAAGAGAAAGAGTTTTGCTATTTAATTATAATCATATATATAAATTATCATAATTATCATAATAATAGTAATTTATTATCACGATAATCATTAGAATTCCAATGTTAATCATGAATAATCATTTAAATTAAATTTTAGTTATACCATGTTAGGGTTCAACTTACCCGGAGTTATGGTTCAAGGTTACTGAGATCATGATTCGAAGTTGCGTCTATTTTTATGATACTGTATAGTAAACAATTAATGACGCACAATTCAATAATCAATCATATAGTAAAAATTATCCATCTTCTCTGAAACTGCACTGTAAAAGCTTATAGTTCGAAAATGGTGCCGACTATTTTACATCAAAGTTGTGTTACACTACTTAGTGTAAAGTATTTGCCACCATTTTTGTGATTCAATAACAATAAAATTTATGATTGCTCTAAGATATGTTTCTCATAAGAGAAAGAAGATTAAAATTACTTAGCAAAAAATCGACTGGGATCTTGGAACTGGCTCTCCCGTAGGTACTGGGATCGATAGCTAAGCCTAGTTAGGTCAATGTCCACCATCAGATATTTAAAAGTTCGTATCTTCGAAAATAATGGTGATATTTAAGTAAACACACTGATTATGTGTCGCTGGAGTCTTCTGTCATCGATTATGCCACTTCTAACACAAATAAAACCACAATTAATCCATTTATTTTCCAAAATTTATAATGAACTCAAAAGCAACAACAACACCTCTTCTGCCAATTAGAGCCCTCTGTTGCCAATTAGAGCTTGGTGTAAGCTTTGTCATTTGTTGGTGTTAAGATTTAACTACCTATCAAGTATGTATGGACCCTCGATTCGGTATTAACTTTAAATAAAATAATCATTTGCATAATTTTTAGAAATTTTTAACACCACATTCAAATAGGGATTTTGCCATTGTTTTTGCAGTGTAAGAAAATTAAAAAAATGAAGCAATAATATTAAAAATAAAATGAAATAAAATTTTTAAAAATTAACAACCCTTATTATTTCTGAATGGTTAGTCGGTTTTTCATTTTACGAAGTGTTATGATTATATCTCAAAGAAATCTCTTAAATTATGTATTACAGCTAATGGCAACCATGACAGATTAGGTTTATTTTGCAAAAAAAGCACTTTTTCTGACGAAACGTTCCTTTTTTTCCATCCAATTTGGATTTATGGTATAATACCAGTTCTTTTTTAATAATTTAACAGATGCGGAGCAATTGGCTGTGGGAACAACCGTGTTAAGTTTAATTTCTGTCTTTAAAAGCATGTTTCTTTCAAGTCAAAAAAAATTTTCACACCAATTTTTTTATTTATAAAATTTAAATTGATTAACGTATTAACCAAGATAATTTTTTCCATGTGTGTTAATTTTAAGGTAAAAAATACTCCGCCCATTAGAATTCAAACAACCAGAAAATAAAATAGTAAAATAATTTATTTCCCAGTTTTCATTTGAGGAAAGGAAATCTCATTACCACTTTTTATCTCTTTAAATCTGGGGTCAGATTTACTTCATAGCACTGGTTGATACGTTTACTCAATGAATAACTTTAAAAAAAACTTGTACAACGTTTATTTATTTTATTAATCTGTGATGAGATTTACTTATCTGAAAAGATTGACAAGTTTACGCAAAGAAGATATTTAAAACTACCATGTCCATTTTTAATTTTTTCAAATATGGGGTTACCAATTATCAAAAACTTTACTGTAGGAAAGTTTACGTAATGAATTACTGAGAAGCAACATAATTCCCAAGTGATAATTTACGTAAATCATTTTCTACCAATGCCGAAATTAGCAAAATTTCATCTTAAATGCCAAATATGCAATTTTCTTTGTTACTCCCTCCCCTCTAATCGTCAGAATGTTATGAAATTCGGTTGTATTGTTATTTTTGCGCACTTAATCGAACGAAATAAAAAATTTATGTGTTATTCCAGAAAAATAAGTTCATTCATAAAAATAAGCATATTCCGCCACTGTTACAGTCAATTGCTCTACATGATTTAAGAAATTTTATTAAGATAATGCCATAAAAGTTTGGAGAATGATAATCCAACCAATCGATCAAAGGTTATAAGGGTAATCCTTTTTTTTTTGCTGACTGTACATACATTTTCTATGTAGAATGAGTGCTAAAACCATATCAAACGTTATCACATTATCAACACAGCTTGAAATTCAAATATTAATATAAATGTATACACATTTATCAAACATAATTGTTATAACAATAATCGCTGATAGCAAAACTATAACAAAATAATGGTGTAGCAAATGGATACATACTAGTACAAGTTAAATCAGAGAACTTAGTTACATTTCCTATAGCAAATCAGAGGATTTTGTTTACGGATGTGCCCGTCTGTTATAGCAAAGAGTTAATTCCTTGTGCAAGACAAATAAATGTCCTTATCCAGAGATGGATTAACCCTTCTTGTTTTTATTCCTCATTTTTTGTGAGTATAGTTAAATGTCCAGATATCTTTTGGAGTATTTCTGGCAATCGTTGTCTCTAATTTTACATTATTTTTCATAACGATTTTTTGCGACACATTAATTTTACACTATTTTTCATAGCAATTCCATCGCTCATTTGAAGATAATTACCTAAATAAATTTGTTTTCAATAATTATTTTATTTAAAATTGAAATCTTTTTATACAATGAGACAATCCGGTTTCTACCTCATTTTAGACTACGTAAATTAAATCAAATCTCTCCAGCAGCATCGGTCTAAAACACTTTTCAAAAAAAGTTAGTTCTTTTCTAGAGAAATATTAGACCGACTTCCCATATATTTCGGATATTCTTTATAATTTAAATTATTTTAACATTGTCAAATCATTGTCATGTATTATTATAATATAATTTTACCATTTGGATTTATTTTATGCTAGGTAACTTGCATACAGTCCGTCAAAAAATGAACCACTCTGAATAACTTTTGATCCAATAACCGTATCTCTACGTTCTAGGACTCAAACGTAATGTTTCGAGGGGGTCACTTCAAATATATTAATTAATTAGACCACCCTATATTTCAAATTATGAAATCAGAAACAAAAATGTACTATCTCTGAATAAACATCGGATTCGGAATTCTGACCCCCAAAATATAGGGCGTGGCCGCAATCTAAGAAATATGGTCCCCACAATTTGGTCAGGAGAGCGATTCAAAGTTTGGACCCTTAATGTTAATTTTACATTTTGAGTATTTCACCATACCTCGGAAACGCTCATAGCGAAATTTATTTTTTTGCGTGGAATCATCTTTGGATATAGAAATTTTATAATTAGTGTAAAAAATTTTCAATTCACTTAAAAAATTATCGAGATATGGCTAAATACGCAAAAAGGAAAATTAACATTAACTTTAATAAGTAAAATAACTAACTTTATTACGCTAATTAACTCACTTTCTCGAATCATAAAGTTTCAGTCCTAGAACGTGAAGATCCGATCATTAGATCAAAAGTTATTCAGGATAATCCATTTTTTTCTTCTTTTTTTTTTTTTTTGGTGGTGTACAGGAGTTTGAAGAGAAAAAATTTAAAATACGGAATTAAATTTATAAGCAGTGTTTATTATAACAATTTTGTTAACCCAAGCATATTTTAAATTGTAAAATATTTGAAATAAAATTACACATTATATTTTCATAGTAATTAACAACTTTAATAGTTCGTCTACAGAATTTTCCACTCTTGCAATTAAAAAGTGCGCTTTAACACCGGCATATTTAGTTATTTAATTTAAATGCTTGGAATTAAACAGCTTCTTCCAACAAATTCCTTCATTGTTTCATTCTACGTGATGCTCAAACCTACTTCTCCTTTTGATAAAATTATGAATATAACTGACATATTTTTAAAATATTAGTTCTATGATTAGCTTTAAAGTATTAAGACATTGAATAAAATGTTTTATTTCCTTAATGAGCAATTATTTGATGTTCTATTTAAACCATTCAGTTACTAAAATTCATGGGATTACCTGGAACTCTGAACAATAATTAATTCCAAATAATGAAACACCACTTGAATAAACTTTTGGAGTATTTAATTGATCTCCTAGAAAAATCAACAAAAATAAAATTTATCTTTTGTTAAGAATGGATTTATTGACTGTCTGTAGAAATTCAGCAGTTGCAGGACTTCTTTGCTTTATGTACCGCCTTATCTTTATTCAGTAAACAATTACTGTAAATGCTTAGAAACACAGGATTTGAGATGTAGTTTTGAGGTTTCTTCTTCCAAATATATTAGAAAGAGGGTTCTGGTTTTATTTGGAAAGATTTAAAGGACGGTTTTTTGAGTTTGAAATCTCAGAAATAAGAAAGAAATTGAATTTTTTTTTGTGGAGTTTGAGTCGGAAAGCTTTGTGCTGAATATAAGAATTTTTCTCTCTTTCTCAACGCTACCAAAGATTTTGGACGTACTTTTTCATATTTGGAGAGGTTCTTTTAAATTGTTTCTTTTTGAACTAGAAACTTGCTAAAGTTTAATGTTTCTTGTACTTTTCAGATGGACGAGAAAATGTATAAAATACTTTTTGATCCAATAAATATTTAAAATGTGTGTGATGCATTAATTGAATGCTTGGTAGGTTTTGTAATTTTGTAAAAATACTGCGAATTACTTATAAAATTTCAGATTGTTCAGTTTTTCACCCTGTCTTAATGGAAATGCATTTTTTTTTTAAATTATTAACAATTCAATAAATGAAAATATTTTACCTTATTTGGAAGTATTAATATATATAAAGAAATGTCTTACTGCTTAGTTTTAAAGTACAGCATTCAACGTGAGTAAAAATATTAAATTAGAATCCAATGTTTTCATTTTTTAATGAGCTGACAATCTGCCATATCTTGATGAGAGAAATAGGGGAATCGTATTTGAAAAAATCTGGTGTAACTTAATGTTTTTATATGGTTATACCAGTTAATTTAATTAAAATCAAAACTAATAAGGGATGGCATATTTTTTCACTCGTGGGTAATTTTTTTAAGGGTAAACTAAATTTCAAAACCATGAAGCATCTGAATGACTTTTTCATTCCTCTATTCCTTTTTCAATTTTACGTCAGACGCAGTTTCTTGCAAAGTTTTCTTTTAATACCTACCATACTTATTATTGAAAGGCTTTTACATTGCGTTTAAGACAATTCAGCGATTCAATTCCACGGTCAGTCTAATCACGGAAAAAAAGAAATTTTATTTGACAACGATGCAATGCAATATTCATTGTAATCAATTGCTGATAATCCAGCAGTCAATTGATAATGCTTGATTGTAATGATTATTTCTTCGCAAAAATGTATTAAGCTTTTTTTTCTAAGACGTTATGGAGAATTATTAACAAAACATTATGTAACAAAATCAGAACTTCTTTTCTTCTTCTTTATTGACATGATAGCCCTTTGAGGAAAAGGGCCTTCCTTAGAATCTTTCTCTATTCTCTTTTTCCTCCATGAAACTCCCCCTTTTTATGTATAACAAGTGTTATTTATAACTTAATAAAGTTTGATTTAATTAATTTTAGTTAAAATTAAAATTTTAGCTTTAATTTTAATTTTAGTTAAAATTATATTTGCTCCGCATATAAAATTACCTGTTATTCTAAGTATTCCTGCAATCTTTCTCAGAATATAATAATCAGACTGAAAGATATAATAGCTAGAAATAAGCAATATATTTCGATAAAAAAATTTCCCTTTGTTCACATTACTTAAAAAAGAAGAACTCTTATTATATTACAATTTCGAGTTTTTATAACAATATATTCAAGTCCACATAAGTAAAAACTATACATAACATTACAGATATACATATTAAAATATAACCCAAATTTAATTAAATATTCTGTCATTTAAAATAGCAATTAATAAGATATACGAGATGATAATACACTGAACAAAAATGAAAAGGTTAAAGAAACCGCAATAAATAATCAAATTAAACCGATAAAAAAAATTCGACAATACATGTAATAATAAAATCGTACATAAATAATATTAATAAAATAATTAATTTAAAACTTTTCCGCTCTGATCTAAAGTCAAATTTATAGCCATTTATGCAAAACACATTCCCGGATGAGCCCTTTCTTTAAGTCCCATGAATTTACTTCATATATTTTTAATAAGCAACACTGTACCTTATAAACTTATATGAATACCTTATGTGAATACCTTATATGACCTTAATTTTTTTTAAACATTTGTGTACACATTTTTCTTTTGATTTTACATTGAGTGAAAAAAAAACTTTGCCAGACGTGAATAAGAAGACACAAAAGTGATTTGATATGTGAAATGTAAAGTTACTTACGAAAAATAGAAAATAAAGGGAAAAAATTTCGAAAAAACCGCAGTAGCCGAGAGAGAAAAAAAATAACAAACCAAGAATAACCATAATGGTCGAAATCGGCAAATCAAGGTAATATGCATTTACACGCGCTATAGAGAGAATCTGTATATTTCGAAGAAAAATGGTACAAGCTCTTTGGAACTATAAATGAAAAGCGAAAGAGATGAAGATAAACAAGCCTTTGAAAAGATTTCGTGCATACCTCTCCATAGCAGGTGGAAATGCATTTAACCCTGATTTGTCCCTCTAGTTCGCTGTGGTATTTTTGTTCTGTGCTTCATTTTTTCCTGTCTCGGTGATCGTGATTTTCTTTAGTTTTTTTTTTTTTCACCTTTATTTTTCCTCTTCATTATCTTTATTTCTGATCACTTTCATTTCTTCTCATTCAAATCTGGTTGTCTTGAAAAAAGACGCCTGTTTTTGAGAGCTCGAAACATCTCGACTGTCGCTTCCGTTTTGCATCATTTTAAAGGGAATGAAGTTTTAAGCTAATAATATCTTACAGCTTCAGTTTATCGTGATAATTCATTTAATATAAAAATCATGAATAATAAGATTGAATTTCTTAAGGAAATTTTAATAAATTCATAATTCATGCAATAAATCTACGAACAGATTTTTATCGTTAAAATTTAGCTTTATAGTAGCATTGTGAATTAAATATTAAAAATTAAGAATCTTTATTAGTCACTAACCGAGCGAGCAATATAATTATTAGAATATTTTCGTGAAAATAAAGAAAATAATTTTTTTACCTGAATAACTGAAAAATACATTTTTTGAACAAATTCTATTCTTTTGAAGAATACAGGTGTAAAAATCTCTTTCAAGGTTTGTTTATCTTGGTCTCTTTTGCCTTTCATTTATAGTTCTAAAGAGCTTTTACCATTTTTTTTTATTACGAAATATCCACTTGCTTTTTATCCGCTCTCTTGCTTTATTCTTTCACTCTTCAAGCTCTTACAAGCCTAATTTCACCTACTCTTCGAGAAATATAACATTTCGACGACCTTTGTCGAAAGAGAAGAATTTGTTCCAGTACCTTTATGCTTTTTTCTGGAACTCTTCTCAAAGCAGTGTGGTACTCACTTCTCCAAAAGAAATAGTTCAAACGGTAGAGATAGAACTTATATGGCAAAGAGCTTTTTTCGTAAGAGGTTAACTTATGATCAAGTGAGAGACTATATCCTAGTACCACTTCAAGATGGAACATTTGAAAAAGTTTTCAGTGAAACGAATAGAATTTATCTTAGTAATGTGGGATGATTCCTTTGTTTTGTTTTTTATACTTGAGTGAAGATTTGTGCTTGCATTGAAAAAGAATTGAAAAACTAAATACTGTGTAAAAGCACGTAAGAATAAGCTGTGTAAGAATAGAATTTATCTTAGTAATGTGGGATGGATCTTTTGTNGTGAAGATTTGTGCTTGTATTGAAAAGGAATTGAAAAACTAAATGCTGTGTAATAGTACGTAAGAATAAGCTGTGTAAAGATAGAATTTATCTTAGTAATGTGAGATGGATCTTTTGTTCATTCATATTTGCGTGGAGATTTGAGTTTGTATTGAAAAAGAATTAAAAAAATAAATGCTGTGTAAAAGCACGTAAGAATAAGCTGTGTAAGAATAGAATTTATCTTAGTAATGTGGGATAAATCTTTTGTTTATTTATATTTGCGTGAAGATTTGTGCTTGTATTGAAAAACTAAATGCTGTGTAAAAGTACGTAAGAATAAGCTATGTAAGAATAGAATTTATCTTAGTAATGTGGGATAAATCTTTTGTTTACTTATATTTGAGTGAAGACTTGTACTTGTATCGAAAAAGAATTGAAAAACTAAATGCTGTGTAAAAGCACGTATGAATAAGCTGTGCAAGAATAGAATTTATCTTAGTAATGTGGGATGGATTTTTTGTTTATTTATATTTGCGTGAAGAAGAGTTGAAAAACTAAATGCTGCGTAAAATTAAGCTGAGTTAAAGCACATTTGAAACTTTGATGTAATCCCTTAAGAAATTTGGTATATTTTTATGACTTTATTTTTTTAACTGCTTTTTAATTTTAGTAATTATATTTATTCCCTTCTAAAAAGTTTTATATTTAAATGCTGGGCGCGTATCCTTAATTAACTACTGAATCAAATACGTTCTTTATAGACCCGATATAGCTACTCTGAGAAAAAAAATGACAGAATCACTATGAAAACTACCAGAATATGGTAAAATTTACCGTGTTTCTGTCTCCTACGGGAATAACAAATAACTCGGTAATTTTTACTGAAGCACTTCGGTAATGATTTTGGTAAATGTATGGTCTATGGTTTCATAATCTGCGATAAAGTTTGTAAATGGGAAGAAATTTGGTAATTCTCTCATGATATCTTAAAGCATGGCATAAAAAATATTTATTCGGGTAAATTTACTTTTCAGTTCTGTATTTTTTACTGAATGCTTGGTAATAAGAACTATAACTTTGAAAACCAGAATTTCTTGTGAACCGTTACAATATGAACGAAAAAGTTACCCAATGAATGGGTTAAATACCGTATATTTTTGTTTTATTAACCAGATATATGTTTTTTTTAACAAGAAATCTCATTATCATCATACAGTACAGTAATTTTACTGAATATTTTCCCCTGCGTAAATTAAATGCAATCGGTATTTTTCGGAACCTGTTATATTAAACTGAATAAAATCCTTAGCTCTAGGATGCAAAAAATATAATTACAGTTATTACTTTTATCCCCTTCCCCGTGACCTTTAACTTTTTGTGGTAAATAAAACATTGTCATACGCGTATTTTTAATTAGCTTTTGAATTAAATACTAGCTTTATTAACAAATTACTGTTAAGTTAATTATAATTTTTCTTTGCAAACTGTTATACTGAGTCAAATAAAATCCTAGCTTTAAGATACAAAAATACAATTATAGTAATTTCCTCCTCCCTCTACATGGCTTTATATTCAAGTGTTGGATACGTATTCTTAATAAGTTAATATTTAAAATCAAACAAAATATTTATTAACAACCCACTACTTAATTAAATATAATATTTATTTTTAGTAAATAACTGCTTCGGATAAAAATAGGAAAATACAGAGTCAAGTAAAGTTATTATTTTTATAAAACTACTGGCTGAAATATATTTTAAAAAATACTTACAGTTTGATTATAATCATAATAATTATAATAACAGAAGCGAATTTGAAAATAATTTGAAACTACTAAAACCTAAAAGAAAATGTGAAAAAAGGAGTTATTTCCCCGATTTCTAAATTTTGAATAGTATTTTTCTAAACATCTCATAAAGACAATAATGGGAAGGTGTTTTAGGTTAATCACAAATATGCACGTCTGGTGAGTGCTGACATCTAGTTTAAGGTGAACTAACTATCTCATAACACATTACAAATATTCTTGTGCTGCCATCTGATGCATAGCTTGAGAAATGAACATGATTCTGGACATAAATATAATACTAATTCTATACTATAGATATACTATAAATATATATACTACACTATAAATATTTATAGTATAGATATATATACTATACTATAAATAGAATACTATAGTAGTTATAGAATACTAATACTATAGCTACTTTAATGCTTTGGCGGGTTTTGTTTACATTTTATTGAAAATAGGAAATAATATTTAGGGAGCACGAAGTTGTTGGATTATCTAATTCATGAAACAAATTATTTACTTGTTGTATAGTAGATTTTCTATGTTTATATGCATAGAAATATGCATAAAAAAGTGTATAATTTTAAAAAAGTTCTTTATTGACTTTCCTAAGTTAATCTTAAAATTAAATTTTGCAATCTTTTACTGTTACACCGAATTGCTTTACTCGATTTCAAAAGCTATCCAATGAAGTAAATTAGATTAAATATAAAGTGAACTTTAACCCTTTGCATGACATTTGAATTTATTTCCCTTATTTGACAACTGTCGAATACCAACAAATTCCACATTATCAAACTGCATATTTGGACAATTTAATCCGCGCCCCAATTAACTTCTAATTACAACTATTCGATTATTCCCTTAACCAATAATATTAGCTTCAGAAAATGATATTTACCATCTCAAAAGAGCCCCCATTCCATTTTAAAGCGCGTTTAAATGAAGAGTTCAATTTTCAAAACTCATTTTGTCGGTGAAACTTTTCCACTAATGACATGATGCCAATCGAATTAGAATATTCGCGGGGTTTGAAGACGTAGAAGTGTAGTCAACGCCATTCCCTCATTTCACGGAATTTGGGATTGGGAAACCGAATTTCCGATAACGGAGTTGCCTTTTCTCTCGTTTAAACTGGACTCAATTATCTGACTCAATCGGAAAGAGACAAAAGTGTTGATCTCGATGCAAAGGCAGTAACGATTATGGGCGTAACAGAGCATGTTCCAACGACAAGGCAAAAGCTAGAACTAATGCATTGGATTAGATTATAAATAGATTTATATTCAGATTTTTCTAGATGTGGTGTTTCTTTAAGGAACGTGGCATTGTTTTCTTTTAAATTCCATTCTACCTTGTTGCAAGTTATTTCTATATCTGATCTAATAAAGTAATACTTTTTAAGATACGTACTAAATGGCCTCTTGAAAGATATATTTTGAGATCTATGTAAAATAAAGCCGAATCCTTGTATGCATAAATGTATATATGTACTGTAAACTAATCTGTAATTCTGAAGAGATCCACACCGAATTCTGAGTAAATATATTCGACTACCTGATAGGCTTGATTGTCTACTTTAAAACTTCCTTTAACAACCGGTTCACTCACTTTATTCCAAAGAATGAGTTTTCCATAAAATTTGATAAATATTTTATGAACACAGAGAGGGGGTTTGATAGCCCAGTGGCTAGAGAATCGGCTCAGAGGGGCCTTCTCCTAGATCCTCGACTCTGCTACGATGCACCAAATAGATGCCATTCGTTCATTCGTCGGTCGTTGACCCATATTATCCGGAGAGAATTTCTTTCCCCTTCAGATCTATGTCTAAATTGAGAAAGTGGCCTCACAATTGAGATTTTGAAGAGGATCAAAATTGTCAGGGCGTATCTGCGAATCATCCTCAGGGATGTTTCTCCGACAGTTTCTAATAACCCGTTATTCAGCTCTAATACGATTTAAATTAAGTACCTATCATAAACCCAAATACTGTCGTTTTTAAACAATTCATGCCAAGCTAACCATCAAAAAAGAAATTTAAGCCTAGCATTTCTTTCTGCAAAATGTTCATTATATTATTCTTCTGGTTAAAGCCAAACAATCATAATACCATAATACATTTTTAGAGAACTCCGTTTAATTTTGTTTTGAATTTTCTAACTAAATTAACTCTCAACTATAGCTCAGAGGTTGAAAAATTTTCTTAATGTATGTTGCGTTTGGGGCTTTAAAATTGAGAAATAAAAATGTTACACATCAGCACATTTTTTCTTGCAAAACAAAATTGACCTTATTCCTTTATAAAGAAAGCGAAATGCTAAAATATTCCATTTAAATTAATTTACATTCACTTAGACAACTACATTAATTTTGAAAACTTCTAAGTTGTACTTTCTAAAAATATCCATTTGAAAGCACTTTGGGTTATTTTGATCTAACTTAAGACTCAACTCAATTTACAAATACGACTCAAATCTTAGAAAGCAATTTTTTTCCCTCCAATCCTAATATCTAACCATAACTTTTCTAAAAATGAAACTCTTGTAATTTTTCGTCTCATTTGAGCAAATCCAATCTAAGTTGATTTTTTTCTTCTATAAAATCACAAACTATCATGAGCTTTTGGGGCATAATAGTCCACAAACAAACAGCTAGATATTTGAAGTTTCAGAAATGTCGCCAAATTATTACCTTAACTCTATTTTCTATAAAAAGCTTTGTGAAAACTTTATACGGTGACTTGAAAAGTAATCGCAACACACATTTTTACAAAAGAAGTCACTTAAGGGATCAACGTCAATGACAAAGACCCAACCCATAAGAGGAATTTAATGCGATTTTCGGAAGCTTGAGTAATTTTAGCTAGCTTTAAATTATAAGGAAAGCGTGAAATTTATTTCTTAGTTTAGAAGATACTTTATTACGGTATAAAAACAGTGCTTTTAGTTCAGTACTTTCTGATTTCCACTCCATTAAGAAAAGGAAAAGTTAAGCGAGGAACAAAGTGCTTTACTCGCAAATATTTCCGGCTGAAATTTAACTGCATTTTACCACTAAATAATGGCTCGTATTGATTTTACTCCTTTCTGAAATCTCGGAGGTAAATAAAGAATTTTAAAAGGAATTTCAGAATTATACCCTCTGGTTGATTTGAGTTACTTTGAGTGGAATGATAGAACAAAGATATGAAAGTATGTGAGCAAAGAAAGGGTTAATGAATCGATTATTATTTCTTCTCCGGGCAGATGGAGTTCAATATATTAATTTTATTGAGAAACTGGAAATATTTTGGTTGTTTAAATTGGCTTTTAACTCATAATGCTTTGCTTATACTCTGAGGCGTTCAACCTAAGAGAATAAGTATGTTTTCGGTTTTTCCAAACTTTGAACTAGATGCTTTCGTGAATCATGGTAATCCTATGTTAGTTCAACTACTCACTCAATGTTAGTTCTTAAATACCTCTTCCAAATGGGACTATTTTGTGATACTTTCTTAATCCCTTTCCTCTCCCTCTCGTCAAAATGATATGGTGAGTTCTGCTCTCTTTTTCTTGTGCCCGTGATATTTGAGGGTTGGAGTGTTCAAAATAAAAGGATAGAAAAATTATATTTCTAATACCTGGAATCATGTTTATTTCTCAATATAGACACCAGATGGTAGTACAGGAATATTTGTAATGAGCTTTGAGATCGTTTATTTTAAACTTGATGTCAGCACTCATCAGACATGTATATTTGCAATTAACCCAAAAATGAATACATATATTATACATAAACTTAGTTTCCTATAATTTTCTTAAACAAAGAAATACACTTAAAGGACTACTTTCTTCAAAATCTTGCGACTCTTAAGGGGGTTAATACGCGACAATTCTGTTATAGTCCACGGAAATGGTGTACTTAGCCAAAAAAAAAAAAAACAGTCGTGAAGGTTGTGTTAAGACGACGGTGAGAGTACAGAAATCTTCTATAGGCTTTAGTGTAAGCATTGAAAAATTCTTCTTTTTTTCAAACACTATCAATGATTTTTAAACAATATCAATGCAATAAAAAAAACTGAAAAGGATTTTTTAAGTTTGCAGTTGACGTGTATATTTTTTAGTCAAATGCAAATGAATGTTTTTCTATGGATTCTGTTCTCATTAAATGGTCGATAAATATTCATGATCCACGATTATGACAATTAGAACTTACACATAAAATATGAGCCGACCGGTCTGTGTTGGCGTCAGGGAACTGCACTTGCATCAGAAAGGTTCTGGGTTCGAATCCCGGGCAGGACATGGATGTTCTTTCCTTCTCTGTACTATCTGTCCTTACTGTGAAAGCAACGTTGGCCCACCTATTATGGTGCCCCTGAAAAAGAGGCCAACAAAATAGCCATGTAAATGCCTGAATTGACGAAAAATGTTAACACAGGTGGGCATTGGGAAAAAAAAACATGTAATATATTTTGATACTATCCCATATTAAGACAGTTTCTCTAAATTTTCATATTTGTTAACATTTTTATTTCTTGAGAATTTGAGAATTATTTTTTCAGTTTTGAAATTTGGCCGATCCCTAATTATTTACGCTTACGTTAGATACAGTAGTATTGATACACATACATTAGATACAATAATTATAAACATAACAATAATTGTTCTGTTCTAATATTTATTTTAACACTAGAAAGATGGCTGGGGCCATATTGGGCCCTCTCATTTTTTTTTTATCTGCAATTAATAAAATAGCTTACAGTAAAAGTATATAAAACATATAAAAACATATAAAAATTAACTTAATAAATATTGAGTATTTCCAATTTTTCATAATTTGATCTAAGTGCCTATTTAATCTCTCATCTGTTAGCCTTAAAAGAAAGAAATATTGAAATATACGAAGCATACCTAAAATGATGAGTGGGGCTAGAGTGGTCCCTTAGGTATTTTGAGTGATAATCATAACCCTAGGCAGGTTTGGGCATAAGGTACCCTTTAGTAGGTACAAAGCACCTCAGTTTCATTCAAAATATTAATAAAACAAGTGTATTTCGATATACCTTAAATTATTATTCATTAAGAAAGTGACTAATTGAAGAGACAGTGTTCCGTTTATTCAAATGTTTTTGTTAATCAAATCGAAAAAAATACCGTAGAACTTTATTAACAGAGTCTCAAATATATTTTTCTTAGATTAATTATGATTATATTTTACGATTTTTGGTGTCTAATTGATCGACACACAAAAATATTGGAAGGGTCATGCTTGCCGCTTCAGTCATTCTAGGTCTACAGTAATGTTCAGTATTTCAAGAGTTAAAAGAAGCCTTGTATAGGCACAGTTTCTTCATATTATTAAGAAATTTCCATTCAAATTTTCGTAGTAGACTGCTGTAGTAACATCGAGAGCCGATATTCTCGTAGAAATAAGTAACCAAGAAAAGGCACAGAAAAAGGATGACTTGAGAAAAATAATTAACGGGAATATATTGGAAGTAAAGAGTTTTGTCTTATCTGTAATATACATAAAACGTAAATATTTTTTTAAAGTTACAAATTTATTCAAATATTTTTGTTTCAATACATGCTGTCTAATTACAGCCATTTCTATCCAAACAATTTTGTTTACTTCTTTAAAAAACACGCAAAATAATATTTTTTAAACTGGAAAATAAACAAGAAATTGTTTTTAAAAAGAATATTTGCAGACATAATCAAACTAGTAATTCTCTACAAATTGGTGCAATAATTTGAAAGAGAACATTAAATTTTGAATAACTGTAAAATGTCAGGAAACACTTCAAATAATAATAAACTAAGAAATAAAAATGCAATTTACTTAATTTTAAAATAGTATTAAAAGGGTAAAAAGGCAAATGAAATTAATTAAAATATATGTTACAAGAAAATGTTATTTAAATATTTTCTTGCGTAGTATATTTTCTAATTAATTCATAAACTTACGCATATTAAATGAACAGCTAAATGATAGTTATCTTTAATATCATACAATAAAGTATTAATTTATTTTTATAAATCTCTAAATAAGAAATTTTTTATAGAAAAAGGGATTTTTAAAGCTAGCGTATAATAAATCCGATTTTTTTTCTCATTGAATACATAATTTCTGAAATTAAATTAATTCATAGAAAGCTTTAAATAATCAATTAAGTAATAAATAGATTAAGAATGATAAACAGCATTTTTTCCCCTATCAACAAAATTTCACCTTTGATATTATTAAAATATCTCACCTTTAAATGATCTCACCTTTGATATTATTAAAATAAAAAGCAAATTGAAAAAATCATAGGTGTGACATGATAAATTGTTTTATCCAAACCTCAACTTAAAAAAGCCATTTAATACACCCGAGAAGCCTAACAGAAGGTAGATGCGCATTAAAAATGCATAAGAGGTTCATAGCATGCCTTGCATAACAATAAACATAAACCACCTCGACCTATTATTTATATGTATTTGCCATCCATATTGCAAGACCATCAATTATTGGACTAACCTTATCTCACATAAGTGGGCGAGATGACATAAACGAATTCATGGAAGCATTTATCCATCAAATTGTTAGTTATCGACCATCATTTGGTATGAGCGACATAAGGCTAGGTCTAGGCTCATCCCCCTAGGGCCTATTAATGACGCTGCAAAAGCCTGGGTTGTCTGTAATCCGAATACGTGACGCTGCGGAAGTTGTCCGCATTTAAAAAGCACATTAATTTTGAAGGCCCATTTCCGCGAGGATTGCTGTTTTCCCACTTACGCTATAAACCTGGAAAATAGCGGTAACAAAAAGAATTTATGCTGTTTGAGAGTCGTGCAAAATTGCTTTAAGATTAATCAAAAGATAATGGTTAAAATTTTAATAGCATTATAAAGGCAATATTCACTTAATTTCCCTATCTCTTAATAACATAATGCCAGAAGTTTCTAAGAAACGTTTTTGAGAAGAAAAAAAAAATAAACGAGATTTCTCAGGAGAAGATCTTATTTTTGTTTCATACAACTATAATCTTTTTTAGCATACTTAGTTTTATTAGCTCGTTAATATTATTAACATTAATTATTTGACAAGTCCTTAAGTTTCGTGAGTCTTACTGGATGAAAGTAGTCTTGAGTATTTTTAGAGTGGCAGAAAGTTCCAAGTGCAATTGGAAACTAACAGCCGACATGTAATTTTAAAAAAATATTTGTTTGTAGCTAACTAAAACGCCTTGAGGACAAATGCTATGCTGTTGAATAGTTTAAATGAGTGTCGAAAATTTATAAATCCTGTCAATTGGAAGTTTGCGGATAGTAAATAAAGCCAAGGTCTAATCTTTATTTCCCATAGTCAACGCATAATTTTCTTTTTATTCTGTAAATCTCAATCAATGAATGTACTTGGTGGAAGTCATAGAGCATTTTTGGAATGACAGAGAGTTTGAAGTGTACTTGTAAGATAACAGCCAACGTGTAACCTTAAAAAAATTTTTATTAACAGCTAATTAAAGCGCCAAGAGGATGAAGGCTTTGTTTTTTAACTGTTTATGTAAGAGTCAAAGCTTTATAAATCCTCTCAGTCGGACACTTACTGATAATAAATAAAGGAATAACATAATCGTTATTTATTGCAGTAGCATATAAAATTGACCAGCTCATTTCCTAAGGGACCGAAAAAGATTGCAAAACTTTCTTGTATAAAGAGGAATCTGCACGGTGATAATTACTGTAAGAATACGAGGGAACTTAAATATCTTGGTTTTATTTCAGATCACCAATTAAACTGAGAGTCTCATCTTGATTATGTATGGGAAAGAATTGTCAATTTAAATCAGTCCTTGAAAATAGTTGCGAAGGTTTCTTGGAGTTTAAAATCTCGTATTTTAAAGAAAATATACCTCCAGGCCAGTGATAGGCTGATTAACTACGGTATAAGTGTCTTGTTTTAGCAAGAAACAAAAACTCAATGCCATCCTCTTATTCCGATTAAAAAGGTTTATAGAGCAACTAGCACAGAAGTACTTCAGACACTGACAGGAGTTAAGCTTATGCATTTAAAGATCATTGAAATATTTTACAAACGCTTGGTCTGGGTTTGAAACATAATCGAGTTAATTTCCTTTAACTTGGGTGTTAATTTTTATTATGACCAGCACTCCAAAAGCGTCTGTCAATTTTCTCGCTGTGACTTGGAGGTAAGAAAATCCACTAACTGTGGTTGGGAGATCTACACAAATGGCTCTAGATTTAGGGAGGAGGAAGATGAGCAAGCCAATTATAGAGTTGCTCATTTTTAATATACATCAGTCGTTGTGAACAGCCGACCCAATTTCATATTTACGACTGCTAATATTCAACTCCGTAGCCTTGTAATTTTAAATCAATCCAGAAGCCAAGGAACCTCCTGGAGCAGTACCCCCAGAGGTACTGATTTGTCATGAGAACTTGGAGGACTTTGCGACTCGACAGATTTAACGTGCATCAGTCACCATTTACTACACGCGGAGTCTTCGGTCGACGAGGATCGAACTCGCGAACTCTTGGACATGGATCCAGTGTCCTACCAACCAGGCATTCCCGGCCTCTTTATGGAGTAGGTTGTGGTTTCGTCATTAAATTCAACGATAATACAGAAATACTTTTAAATACTGAAAGAAGGTGCTTTCTTCTAAGTCACAACTCCAATCTGTACCTGGTGGCTTTTATTGCCATTAAATTGGCATTTCTTTGGCTGTAGAAGAATAACACAAATCTGGCACATCTTCACTCCGACTGGAGATCTTTGTTTCGGTCAGTTGAAAATTCGCAAGTTTAAGTTCCCTCTAAAAACATTTGTGCCCTAAAGGAATCACTCTTAACTAAATTAAAGTGCATGTTAGATATGATCGCAACGAGGAGGCGGATTTTGTAGCCAAACGTGGCACAGATTCAGCCGGGTAGATCATTCTTTTCTATTCTTTTAGCAATGCTCAAATTAAGTGCAGGATGAAAAATGCTCCTACAAAAATTTTTTGGTAGAACAGAAGGTATGAAAGGTAGACAAAAGGTATAATTTTTTAAGGGTCCTAATCTAAAACACATACATGCGAATTTCTATCTAAATTAATTGCTTATAAGTCATAGAGTATTTGGAATACACCAAATTAAAGCTTTAAAACTTCTGCGGCTTGTGAATTCTACGGAGGGATCCGGAATATTGAAAGTCTGATAAAATAATGTGTAATTCCAAATACTTTATGGAAATCGTTTCAACAATAAAAATAACCAACACCAATGATTTTTTTTTCTTCCACCTGTAAGCGTATTATCGTCAAATATACCTTAGAAAATCTCATGAGATCCTCTGAATCCTATTTATCTACAATAATTATTGATAGATTTTCGACCATCTGTTTGTTTTCATCTGTTTGTCATATTGTTTTCATTTCATACCCCAATTTTGCTTCGAACTCTAAACTTTTAGATTTTTTAAACTTTTTATTTTGAACCTAGATCTGATCTTTATTTATCTTTGCAACTTTAGCTTTTATAATTTTAGATTTTGATCTTAATTTTGTACTTTTGAATTCAAATCTCTTACCTGTTGTAAAAATTTATTTGATTCAAATTTAATTTAATTTTATTATTACGTTGTGATTTTTAAATTTTAATTTGCTGTATGATCATTACATCTGTGTTTACATATCACCATTGTTATCCTGATGTTTTGATCCTGATGTTAGTTATTGTTATCCTGATGTTGATGTCCATTGTTATCCTGATGATTATGATGCATATCATATTCAATCAATATCTTTCTCCATACGCCCAATATAAAGGGGGGGGGGGTCGAAGTATTTCATGCTAACCCCATTTTTGCAAATTGTTTGTTGCGTTCTTGTATATTTTTATACAAAAATTTGTTTAATGAAATAAGTACTGAATCAACATTTGTGGAGCTTTCTAGCATTTTTAATAATAACTATGTCAGCTCATTAAGGACGTCAGAAACTCAAAACTTGCAATAAACCATCAATTTATTAGTACTAATTACGAGTATTTTATTAACATTTAGCTCAAGAAGCTCAAATTGTTGCTCCTAATTATCCCTTACATCTTTAGAAAACATCGTGATTTGTATAACTGTTATTAAGTTTTTACAACCTCATTAACCAGGTGTGACATGGAAAATCTAATTAAGTTCAATCAACTAATTTGCTATAAACAAGCTTTTAATTACTTTGATGAAGACTGATTTCTGTTAAAAACTAAAAAAAAGAAGAAGAAAACACTGAACTGAATGTTAATTAACCCTAATTAAAAACCTCAATCATCTCAGGGCGTCTAATAGAATCAAATAATTATTCCAATTATCTTCTTACAGTTGGAACTTCATATCCAAAAGAAAATATTAAATTTCCAGAAACACGTAACGGCGAAATTTGTCAGACAAAATCAAAGATAAATCCATAAATAACGACTTAGGGAAAAATTTCTTCCAAATTTTTCCCCATCGGCATCTATTCCCCTTCTTATCCTTCTCCCCATTCGATAGCTTGATAATTGCATTAAAGTCGATTTCCAGACTTTGCAGCACTCATCATCGTCCATCAAAGAGATAATATCATTACAGTGCGCCCTGTTTTCTCTGCTCTTTGCAGGGACTCTAAGAGGCAGGAGTGGCGCACAGGAGTGGCGGGGGATAGAACACTCAATTATTCAAAAGTCGGTGATGGAATTAATAGCAGAAGCACTCTGCTGGATTAGAGACACATTTTTCTCTATATCCTTTACCTCTTTTGCGCTTCTTAACAAAGAAACATTGCACGAATCCGCCAGGAGTCATCTAGGCTGTTTTCTTGGCGGAAAAAAAAACTAAAACAGGTTTCTTCTTTATCTGATTGTTTTTTATTTTGTCACCTTCGTTCTTCTTCTGCTTATCTCAGAGAAGGTTTTTGTCCCAGAAAACTCATCTGATCGAAAGGTTCTCTCAAATTTCTTGGTTAGGGTAGATTTGTTGAATTATATGAAGTAGATAATTCCACGCAAAACTTGTAAAGCTGCCGATTTAATCGTAAATATAAAATGCGTACTTTTCTTTGGTATATGATCGAAAATTTCAAATACCAAGAAATGACCAAAAGTTTCTATTAAATTTTCAGTTAGAATAAATTTATAGAATCTTTGTAGAAATAATTTGTAGAATAAAATTATAATCTTGTGGTGTTGTGTAAATGAAAAATGCGTTTTCTTAGTGCCTGATCAAGAGTTTGAAATTTTAGAAATAAGTTTAAAATTTTTATTAAATTTTCCAAAAATAGATTTATAGAATCATGGGAGAAGGTAAAAAAAAATTTTGCAGTGTTTCTGCTAAATCTTTGTAAAGGTAAATAGATGAGATTTCTCAGTGTCTGGTTAAAAGTTTGAAATCCCAGTATTATAACTAAAATTTTTAAAAGCCCTCTCAGAGCCTTAAGCATGGTATGTCAAGTAACACGAGCCCAATACTTAAAGCCATACCTCCTCTCCATGTAAAGCTGGTTAGTTCCATCGAAAAGTCCACTACGAAGACTAGTTGGTTCTAATGCTTAATTTAGGATTTCCATTGGGTTCAAAATGACAAGGTTATGGAATAGAACGTTGATTGTGGTAAACTCAAAATTGGTTCGGCTATTTAACCCTGGTTATGAAATGGAATAATCGTACCATAGGCCGCTGTCGCTTAGGGTATTCCCTGCCAATGAGCTGACCCAGGTTCGAATATTAGCGGTGGCCGGCAGATAGGAATTCCGTTCCCGACTAGTAACGAACACAGTACTGGAGTAAAAATCCTCAGTGGTAGATGCATCACGGATTTGTTGACGGTTTACCGTCGGGCTAACCGTAGGAATCTTTCCTTTTTTTCCCCTCAATGTAACGAAAATACAGATTGGTCCCATTAAAAAGCCATCCACGAAAGTTAGTTTGGCCCAAAGCTAGATCCAAAAAATTTCCTTTTTTTTTTTTTTTTTTTTTTTTTGTTAAGTTCAAAATTTCAAGTTTAAAATGGAGAATTATAGTCGTAACCTCACAAATAGATCAGCTGTTTAACTAACAATGGTTGATAATAAAATAAAATAATTGTACCGTTACGCTTAAAGAAATTTCCATCTCTTTAACTATTAGCTCAGTCAAATTATCAGGAAGGTTAAAAAAAATTAGAGTAGATTTGATTTCTTAACATGTTGTATTCAGCAATAAAAAATCCAAGTTATTTTGAAAAAGCCATTAAATTTTTACCTTTGCCGCGAATTCATTATTAACGATTATTAAGCTTTTTTCAAATGTCCTTTCAAATATTGATGTTACGAAAAAGAATAATTTACTTTTGTTGCACTTATAAATTAACTGTAATTTGAGACCCATATGAAATTTGTAGCTGTAATACTTCTTGAAATAAAACTCTTTGAATTCAAAAGATTTTCCAAAAAGTATGTAATTTAATATGTGGGTAGTTTTCGAAATAGATGGGCATTTGGGAAGTTACTAAAGATGCGCGCTTTCTTTATACCTTCAAAATTGCATTACAAAAACTTTCATTTTAAAAAAAAACTATAAAGCACATAAATACAAAAATTTACCTCCACTGCAATTGTTATTGTGTCAAACTATGTAGTAGAATTCACATTTTAGTTGATCAATACTCAACCAAGGAGACTTTTGTCATAATTTACCAAGACTTTATCTCAGCAAGTATTATAGCTATGAGCTTGGTATTAGTCATATTGTACACAGAGAATATAAATCTGTTAAAATTGACACAGAATCTATTGTGGTAAAATGAAAATCATTGTTCTAGAAATAAATTTTCAAAATATATGGTATTTAAACCAGTTATTTAGTAATTTTTCCATTCGTGTGGGAACTGTTTACCGGAAATTCTGGTTTTCTTCTTATTACCATTCATATAGTAAGAATACGAAACTGAAAAATAAATTTAACCAAATTAATGTTTTTTTATGCCATGTTAAAAGTAAATTATCATATTTTATCTCATTTACTACCAACATAGCAAGGAAGTTGTATATTATTGTTACCACAAATAATAATTAAAATGATTTGGTAAAAAGTATCGTGCTTTTTAGAACCAGAAACATATTAAATTTTACCATATTCTAATAATTTTGACGAAATTTTTTTTCTCTGTGTAAATAATTCAATTTAGTACAAAAAATGCATATTTTTGAAAAATTATTACATTAAGATTACTAGTTGGAAAAAACAGAAAAAATTTCAAGATTTGATTTTTTTTTTCAATGCAGTGGCTCACGCCGTGGCCGGGGGAATTGGAAAACTTAATTTCTAAGCCTCAGTACCTGCTAAGACAAAAAATTATGATCCTACTCTAATTTTGGTAACCATTCAGGAGTTTTTGACAGTTTGACTAAACTATAATGAAAATTCTTTGTTTTCATAGTGCCAAATCTATAGCAATAATCACCCAAAATTTTATTTTAAGATGAGGGAAATGTAAATTTTTAAACTTTATAAAAATTGTTTACTCATCTCGGCTAGTACCATTTGAATTCCATCACTGGTTTTATCATAAATTATATTTTTCGCTGGATGTACAATTTGGTTCTAAATTTCGTCAAACAGAATTTCTTATAGAATTTTTCAGCATATAGTTTTTGTCAGATCTCAAACTACAACTTTAGTACTTTTTACTGTACTATTTTCTGGGCACTTAAAATTTCAGAAATATTTAAACAAATATTGACACTGTTTTTCTAACGAATGCTATTTATTTAAATTTTTTAGGTCGAAAATAAGTGAAAACTCACTAAAATGACGTTCGGCTTGAAATCGAAGATGTTCGAATCATTAATCTTAACAAAGTTAACTTGCAATAACAATTTAGTTCCAATGGTGTTCCAGTGATTTTCAGCAAATCAGGATAAACATAAGTTAATCCTTAAATGCATGAAGTTTTATTTTTAATAAATAAAACTTAAATTGTGCAGGAAAATGGTTGTAGTTAAGGAGAAAAATACAAAGAAAATAAGAATTTGTTCGTTTATTTAAAAAAAAAACATATCGATGTACTTCTACATCATCACGAGCAATCACTTTTTTAGTTCTACAAATCTATTGCTTACAGTAATATAATACTTGAAACATAAATTTTTTTCATGTAAATAATCGTTTTCAAATATAATTACCTTTTATGTAAATTATCGTTTTCAATTACAATAACCTCTAATGTATTTCGTAACTGCCTTATCTTTAATGTATTTCGCCGAAAAGAATTTGCTCTCAGACAGCGTGATGACAGTGAAAATTGTCAGCGATAGAGAAATAAACTGTTAAAGATTCCAGTTGCTTACGGAAAAGCTAAAACAGTTTTCGTGAAATTAAAAAAGAGCACTTTGCTACATAAAGCGATATGAGGTTTTAAACACACGATTCAGACATACATTGCTATGCATTCAAGGATTAAGCGTTCTTTTAGATTAGAATAACGTTTACATGGTTAGAGATATTGGCAAAACATTTTGTGTAGGTACTTGATAAGCCGAGATTTTTTTTTGCAAATTTTTTAGCCGGTAACCAAAACTGCCTGGCAGATGAACTGTGTAAGTCAAAGACCTATTTTGAAATTATTTAAATTTTTGATATTCATTATGACATAAAATGCAAAATGAGTTTCAGTAGATAGAAAATTAAAAACTGGCGTAGAAACAAATAATTAAATAATGGAGATAATTTTATTGACATGTTCTTATTTTTATTAACTAAGCAACATACATCAGTTAAATTTATTAAAAAATAATAATAGTTTTTTAAGTTAAATTCCCATTCAATATCCTTCTGCGAGTTTGAAAGAAAAACCTTCAAAATTGTAAATTTTAGAGAAAAAAAAAGCGATTTTATTTTTATTTTTTTGTGAAGCTTCGGCAACCCACTTCGAAGTTTGGGTCACTCTCCATATGGTATATGACCCTTGTTATGAACAGTTAATAAACGGGGATAAGTTTAAATAATTTTTAATTTTTAAGAAAAAAAAAATTCTTAACTCAATCATAATGGGATACCTGCAAGTGACGTAGTGTGGGTATCTCGATCCTGATTGGCTGTTGAAATGTGGCATTTGCTACATTAGCAACTGTTCTTTCCATTCCATTTCGAGTAAGCAAAACCAGTCAAGTATCAATTGTCCTCAGTTGCACATTTTATATTCTTACACAAAGATTTTTCATAAAAATTTTAATTCTTTCACTGTATATTTCTTACTTAAATCTCACACAGGCGTAAAGCCGTAGAGCCTAAGCAAACTAATTGGGCATCGAAATTGCAAGGTACACAAAATAAAAATATATCACGGTTACAATAAAGCACATAAACAAATAATAAGTCTAAATTAAATAAAAGAAGCAGAGGAGAAACAATTATATTTCAACAAATTCAAATGTGCCATACGGCATTGTATTTAAATAACTTCCCACTAAATAACATTCCAACGTATGTGGAAAACTTCAACACGCCATTTTGCTTATAAATGATCAGCTAGCGCTGACGTCATAGGACTATCCGTGATCTTCTTCTTGAAATCAAATATCCAATTCCTAATGCCGCATTAAAATTTATAATAATCAAAATAATTTACATTCTTTCAATCTGGCATAAAAGGACTTAAAATAATTTAAACATTATTTTCAATTCATTCATTATTTTCCTTAGAACTATTCTAAGTGTGCATGTAGTGTCTCTTTATACTCTTACTCTCTATTCAAATTTAATCAGTATGCAGATGATTTTTAAGTTTGTAGCAACTAATGAGCTCCCACTCAATAGTGTCAATGAGCTAATTATTCACACTTTCATCTCGAAAATTCGGCAGATTTATTGGAACAAGAAGAAAAGAAAATGACAATTTGTACTCCAAAGACTCTAAATAGAAATCTTTCTCTGAAAATTTTCCTATTCCCAAACTTAAATGAAATATTTTTCCTATAATGCCTTTTAAAATGTGATTGCATTTGATTAATTTTTATTTCAAATAAGTTAAAAGTAATATTTTGTATAAATTAAGAACTTTTTTTCTTCTAATTATTTTTTTCTTAATTTCCTTCCTAGCGCCTTCTTTTAACTTTTCTTAAATGAAAAAAAATAGCTTTAAATAATAAAAAAAAAACTTTCTACTTTTAATTTTGTATATTTAAAAAAACTTCGATGTATTTGTTTAATGTATACGTGTATAATATTTTATAATGCAAAAACTTAACTTAGTATTGATAGAAACATGAACACATGAAAAAGAAGTGATATGTTATATTAAAAAAACTAACTTTATGCTGTTATTTGATTCCTCTAACGATTCATAAATAATATAAATTGCATTAAGTGTGCTCTAAAGCAGTGGTTTGTTCCGTAGAGTCCTAGGGTTCCGTGGAAGGGTAGTGGGGTTCCGAGAAGCAGATCTTTTTTTTTTAATTTCAAAGTAATAATTTTGAAACCTGAATATATTTCGCTCTAATTAATAATTGATTATTTATTTAATACTTTAATTGTCTTTATGAAATTATTTATGCAAAATGCCAATAGAAAAAAAATAGTAATTTTTAAGAAGAAAATGATTTTATTTCTAATAATAATATCTTAATTAAATCAGGAAAAAGTTTTTCATTCATAAATAAAATGCATTATTATTTCTCTTCGCGTTTTTTAAATAAAAATAAAATAACTAAATTCGTTACCAAAGAAATATGTTTCGTTAATAACCATTTCCAACTTAATGTATTTCTTTAACTTTCATTTCAAAGGAAACCATATTCCAGCTTATTTGTTTTATTTGCAGTAATATGCGCACCAAAAATAAGTTTAAAATAAAAACAAATATTTAGTGCAAATTTAATTTTCGCATATAAAACCATTTTTAAAATTATTAGTGTAAAATTGATGAAAGAATTTTATTCCCCTTACTAAATATTTTCGAAATAAAGTTATATTTCATTATGCAATGCTCTCACAATTGTTTTTATAAACTTTATTTCATATTATTTTTGTACAATGTATAAGGCCGAGTTTCCGCAGAAAGAAATTAGGTTATTTAGGGTCCCATAGCTGAAACAAATTTAGGAACCACAACTCTAAAACACCATTTTACTACGATTTAAGAGTGTTGGCCAAAAATTATTTCTTAATCCCTTTCGCAATGAGGGTAACAAAGTTAGATTAGAAATAGTAGTATAGAGAACATATCTTAATTAGAGAAACGAAATAAATGTGTCAAACATAAAATGATCATAAACTCACGTAATTTGTGGAAAAATAGAAGCATAATTTAACGGTTGTTAAAACTGTAGCATGACAGGAAAATGCACTTTCGAATTTTGATGAACTCGCTTTTCAAGTTCCCCATAAAATCCCCTAATTAAGCGCAAGGAGCGACAATAAATGACCCACATATATCTGAAAATAAAGAAGGTAGTTTAGTTACGTCGCACTAGACCTGCACAATGGGCTATTGGTGACGATCTGGGAAACATTCCTAGGGATGATCTGAAGGCATGCCATCGCAATTTTGATCCTCTGCAGAGGGAATGGCTCCCCTGCCTTGGTTTCCCAAAGACAAGCGCGCGAAGTCGAGCACTTTACGGTAGATAGAATAGAACGAAAAACGATACCGAACACCCACTGATCAAACTGGCCACCCATCCGCTTACTGACCTCAGCCAATGATACTTGACTTCGGTGTTCCACTGGGAACCGTGTCTTTAGTTCGCTGTGCGGCTTCTGATAATAAATAACCTCGGGGCTTTACAGGGTTCAAAATTGAAATATCTTTAAAAATCAAAAACCCTTTGCATAATCGACTATGTCACCTGTAATTCTGTACGAAAAAGCATTCCCGCTACTTCCCGACGTGAGCTAAGGAGATAATTGTGCTCCATGGCTTCGTGAACAAAGCCGGGGAATGATAATGTGGTAAGCAACATGCACCTGCCGGTCCTACTTTTCAGACAATCTGGTACCCATCGATACACGTTGGGTGAGCATCAAGCAACGTCTGGAAGAGAGAAGACCTTCGCGCGGTTTATCATAAACGAGAAATTCGATGTTTTACTCCGAACTAAGAGGCACCTTTCTTATTTTCCCCTCACAGTTCAGTTTATGCTGGTTACGTCGGACTAATAATTGATTTATGTGGCGGCCTTGTTCTCTTTCAGGAGGAATTGCTACAAGCCGCTTCCGAGAATCGAACCACAATGATAGTGCATGCCTTGTCCACTGTGTTATCGCGTCTCAATATTATAGACAATTTTTATGATGAATTTAAGCTTAACTAATTTTAAAAGTCAATATCAGTTGATATTTCGTTGTTGCTTTTTACTATTATTTGCCAGCAATAAAGACTTCAAACTAAGCATGTCAAATTAATAAGAAGTGCCTTCCAAAGTTGAAACGTCGCCCGAAATGCTTCAACTTTAAAACTTAAACGCTCATTTGACTGAATTTTTGAAACAATTTCTGTTCAAAGTTTTCATGGGGCATTCTGTTAGTATTTTGCTTATGAATGATTTTAAAATAATTAAGACCAAGCTTTCATACAAATTTCAAGATGCATTTTTCTTTTTATTTATTTATTTATTTTTGCAAACTATGCATTCAATTAAATGAAAATTATGATTGATGTCATGATATGCATAAAATATCACTTTAACATGATTGGGTGTCTAGAAATTCTCACTAGATTTCAATTGTATGCCAATTTTGTTTATTTGCTACAATTTATTTTTAATGTTTCGTGAAATTTTACAAAATTTGTTCCAAGCATAATTAAACAAAAACTGGCGAATCATTTAGGGAAATTAAAAATGGAGCACATATGAAAGAACATATCGTTCAATGGAACACTTCATTTTGATATTTTTTTTATTTTATAACCGTTGTACAGCCGCCCCAATTTTGAGTTGACGACTTCCAATGTTCAACTCCGTAACATTGCAATTTTGGACTCAATCCAAAAGACAGTAAAACTCCTGCATCAAGTATGGGGAGAAATTTACCTTCTTAGGGGACTTTTTGATGGAACAAACAAGCACTTGCGTTACATGAAAAACCAAAAAAACCTTTCAAGGTTAACCTAACGGCAAAAGGACTCCAGGCCGTGATCCATCTATCATTAAAGATATTTTACGTCAGAACTGTGGTCGGTGTGAGCCGGGTTTGATTTCGTATAGACCAACCATCGATAGGATTCGAACCTCATTGGAGACAAGCGCTCTAACCTCTGAGCCACAATGGTTCTGTCTCTCTTAGCAATGTATGGTGTTTTCTACACTAGGGAGCGCTGCAAGCTCGGGACTGCCTAAATTTCCGGGTTACTGTTTCCGTTGTATTTTAAAGCCATTTGGCATCATTGTGTTTTGAGATTCTTGCAAACAATGCATTTGATTACTTATTACTTATGTTTACAATGCTAACAATACTTGTGTTTACAATACTGAAAGTGTTAACACTAACGTAAGATGGTGCACAGCTTGCAACGCGAACAAACAGTAATAAACAAATGGAAAGAGGCCAAATCAAGACTGCCAAAAAAGCGAGTTATTCAAAATCTAGCAACCATGTCACCTTTTTCAATAATAAATAACAAAATAACTAAAACAAATTTTCACTCCAAACTCCCCAGAATTACATAATAGCATTAATATCTTATGAAATACGGCAGATTTGAGCTCAGAAATTATCTAGTTTATTTATTTTATTGAAAACAAAATTATCCGTTTGAAAACATCGCCTATCAGAATAACATGTAGTAAGCAGTTGCAAACTTTTTAACCGGAACTAGAGTAGGTGCCGAGCTCGAGATTGTTATTGTTTACATTTCTATTGAAAACACCATCCATATATTAAGCCATGTTGTGTCGTCTACAGCTGCTAATGTGTAATTTCCATGCTGGTTATCGTAATTAGCCACTCATATTTTATAGTTTAGCACTGTCTGTTGTTATCCCAGATATTTTGAAATCATTATACCAACAAGCCAATAACCCCCCACTCTTTGGCTAATAAAATTGAGAACTGTATCCATTAAATTTTGTCAAATTTATACAAAACGGTCATTGAAATTTACGATAATAGGGTAAGTATGTGAGAGAACTAAAACCTTGATTTGGTGCTTTACATTGAACTCAAAGCCAAATCTTGATCAATCGATAAAATTCCCAAATTTTACTTAAAAATCAACTTTTTCTATTAAAATTAACTCCCGCATTAATTTTTGGATAACCTGTAATAAACATCAATTGTTCTTTCAACTCAAAGTAA
This sequence comes from Parasteatoda tepidariorum, assembly GCF_043381705.1. NCBI lineage: Eukaryota > Metazoa > Arthropoda > Arachnida > Araneae > Theridiidae > Parasteatoda > Parasteatoda tepidariorum. Next base: position 57,014,635 of record NC_092208.1, read on the forward strand.
TTCACGAGAAATAGTTTTAAAGAATGGGAAACAAAACTAATTCCGTTCGCTGGGAAAACTTTTCTACTTTTATAAATATTAAACAAAGAAATACTTCTTATTTGCATAATCCTGCTTATGACACATTCTACTCTTTGCAAGTTATTGCTTCCATTTCCGAATAAAAACCGTTGCAAACTTCAGGTTTATTTCCCAATTTATATTTCTACTCGCCAGGCCGATTTCTTTTATGACAACGGTTTCCCGAAAACCGTTAACTATAACTCAAAAATATGAAAAAGTGGCAATAAACCGAACAAGGCCGCCAACCAAACTCAATTTAAATAATCCCAATGTGTTTTGAGTATATCGCGCCTAAATGGTGACAAGACACGCCACTCCACTCAAACCAATGAATTTGGCGTAAAGGTGCAATATTATTTTTCCATTTCCCATCGCCAACTAACTCTCTTTATTTGCCCTATGTGTTTTCTAAGAACCATTGATTTATATTAGAGAGAAGATAAAACTATTGAAACCTGATGTTGGAACTCCAGCCCCCTAATAAAACAGGAAAACGGGGCAAATAAATACAGCTCGTTATTCCCCTACGTGCCCTTGCCTCTGGGGTTCTTCTAGCCGATAAATTAATAGATTCTTGGAAACAAAACGCTGATATCTAATATTTCATAGGTTGAGAAGATCAGTTAGGTTTTGACGTAAGTAACTGATTTTAACGCCTTGAAATATGGTTGCTTTTTTTATTACATGCAGGAAATTTAATAACATGCTTTTACCCTTTAAAAATTTCCTTGCTTATGAAATACTTTTGAAAACCTTTTGTTTTTTGTTTGTTATTCATAAAAGCTGCTAAAAATCGAACAAGGTCATATTTTAAACTTTTTTTGGAGATAATTTAACTTTACTGAATGGAGAAAAAAACGAAGCTTTGAAATAGAGATTTTGTGAGCCTAAATTGTAATGAATGAAAATATAAGGCAATTTTTAGCAAGAATTTGTAGGAAAAAAATGTTCTAAATTAATTTATTAATGTTGTTAAATTTTTGTACAAAAAGTTATTTTATCTAAAGCAATAATAGAGATTTAATTTAATAATATATATTTATGTGTTTTATATACGTTTTCGAACTTTAATATGAAAAATACCAGAAATTAAGATTTTTGATAGTTGATTTCAAACAGTACTCTAAATTTTATTTTTAATTATAAATTTTCAATTCTAATAGCGAATAGTCAAAATGTATTTTCATTTATCAATTTTTAACGCTTGTAATATTTTTATTAAAGAGTGAGAATCCTTCTTCCTCATTTTTATCCGCACAATTACAGTAAACGTATTGAAATCACGAGTAACTCCTCAGGGTAATATTCGCTGGTTTCCATTTGAGTTCCCAAGGAACTGTAGTTTCCATGACTATGCCATAACTAATTTGCTAGTTGCCTTTAAAGTTCCTAAGGAACTGTAGTTGCCATGACTATGTTGCCATAACCAATTCGCTAGTTGCCTTTGAGTTCCCAAGGAACTGTAATTGCCACGACTATGTTGCCATAACTAATTCGTTAGTTTGCCATTAAAGTTACCCAAGGAACTATAGTTGCCATATTGCAGTTAGAGTTTCTAACGATCTCTATTCGCCATATTTATGTGATGTAAGAAAGATATTTTTCTAATAAGAAATAGCGTCATTATAGGAAATTTCTATGATGTTTGCAGTGAATGCTCTTTATTTAAAAATGTATTTACTGTAAATTTAAATGAAATGCTAGTATGGACTATTAAGGTATCAATATTTGTTAATGATATTATTGAGTTGGGAATCATTTTCCATTGATGATGATTCCCAGAAAAGGGATCTGTCTGAAGTGATTAAAAAGAATGAAGTGTTGTTTAAGTTACACATTAACTTTGTTTTGTACTTTAAATGAACTGTTCCATTTTCTGGTAATATATTCTGCTTCAAAAATAGACCTCAATCCAAAAGCCAACATGTCTTAAGGCAAAGTATATCAAACAATGAGGGTGAAGTAAAAACTAAATATTTTCAGCAACTGTCAGGATGGATATGAAGATAAAGTCGCCATAATTTTGTGATCAACTGCAAGATGGTGGTTGTGGGGTCAATATTTCTCAACGGTCGCCTCTAATTTCCAAACAATCGGTTCCAGTTTAACTAAAACTAGAAGAGTCGTTCACAATAATAGTTCGGAACTAATATTTGTCTATACCCAACACTAATGCTTGTCTCTTATACTCTAATACTCTCTTATCTCAAATACTTGTCTCCTTACATAATGATTCCCATTAACTAAGAAGACAAGTATTTATTCAAGTTAGCCAGCAATATATATGGCAGATTTGATTCGGGAATTTTCCCTTCCTCTTTGTCGAGTCGAAAACTACATTGTTACTAAATTTATTATTGAAAGTATTGAATCCGCAATATAGACTCTCAAATTGTAAAACGGATTTACCACACTTTAAAATAAAATAAACTACGGAATTCAAATAGACATCGAGATTGAAAACGCCAATGAAAACGTCTGATGGAAAAAATCTGTCTAAAGTAATTAAAAAGAATGAGGTGTTGTTCTAATTGCACATCCACTATGTGAATATGCTACCAGTGACGAGGACTAAATCAAATAAAATACTTTAAAGGGATCAATATTGATTGTTTTGGTTATTGCAATCCATATGAAAGTGTATTTATTTAATTGAAGGTAGCTTGTAGTAATCATTTCGTAACGATAATAGCCGTTTATTAATGAAAAGTAGATTTCATAGCTGCTAAAAATATAGTATTCAAGAATACTAGCATCTATAAGTATTTTTTTAAAGTATTGTTTTAGTAGCTGAAATTAAATTTTTTAAGTACTTTTTAGGCTACATTATTTTATCATTTTAGTCATTTTCATGATGATCCTTCAAAAATTTGGAATCGTATTACGTATTCATATCGTGTATACAGAAGTCTTTTCACCACTTTGACTAATTTAAAAATTATCTATGATTAAATTGGAAATACAATAGGCACTTAACATTCCAAATGAGTTTTAAATTTCAATTAGTAAACAACAACTAATTTAGGAACTTTTAGAATATAAGTAAATTAATTAGAGAAACAAAGACAAATCTTTTCAATCCAACTTGGAAGTTTTTAAGTTTAAAACAAGGGATTTCTACTTCTTTCAACACTCAATTAAATTACATTTGAAGGAGATTAATCACTACCCATAAAACCCATCCATTTAAATAAAGGAGCCTCCTTTTTTTAAAGGAAAGAATTTCAATTTGAATTAAAGACGTGGTCCAACATTTCAATAAATTATGACTCTCTATAAAATAGAACTTGACACGATTTCAAATAATGGTTAGATTAGAATTCTGGCAATTCAGTTAAGAAGGATTTAAAGTTGACTAAATGGCTCCTCTCTGGGCGCATTCGATTCTCGAAAATGTGGACGTGACCTGCAGCTCTTTCCCCCACCCACACCATTCCAGAATTACCAGTAATTCCCTACTTAATTGACAGCCCTGATTTGAATGCTTCAATGGGATCTGCTAGTGCTGCTTAGCTAAAGGTAAATTTGTAGAAGCTCGCTTTGCCATTATAACTCGTCATAAAGAGATTTTAAGTTGAAAGAGAGACAGGATCTTAAACGAGCTCTTGTTTAAAACGTCAGATTATTGAAAAGGGTGCATTATTGCTCGCGGTAAACATGTCACCCTTCATCCAAACGCATTATCATATGCTACTCTTCCATCACCTAATATGTAAATCTTGTTTTTAAAAAGAACGGAGTCTCTGCCTGCAAGCGATTTCATCCTTTACGCAGTTTATTTGGAACGCTAGGATTCATTTGAAAATAATGATGGTATTTGATGGGACATGCAAAGCACTGATTGGTCAGAAATTATAATGGTATAAACTACACAAAAAATTATTTTAAAGTTTCCGAAATTGGTTTTCAAGAAATGATGGCTAAAAAAAGTGCTTACTTTTACTATTTTTTCTATATTTTTATAGTTTTTATGTCTGTATGGATGCGATCTTTTAATTAAAATTTTGACCATATTTTAAATAGAGTTCTCAAATTTTAATTAGAGCTACATGCTTGTTGATTATATAAGTTTCAATAATTTTCTGACCTTGCAGAATTTATCACTTTATTCTCTTCAATGTGAATTAATCACCAACCGAAATTTTAACCTCGCTCTGACAAACAAGAACCCTCAAATCTCAATTAAAATTCAGTTCTATATGTTTTAATTGTTTCATGAGTACTATAAGAATAAACTTATTGTCCTATTTTTGCCAAAAAGCATTTATTTTCAGTTCAAAATTGAACACTTTCCTAATAGTTAAGGAGTATATTAATAAAATAAAGCTTATGCCATTATTATATATTTCTCTTATTCCATCTATTACGCAAAGTTTAGTTTAAAAAAGTAAAGAACGTTTTTCTCCAGAAATTTCTTCCTTTACATAGTTTGTTTGCTAAAGATTTAATATTTAATAAGAATTAAGGATTTATTTGAAAATAGTGATGATATTTGAAGAGAAAGTTTGACTGTAGATAAAAAAAAATTATTGTATAACTGAACTATACAAAATCTGAATTTAATGTATTCCGAAATCAAATACTAAGCAATGAAAATATGAAAATGAATGCTGATTAACTTTTTTTTCATATTTTGAACTTCTGAATCTCGAAACAATTAAATTTCATTTTATTTTTTTAAATGATAAATAGTAAAGCAGTCACTAAGCCGTCAGTTGTTAGACAAGGGAGTCATAGAGGTAACTATAGTTTTATGCCAAGTAGCACAACGGTAAAAATGTTGTCAACATTGCGCACCGACGGCTTCAACTTTTCAGACAAGGTGGTACTCATCTATCTGAAGATTGGTTAGCTTCAATCCTTCACCAGCGATAAGACGCCGTCCGTGAGAGCTAAGTACCTTAACCCCCGTGCTATTGTGGCTCTTTTCAAAAGGTATTTAATATTAATTTGACCACTGAAAACACGACATTAAAATGATTAAATTTTTCATGAGCTATAATATTGCACAGGCGTTATTATTACTCATAAATAATTGCAAGCTTGCAAATGACGTCATCGTAGGTAAATCGTGCTATTCAAGGCACTGTTCATAATTATTTCATTACAGTAATAACAAAACTATAATATAACTATAAAGAAATAACTGTGGCAGGCGAAATAATTTCGATGCGGATAAAAAATTTCAAAACAAATTCGTGAAGTAAATTACATTATTGATAATAGATTAGTGATGTTAATGCATACAATATTTTAATACATTTTTCCCTAAATTCACTTATTTGAGTTTACAGATGTCACATTCTACTATAAAAATTTAATTGGATTACTTCAGCTATTTTTTCCGAATCTTTCTGTTGTTGAGGATGAACTAAAGCAAATTTTTCATGCGAACAATGTTTTGTAACTATCGTAAATCTAAGTTATATTTTGATTTCGTGAGCAATTAGTCATACGTATCTTAAATAATTTATTAAAATTTTCTCCAAAACATTTCGAAGTAAAAATTTACTTTGATGATTTTAACTGTTTTTTAACCATTCTTTTGATGAGGGGGAAATAAAATATATTTATCATATGAGCGATGTTTCGTAAACATCCTAATTCTAAGTTATAATTTGATTTAATGTGTAATTACAGGTATCTTAAATACTTTATTCAAATTTTTGTGCTAAATTTCGCTGTGAAAATTTACTTTGATGGTTTAAACCAGGGGTCCCCAACCCTATGCCCGCGGGCACCTTGGCGCCCGTCGATCGATCTAGGTGCGCCCGCTGCTTGTGTCCAACAATAAAATATTTCAGTTTTCCATTTTCCCAATAAATGCATTGCAAATACATATGCAAGTACGCAGGCTCAGTAAAGGCAAAGTACTTGATAGATTTCTACATTTAATTGGAGAAATAAAAAATTATTTTGAAACCAAAAATCAAACATTTTTAGAACTAAGAGATCCTTTTTGGCTAGCAGATTTGTCTTTTATAACGGACATAATGGAAGAACTAAATAATTCAAACTTGGAGCTGCAGGGAAAGGACAAATATGAAGCAAAAATGATAGAGGCTATGAACTCGTTCAGAGCTAAACTAGTTTTGTGGATATCACATTTGAAAATGAAGTCTCCTGTGCAGTTTCCAAACATGAAAAAAATGATAGGTGACAGTGAGATAGACTTATTAACATTTGCCATCAACCTCCAATTGCCTAAAGATCAATTTAAAAAGCGCTTTCAACATTTTAATATCATCAAGACTTAGATAACTTTTTTATTAATCCTTTAACCATCGAAATAAACGTAACCGTAAGAGCAGCATACATTTCAGAATTTCTTCAAGTAAAGCGAGAAGAATTGGAGATAGAAATTGTGGATCTTCAGAACGACATTATCCTCAAAACTATTATTTCACATGAGAAATTTTAGAATATAGTTGAAGGAATAAATTCCATTCTTAAAAAGAGCATCATATTCTCCCACTTATGTAGTGCTGGCCAGCGAAATGCCATGCCAAACACCACACTGACTGTATTTTATAAGTAATTTTTATGCTTCGTATGTCTTGAAAGCAATTTAGTAATGATTTAATTTACACAAGAATATTAATACTAATTATATTCATATGTTAAATTAATTATTAAAATTAATTTTTTGTGCACTTTATGTAGTGTGTATTATTACATATGTCTACCAACTATAAATTTATCTTGAAAAAATAAATGGTGCCCGCCATTCGACCGATATTCTGGTATTTGCTCTTAGGTACAAAAAGGTTGGGGACCACTGGTTTAAACTATTTGATTTGAGTCATTTGATGGTTAAGAATTAAAAAATATTTATCATACGAGTAATGCTTTGCAAACATCTTGAATCTCAGTTATATTTCAATTAAATATATATTTATATATTTGAATTATATTTTGAAAATTTTAACTTAATATTTCGCTAGAAAATTTTTTTTATAATTTAAACTAATTATTTTGAATCTTTCTTTCGATGAAGGAGTATATAATGAAATAATATTTTATTAGAAAAAGGAAGAGTAAAATATTTTTTAAAGTATCAGTGTGTTTCCAACATACTAAATTTAAGTTACATTTTTATGAAATGTTTAATTATAAAAATCAACGTATTATAACTTTATTAAACAAGCATTTTACTTCAACTTGAAAGAATCAATAAAAATTAAAACCCTAAAACCGCTTATCTATAAATCAAATTGCTGTAATTCTAATCAGTTTAAATTCTATTCATAAATTTTTGATTAAATATTAAATGCTAGGCGCATTTATTCTCAGTTAGAAAAGTAAACAGTCGGATTGAATATTTCTAGAAAAAGTTTTTCCCAAAATCTTAAGCTCTCGTTTCCATACAAAACACAAATATTCTCAGCAATTTCCTGCTCTAGCGAACTTAAGGCAGCATTCGAATCCAACGTTTTTTTCACCTGGGCGAACATGGTAGAGTGGCGGAAAAGGGAAATTGGAAGTAACAGAAATATATTCTAAAAAAATGTTCGATATCCTCTGGATCCTTATTTTCGCTGACACAACTTATTTTTCATAACATTTATAATTTATTCAAGCTCACAACGCTGATCGTACAACGAATTTTAGAATATATAATTTATTATGAAAATATTTGAAAAATGAATGATGATAAGTAACGGCAATATATTCTAAAAAGATGTTCGATATCCTCTGGATCCTTATTTTCGCTGACACAACTTATTTTTCATAACATTTATAATTTATTAAAGTTCACAACGCTGATCGTACAACGAATTTTAGAATATATAATTTATTTTGAAAAATATTTAAAAAATGAACGATGATAAGTAACAGCAATATATTCTAAAAAAATGTTCGATATCCTCTGGATCCTTATTTTCGCTGACACAACTTATTTTTCATAACATTTATAATTTATTCAAGCTCATAACACTGATCGCACAGCGAATTTTAGAATATATAATTTATTATGAAAATATTTGAAAAATGAATGATGATAAGTAACGACAATATATTCTAAAAAGATGTTCGATATCCTCTGGATCCTTATTTTCGCTGACACAACTTATTTTTCATAACATTTATAATTTATTCAAGCTCACAACACTGATCGCACAACGAATTTTAGAATATATAATTTATTATGAAAATATTTAAAAAATGAATGATGATAAGTAACTGCAATATATTCTAAAAAATGTTCAATATCCTCTGGATCCTTTTTTTCGCTGACACAACTTATTTTTCATAACATTCAGGGCCTGATTATTGCCTAGGCCCAATAGGCACGGGCCTAGGGCCCACACTTTCTGGGGGCCTCAAAAATTAGTAAAAAGTCCGTAATATTACTCTTTTTTTAATACTGAAAGAAACAGTTTTTCTCAAAAAGGCAATTTTTTATTTCAAATTTTCTTTATATTGTGATAAACCAAACTCGTGTAAGCATTGCACTAATCAAATTCAAATGTATAGCTGAATTTTAATTGGTGCAAGTTTTACTCCAACGGCTTAAGCAAATGCAACGAGAATGCATATTTGCAATGTCTCTTATAAATGATTAGTGTCAACAAGAACTAAAAGCTTATTTTTAACAAATATGTAAAGCTGTAGATGGAAGGCTACAATCTTTAAAATAATTCAGCTAATCAGTGACATTTAGCAAAAATCATTGATTTCAACTCTTTCTGGTCACCAAACTAATTTAATTTTCATACAACATTGTTTTGTTGTTTTACATATTGCTTTAATATTTAGATGCAAAAACTTTATCTTAGAAAAATAATATTCAACTGTCTGCTTTTATAATTTTTTTGAATGTTTCTCTTGAATCATGCAGTTCAATAGATTTTTTTTTTATTGTTCGGACTATTCTTCAGCAATTTAATTTCAAAATATTTTGCTAGGGGCCCTGAAAATTTCGTGTGCCTTGGGCCCGAACTTGTCTTGATCGGTCCCTGATAACATTTATAATTTATTCAAGTTCACAACACTGATCGCACAACGAATTTTAGAATATATAATTTATTACGAAAATATTTCAAAAATGAATGATGATAAGTAACAGCAATATATTCTAAAAAAATGTTCGATATCCTCTAGATCCTTATTTTTGCTGACGCAACTTATTTTTCATAGCATTTATAATTTATTCAAGCTCACAACACTGATCGCACAACGAATTTCAGGATATATAATTTATTATGAAAATATTTAAAAAATGAATGATGATTATTATCGGTTAAAATCCTTTACGATATTGTAAATAGGCTTAAGCACCGCGTTTTTGTGAGTATTTATTTCTTATTGCTAAAAAAGCTAATATGGCAGAATCCAAATCTAATAAAAGATTTAGAGAGTTTTATTGTCAAAAAATAACTGGATCAAATAGGTTGAAATTCGATATTTATTGTTTATATGCAGAAGTGCTTTTGCTAAGTGTTTAATGCTGTTAAAATAGAATAGGAAAAGCCAAAAATGAAGTTTGTGGAAACTTATGTTTAGAAAGCTGCTTCACCAAATACGATGAAATTGGATATTTAATATTGTGTTCTGTTAAATTGGTTTGACTGAGTGTTTATTGCAGAACAGAGATAAAAAAAAAACTTCTTGCATGAGGTTTGGAGAATCTCATTGTCAAAAAAACAACTGGGACAAATAGGCTGACTCTTAAAATTTATTGCTTATATGTTGAGGCGTTTTACCAAGTGCTTTTTGCTGAACAGCTAGAATAGGAAGAACCCGAAATAAATGTTTGTGTAAACGTGTATTTAGAAAGCTGCTGTAATCAAATACGATGAAATTGGGTATTTAATACTGTGTTTTGTTAAATTGGCTTGACTGATTGTTTATTGCAGACCAACTATAGCAAGAAAAACTAAAAACAAAAGAAGGCTTGTAAAACGTACTTTTAAACATGTTGCATCAAATGCATTGAAATCAAATATGTATTATTATTTATTGTTGGGCTTTTTCTGAGTATTTATTACTAAACAATTGGAACAGGAAATTCTAAATACCAAAAAATTTTTGCGGTGGAGTCTTTATGTTTGAAAACTGCCGGATCAATTACAGTAATATTCGACAACCAAATATTAAAATCAAAAGTATTTACTGATGAAAAACTATTAAGAAACAATGTGAAACCTTTAAGAAGATTGTAAAAAATTATTTAAACAATAAAAAAAAATTTTGAAAATTAGCAGCTTGAAATAAATCAGAAAGCATCGCCAAGATTAAAAGAAACTAGTTTTAGTACAAAACCAATGACTTTAATTATTTTCAAAACATTTAAAAATTAGTTGTACCAAATGGACTTAAAATTCTTAGTTAATTGTTCTTATTTACTACATTTTTGATAAAACTCGACGGTGCTAAGATGGAATAGCAAAGAAAAATCCCAAGTTTAGGAGAAATTTATCAAACTTCTCTTCATTGCTTGCAACTGACATTTCTTGAACTACCCCCATTGATATTAGCTTCTTCTTCAGGGTTACAAAGTTTTACAAAGGGTTACAAAACCATTTTTTACTGAGAAAAACTTTCCCTAAACTACGTTGAGTGTTCCCTCTTAGAATAGTCTAAAAATTGATTTATTGATGTATTTGAAACTAAACTTATGTTTTGAAATGTACTAATAGAAATTATAGATAAATTTCCTTGCCTTTTATTTGATTTCTTGATCCCCGCTATCGAGAAATTGATTCATTAACAAACGCAGATCAAAAAATCTAGTTTTACTTATAAATTAATGGATATTTATAATGGATATTGATTAATTGATAATGACAACTATAAGAAATGAATCCTAAACTTGTTTAAAGAGCTTAACTTCACAAGTAGTAAAATGAGTTAAGGTCAGCGAGTTTCGAGAGTTACCGTGTAAGAGTAGTTTGAAATTTGCATGTATTTGAAATTAAATTAATTTTAGCTATCTAACATTACGAAAAAAATTAACGTTTGTATATTGAAATAATTTTTTTTTAAATAATTGAATTATTTGATAAATTTCCTGATTTTTTTTCTTTGATTTATATATGTTCTCAAAATATCATAAAATCCAAAGCATTAGATGCATCAGCATGCAAAAAAAAATAAACAAATCACCGTAAATAACTTTTAACAAAGGATCTGGTTTTCATGTACAAGAACTCAATCTTAATGGTTCGAGGAGGGGGAATCAAGCAATGTAATTAGTTCGTACAGACTTTACTTTAGTCACAAAGATAAATACTTTAAGTCCCAAAATAAGACACAAAACGTATTTTCTTCAACGATTATTCCGTGCGAAAAATTAATTTTCAATAATTGTTTGTTATTTTGTTTAATAATAGTCGAAGATTTTAGAATTATATATTTCTGGAAATTCTTACATTATTTTAAAGAATGTAATTTTATAACGCAAAATAAAAAATCTGAACAAAATCAGTCGAATAGTTCCTGAGAAATTAAAATTTAAATATCAGATTTTTTTTTAATTTGATTTCTCAGCAGCTATTCGACTAAGTATATATTTTTCCATGTAAGATTAAATTCCTTAAAATAATGTAAAAATTTGCATACCTTTTATTTCACACTTTTTTTAACTATTATTCAATAATAAAAAAATAGTAATTATTAAAAATTATTTTTTAAATGGAATTACCTTTGGATAAACGAATTTTATAATTGTGAGCAAAACTTTTTCAGCTATAAAAGTAAAATTAATATTAAGGGGGCCTAATTTTTGATAGCTCTCCTAATCAAACTATTGGGATCATATCATCAAGATTGTGGCCACTCCTTATATTTAGGGAGTCAGTCATCTAAATTCGTCGAAAAAAAGATCTGTTTATTCAGAGAAAGTACGTTCACATGAAATTTTGATACAGTATACTTAAAAACAATTTAGGAAAAATCAGAATATATCAGCCTTGAATATCACGTGTATCATTTTTTTACATTTACATTTTTTTTATTTCCAATGAGCTGCACAAGTGCGCACACATAAGCAGACCTGGTGCGTTCTCCAGAAGTGGTATCCACTCTTTCAGGACCACCACAATGGGTGCTTAAAAATAACATAAGAAACGACAATAAACGATCAAAATTACTTCAACGGTGTTTCTAGTGTCAAGATTTAGTGAAAACCCGATCATTATATCAAAATTTATGCATGGATGTTCGTTTTTTCCCGCTTTGTATATTAGTATTACACCCACTATCGCGAAATTTATTTATAAGCGTAAAAGAACTTATTTTTGTTTATTAATTCATTTATTTTTGTTCGAATTGCTTCTATAAGAAACAAATCCTAAACTTGTTTAAGGCGCTAAACTTCAGAAATAGGATTTATGAGTTAAGGACTTTTCTCAGAGAAAGTAAGGATTATTTCTCCAAATGCAATTAACGCCTTCTCTCAACTTAGGGTGCCTGGGCCAATTTTGTTCTTGCATTACCTGCACTATGGATAGGTCATTTTGTTAATGATGGCATAATCCGTTACAATAGGATTAATGTAGCCACGCTAGAAGCTCTAATCTGATAATGGAAATAAGACAAAGGAAATAAAAAACAAACATCACAAATAGAAAGAGTGTTTTAGTGTTGGCACAAGTCACTTAATGTCGCAAGCAGGAATACAAATTGATGTTTTTTTAGTGTGATAACTGTTGCATGCACTGTAAAATCTCGGCTTTGTAAAAATTCCATTTAAAATGCATTTTTATTAATTTAAAGAACCTTTTAGAAAATTTATGTAGAAAAAATTACTTAGATTTAATTAAAATGTGCCATTCAAAGTAATCTATTATAATAAAATAAAGAGGTTGCGTGCGTGTGTTTCGTTTCCCTCCCTTAATTTCACAGTCATTTGTGCTAGCATTTTGAAATTTAGACATTGGTGTGAAAGGGGTAATCTAAACCCAAGATCGAGAAATTCGTTCAAAAGTTTCAATTAGATCATTCAAAAGAGACATTTTAAAACTGAAATTTTCTCATTTGTTTAGAGCTAGAGCTATTGATGTAAATGAAACTGATACGATTTTAAAAATAGCGTCAATGATATTTGCTTACTTATAACTTTCATTAAACAAAAAAAAGAGTTTAATGCAGGTTCTTAGATATTTAATTATTTTTTATTCGCCTTGTCAAACTCAATTCGCGATCGCAAAGCTTGAATGCGCCCTCTAGTGGGGAAGCTTTAATTTATTAAGTTTTCATTTAGTTTTATCAGAATCATTGGCAGAGTAAGACGCCATTTTTTAACAGCAAGTAAGAAGCAAAAATTTTCCTGACGAAAAAGCAGAAGAACTTGAAAAAACGGCCCAGAACATTGGTAAATCTTTCTGAAACAGAATGCACCCAAGATTTGCAGAACAATTTCTCAATAATTTTTACCTTTCTATTATCAACGAACTTGCAATCGATAACTTCGATTTCGTGATCGCATACTGTTACAGATCTGTGTATTACGGTAAAATACGTTTATTTGTCTTCAATTCATTACGTATTAAAGTGAAGTCAACATTGCTTACTTCATTTCAATGAGTAAATGTGACTGTAAATAACTGTAATAGAATATTCTTCTTCCTTACAGAATAATATATATTTCCGTATCCTCATAATTCGGAAAACAACAATAAAAAATCATCCGAATTACTTGAAATAGTATCATTTGTGTTGATTATTAATAAATTTTTATCATTTTCTTAGTAAGTATTTTTTAATTTTGAAAGAATAATTTCAACTGGAATTCACCTATTCTGTTTTTAGGTTACATATTGAAATTCATATCGAGATCTTACAATTATAAAATTTTATTGTGTGGTTTGCCAACTTAAAGTAATGAAAGGATAATCCATGCATATATTATATGCGAACAAAATTCTCAAACGAGGAACATTTCATTTTGAAATTCTTCGGATTTATAAAGCAGGTAAGTGTTATGATTTTTATAATGAAAATTTACTTGTAAATAATTTTTTTGCTAATTTGATGATAGTTCTCTGCAGAATGATTTTCTACGTCTGATTTAGAGCTTTAAACTAAAAAACAAACAATAAGAAAAATTTTTATATCAATATGAGGAACTCTTAGAATTCTATTTAAATCGTAAGCATTCTTTATCTTACGCTTTTTAGCTTATAAATGATGCTTTTTATTAAGACTTTAAAACTTTTTGATAAAAATTGTTATCGATTGCGAAATTAAAAGGCATAACATTGTGCGTCTGTGTACACTTTTTGCATAGTTTAAAGTTTGAAGTTCTATGATTCAGAAAAGTATGGAATGTAAAGTTTAAAAGGATTTTTCATATCATTTCATTAAATTTAGTTGAGCGATTTCACAGGATTTAGGTTTAAACTCTAATAAGAAAATAAGATACATATCTTCTTTCTCTTTTGCTTGTTTACAAATATTTTTCTGATCTGTTTGTGATGTTCCTTCGTGTTCGAAAAAAAAAGAGATTCCATTTTGTTTTCGATTGCATAAGGAAGAATATCAAACATTTTAAATTTAATAAGCCACATTAAAGCTGAAACGTTACCATGCTACACTTAAGAAATCTCCACTGCAACTGATTATAGTGTTGTTTTGCTAGCATTCATTTGCCTCTAATAACAACGCCCCCTATAGGTCGTTGCGTTCGCGAACAATCAACGTGTGCCTGGCAGCACAGGTGACCTACGTCACTAAATCAGTACTTTTAAGCAATATAAAAACATGTGTTTATTTTTTTTTAATGTATGCTTTTTAAAATGGATTTCTATAAAACTAAATTGTACAAAATCTTAGGTTCACAAGTTTTTACATCATTTTTCAGTATGTAATTTTAAATGAAAAACAAATGCAAAATATGAATGAAATCTATCCTATAGCAAGTTATACATTTTTAGAAGGTTCTAAATTTTGAAATATAAATTCTGGAAAACTTTCAACTGATACAAAATAAAATGAGTATTAAAAATTATTTTTTTCTTATGAAATTATGTCTGGATAAATGAATATTATAATTGTTTGCAGAGACTTTTCGATTCGCATAGTTCTTGAAACTTGGTCAAATACGCAAAATATAAAATTGACATTAAAGAACTTCTAACTTTCATCCTTTCTCCTGACCAAGCTATTGTGACCATATAATCCAGATTGTGGCTACAAGTTTTGACGGTCAAGAATCCTAATCCGTTGAAAAAAAGTTATGTTTATCAGAAGAAAGTACGCTTTTATGTGTGTTTTTGTTACTTAAAATGCACTTTATAATTTACCATTTTAAAGATGAGGCAATTATATCAAGCGTTTATCGGGGTGTTCATTTTTTTGCGCACTAATGCACTTAGAGCCATTTTTTTTGTTTATTCATTTAAATATAAGTAAATAAAAACAATTCTGTCCCATTCTTAAGCATTTACGATGAAAACAGTGATTATATATCTAAGTAAAACAAAATGTGCAATTTTTTAGTAGTTATTAATTACTAATTATCCAAAATTTGGGACTACTGGGGCATTTCTTGCGCAAAAGTATTCAATTGCTCAAATATTAGATAATTTGCTTAAAAATTTCTCGACATTTCACAACTTTATCATTGAATAATAAGTCGGACAACTTTATAAGAAACTGAAGGAAAAAATAAGATGACTTTTTCAATTCAAAACCTCTAAGAAATATTAAAACGATTTTTCGTTGTTATAAAAGCAGTTGAATCTTATTTCTTTAACGGATTTTTAAATAAAAATAATTATCATTGAAATTTTAAATGTCTACCTCAACGTTAAGATCCAACTCGATACACAATTTTTAAAAACAATTTTTGCTCAAATGTCAAGTACTTTTAAAAAAAATGCTAAACTCGTTTTCTTGAACATTGATTAATATATCCCTTTCTCTACCTGTGCATACCTTACCTGAGTACTCATATTATTTATGAATAACTCTCTGGAAACATTTCAAACGCTTTACCCCCCTTCTACACAATCCCCCTTTGGTAGAACGTAAAATATGGGAATTTTTCGCAAGAAAAGTTTCAATACCGTTGTTCGCTGCTACATATTTGTCTTGTCAGTAGTGGGTGCACTGAAATATCGCTTCAGTCTTGTGAGTAGTCGTTCGCAATGTATCATTCCGCCACTATGCCCGGCTATGGAATTTGATGTGTAACTTTTATGTCCCCAGTGCGGCGTAAATTAGTCCATACCATTAGATAAATGGGATCTGGTATAAATCTTTCACGAAAAATTAGTTTTATAGGTTTTCGTGCAATGTGATACAGGCCTAAAAGTTTTTCCCTTGGGTAGTACTGAAACTAAAGGCTTCCCCTGTGATTTACCGTAAATTCGTGGCGCAGGAATTCTAGGTGAGAGAATTGTCCGACGGGAGAAATTGGCGCTTTTCTGGGAATGAAGTAAACTATAAAGTTGAAAAGGTGCAAACGAGACAGAACACGTTTTGCAATAATCGTTTTCAGTTTACGTGTTTCGGCTTGTTTCGCCTCTTTCAAGGTCAAAATAATACTGCTTCAGAAACGAAGTTAATTTCTCTTAAGTGAATGATTTATGAACTTACCAAGAATGAAATATTATGCTAAATCTTCCATTCCATCGAAATGTTCCAAGTCAAATTATTTATTTTACTTTCCTTCAAATAAGGTTTCTCTATCTAGTTGTAGTCATTAGTCAAATGTAAAAAACGTGCTTTGCTTTATTGTATTTTACAACAGCAATGAATAATTACAGCTGGCCTTCAAGTAAATTATTTTTCCTTCAAACAATGTATATTTCTGTATGTGTTTGCAGTTATTATTTTGAGGTAAAAAACGTGTTTTGTTTTATTATATTTTATAACCGCAATAAATAAATGCAGCCTGCTGAACATAAGTAACCTGATTAATTGATAAAATTACTTTTTAGGTAAGAGATTAACTTCTGAAGCTTAAAATAAGCAAATATTGATGTGTTAAAGAATACTCTCATTATATTGTAGAGAATTCGATTACTCGCAAAATTGATAGTTTTTTTAGGTTCTACTTCACGAAGTCGAGAACGTATTTTCCTGGAAAATAGCAGTGAAGTTTGAAGAGGCAATTTATTTAACACTCTTTATTTTCAA
The DNA here is from genome assembly GCF_043381705.1 of Parasteatoda tepidariorum. Taxonomy (NCBI): domain Eukaryota; kingdom Metazoa; phylum Arthropoda; class Arachnida; order Araneae; family Theridiidae; genus Parasteatoda; species Parasteatoda tepidariorum. The sequence continues at coordinate 57,031,786 of NC_092208.1, forward strand.
ACGAATTTTTCTGAGAAGAAAGATTTGAGTTAATTTTGACAATTTTGTCAAAAATAGGCTTTTAGATAATATAAAAAAATAAATCAAAACAGAAAGGGGATTTGAAAACTTTTATCGCCTTGTTCCTTTCTAAATATACATCTGCAGCAATAAAATAATAGTTTTGTGATGCATTGCTAACATTTAACATTTAAAAGTTTTGAACCCGAGTTTAAGCTGGGTAATCTAACACTATCTGGACGTTAGTTTTCAATTGCCTTGTCTTTAAAATTGAAAATTCCTGGCATTTGTGGTTAAAAAATAAAAAATTCAAATTTTAAGCTATCAAGAATAAAAATTAAAACTGGTGTTATTTTCAACGATCTGTAGTCATTTCTGTTGTGCATTACGTATATCTTGCAAGGTGTTGCATAGTACGTATATCTAGGTGTTTCACTATATTAATGATCTATCCTCAGTTTTGGTGCGGTGTGTGAACACCTAGTGAAACTTTGGTATAAAGTAGTTGCAACCGTGTTCGGTGTTCAGGTATTCAAAAAATTTTTCAGCGTATAAATCAATCTTAATAAATCTCAAATAAATTAGATTTGAATAAATTCATTATTTTAAGCTATCAAGAATAAAAATTAAAACTGGTGTTATTTTCAACGTTCTGCAGCCATTTCTGTTGCGTATTACGTATATCTTGCAACGTGTTGCATAGTACGTTTATCTAAGTATTTCACTAATTTATAAGATATAATTAGTAAGATCTATGCTCAGTTTTGGTGTGGTGAATGAACACCCACTAAAACTTAGGTGTAAAGTAGTTGCCGCCATTTTTGGTGTTCAGATTATCAAAAAAACACATTTTAGTAAATAAATCATTCTTAATAAATCTCAAATAAATGAGCTTTGAATAGAAAAAAAACAATTAGAAATTTCTCTGTGCAAGGTCGTGTGATTTCATTGATATTTTCAAGCTACGATACATTTTGGTAATAAACAGCCTTGGGCTGGGATAACCTGGTTGGTAGAGCACTGGGCCCATGTAGAAGAGATCGTGGATTCGATCCCCACCGGTTGAAACTCCCCGTGTAGCAAATGGTGAATGATCCACGTTAAATTTGTCGGGTCATAAAATCCTTTATGTTCCCATAACAAGTCAATACCCCTGGGGGTACAGATCTAGGAGTTCCTTTGTCTTCTGGATTGGGACCAAAATTACAAGGATACGGAGTTGAACAATGGTAGTCGAATTTTGTCGACTGTCCAATGACTGTTATCAAATAAACAGCCTTCTGTTATTTCTGTGCTTGATAATAATTTTCTTATTATTAGGAAGCTTTTTATGTTCCTGATAGAGTTATCGAATGAATTATCGGCTGCTAGTTTACAAAACAGTATACTAGATACGATCAACTATAGGACTTTCAAAAATTGAACAGTAATTATCTATGAAGAAAGCGAGTCATGACTTTTCTGGCTATTCATATGAAGATGTGATTTTCTTGCCAGATCAAATTAAAAACCACATTTTGGTGATTCAACATACCACCTTCCTTACATTAAGAAATGATATTATTTTGCAAAATAATATTTCCTTAGCTAGAATTATTCTGAACACGCTTTTTTTAAATAATATCATTAAACATTATGTTTTTAGCTAGATGAAAATAAGTATTTCATTAAAAAAATTGCATTGGCTTTTGGATTTCATAACTTTTTGAAAATCTAGGAAATCAATCGAGAAAATTTAATCACATACAATTCAGAAGAAAAAACAAGGTCAAAATCGCTCGATCCTGAATACGTTAAAATGCTAGGTAACAGACTGCAGGATGTTCTAAATTTTTCTGACTACTTCCAGAAATTTATTATACGAAAATAGTTAAGGATGGAAAAGCAATTTTTGCAACAAGTTCGTGTAATAGGGCATACATTTTTACTCCCTTAAATCTTTTTTTAATGATCGATGAATGATGCTACTAGTAGTAAACCTGTAAAGCAATTGAAAATTACAACACAAATTTTCAAAATCTTTCAGTGATTATCGCATTACGATTTTATCGAAACGTCTACTTCCAGCCACAATCGTTTTTGTAAACAGGTGATGAAATTAGCATAAAAATGATATGATGAGCAAACAAAAAATGATAAAATGAACTTCAACTGCCATCTGTCAGGAAATTTTTGAACAGAAACCAAAAACATTGAGGTAGAAACATTATGCCCAGCAGCATGGAAATTCTGCTAGAATTTACTTTTGACCTTAATTGGTTTTCTGTTATTAATTCTTGAAAGCTTTCAGTTTACTTTAGGAAAAGAGAAATAACATTTTATGAAATAAATAATAACGAAATATAAAAATAAAATAAAATCAAGATGGAAAAAAAATGGATTTTAAATTTTCTAGAAATTTATCACACACATTAAAATTCTTGATCTATTGCAGCTTCGGTGCGCTATATAAGCTAAAAATCTTTAATGACGTCTCTTTTGCGCACAAGTCTACTGTATTAAGAATAATTTTCCCTGAGAGAAATACGATGTTAATTATATGAGCTAAAAATCTAATAATTATTAATAATTGTAATAATGAAGATTGGTATATAATACAGTCATTACGAAAAGAAATCAATCTTAATGTGATGAAACATAAATGTTTTTTCTAGTTTTATTAACTAGCTTACATATATGCATGTACATTTTTATTGCTGTTGATTTACACTTCGATATTAAAGTTGAAGATTACGAAGACACAAAGAGATTCTTCCATTTCTCAGTCTGGATGTTGCTTTTTTCTTTTTTTGAATAAAAAAAATGAGCATCTTTTTACTTTACTTTTCATCCGTTCATTTTTGCTGGTGACTCTATCTTTACTAACAGCTGCTTTGTTTTCTTTTTTGAGTCCTACAGGCGAGAATGGAACATCGATTTGCAACAAGAACAACATAGCTTTTCTTTCGGGACCGAAAAAAAAATGGCAAAAAGAATGTGTTCTGAGGAAATATTTTTTTCCTACGGTCTGCAGAGTTATTTTCTTCTTTTATTTTTCTGCTTCCTAACCCTGTTCTGAATCCGAGGCCATAAAAAGAGGAGAAAGCAAAAGCTAAAATTTCCGGAGACTCGTTTAAAGGCAAACACGCATCCAGCCCAAGCTAGATAAAAGCTCTGACATTGACGGATTAAGCCGTGGGAAACGCGTTTCCACCCAAATCTGAAGTCATATTTTCTAAAAGTCGCATTGCCTATTTCTTGTTTTATTTTCCCTTCACCCGATTTTTCTTTAGCTCGCAACTTGACGGTTTTCACTTGCGTTGTTTACATTCGTAAAATGTTGTTTTCTTACGACATTTTGAGAAAGTACTTCAGTACTGTATGCCTTTTGTTTTTTAACGGGAGGCATACGTAACAGCTTTTTGTCTTGGAGTTTCTACTTTTTCGCCGAGAAAAAAAGAGTTTTATTTCATTCTCTTTCCTTTGTTTTTACCCTTATTTTAGATTTTGCAGTGCATTTTAAAATATTCGGGAAAATAGAATTTCAAAGCCATTTTTTAGGAGCTTTATGTGAATAAATAGAACACCATGCTTTATTTGTTATTCCATGCTACTTTAAATTCCATTAAAACATTACGTTTTTGGTGGATTTAAAATGCAGAGAAATTTTTCTGGCTAAAAATACATAACTAAAACTTAAACATCTGCTTATCTCTTTCATTTAAGTTTGTAATTTCAGAATCCGTTTCAAAATGTACGCTATTTAATGTACATTTCTTATACCATACCAAATTAGAATATTAAATATAACAAAGAATATTTCTGGAACTACGCACTACATTATAACTTTCTAATTTCAAAAATATTTTACCCTTTCCTCAATTATCCTCTAATTTTAATATATTACATTAAAATATCACACTTTTTGAAATGCTTGGAGCTCTCGAACAGATGTTTCGAAAACAAAGTAAAATGGCCGAATTCTTTATTCTGGTGTAACAACAAAGCAAACATTGGAGTAGTTCTTTAATAGTCTTACCTTCATCAGTATTAAATCACAGAATGAATGAGAGAAACGCATAAATGCAGAAGAGAATCAATAGTTAATAAAGAGATTGAGCAACAGGGTATGGGAACAAGCTTGAACAAGAGCTTTTCTTGAAGAACAAGCTTTTGCTTCAAACGAATTTAATAAAAAAATAAACAACTATGAATCCAAAGCATTCCTGAAAAAGCATATTAATGATTCTACTGCTAATGAGCGTATTAGCACAGTGCGAACTAGCACAAATATATTTCGTTCGTTCAAACTAAGTAGAGAATAGTAATCTTAGTATGTAGAAAAAGTGATAATTACTGCTTAAACCTCCTGGATTAGATTAGACCATATGGCAGATTAAGTCATCTGGAGCATTAGATTTGATCCACTGGTGCATTAAACTAGATCATCTGGTGCATTAGATTAGATAATCTGGACCATTAGATTATATCATCTGGCGCAATCACGTATCGCGGAAGGTCTTCAGATATAAATATACAGTAATTCGAAGCAAACTGACAATACATTAGCTTTTGATTACGGTAGGCGGACTACCCATTTTACAACTTAATAGTATTTTGTCTGTTTGAAATAATGTTCCGCAATATTTGATCGAGTATCTTTTCCCTGCATATATTTCTAACTTTTCCTTGCATATATTTTTTACCAATTACAACTCCTGAAGAAACCTTTATCACGATAAAACATATACAGGTAACACTTCATTACTATTCAATTCGTAGCAGAATCTACTTTTCTTAATGCACCCTGGCGGCAAAAAAAAGTTGTAACTGTTGTTGATTGCTCTTAGTCAAAAAGTTTTTGCGAGAATTGAATATTTTAAAAAACATTGAAAATAGTACACATTTTCAATCAAATTTTTGTCTAAAATTTTAAATATCTGAAGCTATTGAAAAATAATTAACATAAAGATCCTTTATTTTCATGTATTAAAATAAAATATTTCATTAATATAACCCTAAGTTTTTAATCATTTTATGGTACCTTGTATATGTATGACTAATACTCACAAAATTATGTTTCTTTTATTAAAAATAAGCAAATATGTTTTTTAAATTAACTTTTTTAATTAATTTTAAAATATATAATAATTTCTTTCCTTGATCTTTTCAACCTGTTACTAAGGCTCTCCGTGTATTTAATCTCATATACTCTATGTCCCTTTCAACATTTAGTCCAGTGAGTAGTTTCCCTTTTTTGATCATGGTATGACAAATCTTTAAACCATGAAATAATTAACAGAACTGTAATTAACCTAACTATAATTTAATCCATCGAACTATAATAAACTGCACGATAATCTACTTTATCGGTAATTAATCGTGCAATAATTCGTGTGATAATTTACCACTCTCTTATCAAATTCATGCAATAATTAGTCGTACATTAACATAATACGTGCTATAATTAACCGCAGTATAATCTAATTTATGTGGAAATTATACTGTTATCTAATTTAACCAATAATGAACCGTACGACAATCAAATTTTGGAGGATATACCATAGTAAATGAAAGAAATTGTTTTTAGCCATTGCAATAAAAAGCAGCTTCTTCGAGTTATTTCGGTTTCTTTTATTTCTTTCCATTTCTTATGAAACTTATTTTTAGAAATGATTATTTAAAAAAAAAATAATTAAAATTCAAAAAATTCAGAAAAATATAAGAGATATTTTTTCAGAAAAAAATCGTTTTTTACTTCGCTTCGCTTTATATTAGCATATAGATTTTTATTGATTTATAATATTAAAAAAAAAAAAATTTGTTCAACCCACATTTAGCCGGGCTGTTTGAACTAAATTAAGAATAAAACAAAACAGAGGATTGTATTTAACTTCGATTAACTTTCCTTACTAAACATTTGTGAACATTATAAAACATTTCTGACACACCCATTAATTTCCAAAATAGATCAATCCCGTTTTAAAACTAAGACCTTATTTCAAAAAACCAATTCAACTACGGTTACAATAAAAGAACCAATCATTGAACCTCAAATTTAAATTACAGCATGCTTCAAAATAAGAATACCTGACATATCTGTCTTATGAAGATTATGCTTCATTTAATGAAGCATATGAATTCAAATTAATTAAAACTTACTGTTTTAATTTTTTTTCACTGCAAATTTGTGTCGTAAAAGAAGATTAAAAAAAAAAATACGTCGACGTGGCATCAAAAGAAAACTGTTGCAAAAACATCTTCTTTTCTTCCGCCAAACAAAAGAAGATTACCAGTAACCATGGCAACCACCTTACTCTCAACTTCTTCCGACCCATCTTATTCATGTCTGTGTTTTAGAACATAACTCTTCTTATTCTTTCCATTCCAAGAGGCATTTACTTTTATCAAAGAAAATGAAGCGTAAAACGGAAGAGAAAAAGAAACAAGGAGATAAAAAAAATAGAAGAAAAAGCTTCTTTTTGCAAGAGCAAAAGCGATTTTAAGATGCCTTAAGACTCAAGTCCCATCTTTTCGTTTCGAGAAGGCTAAGTTAAACAAACTTCGCAATCGTTATTTGGCAGATCAGAAGAGCGAGGATCCGTAAATTGTACCCGATAAATAACAGATACATAAGAAAAGTGGCTATCTATGAGAAAGAATAAGGAGATGAAAATGTTCTTTTGTTTCATTTTTTTCGAACAATTTTCTCTTGAAGGTGTGTATATTTTTGGAGAATGAAAAAAAAACAAGATAAAACGTTGAGCAATAAAATTCTCATCGTAATACTCCACGTCATCTAAGAGCTTTTGTTGAAACTGACTCTGAAACCCGATTAAATCTTGGAAATAACGATAAATTTTGTTTCCTTGATTTATGAAGCTACTAGAAAAGGAAATATATTTCCTTCTGAAATGTTTCATGTTTTGGATATTTTATATTATTTATTTTTATTTCCTATTAATGCAATTAGCGAATTACAGTTAATATTCATCGTTTTTTAATTAGTGTAAAGATGATTTGAGATGCATTAAGGATCTAGATCAATCTTTTAGAAAAGTACTTAAAACTTTGCTTTTAGAACAATACTTAAAACTTTGCAATCCTTATTTGGCAGAGGGCAAGAGCGAGAATCCGTAAAGTGTATCAAATAAATAACAGATACATAAAAAAGCGGATATCTATGAGAAAGAATAAGGGGATGAAAATGTTCTTTTGTTTCATTTTGTTTTTCGAACAATTTTCTCTTGAAATGGTATATATTTTTGTAGAATCAAAAGAGGAAAAAAGATTTAACGTTGAACAATAAAATTCTCATCGTAATATTCTACGTCATCTAAGAGCATTTGCTGAAATTGACTTCGAAACCCGATAAAATCTTCTAAAATAACAATAAATTGTGTTTCCTTTATTTATGTAGCTTCTAAATATGAAATATATTTCTTTCTGAAATATTTCTTGAAAGATGAATTATATATTCTTTTTTCTTTTCTACGGATGCAATTATCAAATTAGAGATAATTAGAATCATTGTTTTTTTTAATTAGAGCAAAAGTGATATTAAGATGTCTCAAGATTCAAATTCCATCTTTTCGTTTCGAGAAAATAAACAAACTTCGCAATTGCTATTTTAGCCGATCACAAGAGCGAGGATCTATAAATTGTTTCCAATAAATAACAGATACTTAAAAAAAGTGGTTATTTATGAGAAAAAATAAGAGGATGAAAATGTTCCTTTGTTTAATTTTTTTTTTTTTTGAACAATTTTCTCTTGAAGGTGTGTATATTTTCAGAGAATGAAAAAAAAGGTAAAAGGATGAGCAATAAAATCTCAACATAATATTCTTCGTCATCTAAGAGCTTCTGTTGAAACTGTAACTCCAAAAACCATTTAAATCTTAAAAGTAATGAAAATTTTAGTTCCTTGATTTATGTTGCTTCTAGGAGTGAAATATATTACCTTCTGGAAATGCTTTATATATTTTAATATTTTTCCTTTTTAATGATCTTATCAAATAAGAGTTAATAAGTTTGATCTCTTCCGTAATTAGAGGAAAAGTTATTTAAAATGTATAGTGTGAATGTATGGAACTAGTTCAGTCTTTTCACTTTTAGAACAATACTTTAAGCCACGCATTGTTATTTGACAGATTACGAGATTAAGCATTCATATATTATACTCGATGATAGCAGACACTTAGAATACTTTCTATTTAAAAAGAATAAGGCTTTGAAAATGTTTTCTTGGTTAATTTTTTTTTTCAAACAACTTTTCTTGAAGGAGTATTATGGATGTTAAAAAAATTTTAAACGCTAAGCAGTCGAATTCTTTTCTTAATATTTTGAGTCATCTAAAAACTTTCATTGAAACTGACTCCAAAAACCGATAAAATCTTTGAAATAACAATATATTTGGTTTCCTTGATTTATGTGGCTTTTAAAATGAAAATAAATTTCCTTTTAAACGCTTCGTGTTTTCGATTTGTTTTTCCCCTATCGTATTGAGGCAACTATCATTCTTAAGATATTAAGTTTCACCTTTTTTTAAATTAGAACAATAATGATTTAGGACATAATTCAAATTTCTCTTTAAGAACAATACATTAAACTTCGCAATCGTTATTTAGCAGATCACAATATCTAGAATTCAATTGGACATCTATAAGTGACGTCATCATAGGTAATATCATGGCATTTGTCAATTCAGTGGCTAATCATATTCGACACACACGCGTGACGCCGCTTAGAGGTATCCAATATAATCTGAGTTAAATCACGTGGTTTGGCATAATCACTTCACTTTTTCTCAAGTTGCAAGTATCAAATTGTACCCGATAAACAACAGATTATATTTTCTTCCGAATTTCGTTCTGCGGTCGGTTTTATTATTTCTACTCCATTATACATATACATTTATCAAAATAAAGCTATATCGTTTTATTCTTTAATTAAAGAAAAGGTTGTTTGATATTCTTTGAATCTAGTTATGTATACTTTTTTTTTTTACTTTATAAATGATAAGTTCAAAAGTTTGAATCTCAGGCTGTCAAAACATGCATGCAGAAGTCCGTAATATACACGTATATAGGGTAAAATACTCGTGAAAATATACTGTTTTTTACGTTTTTGACTTTTTATCTAGTCAATTGTAACTGCTGAAAAGTATACATAAACAATTGAATTATTTGGTTTCAAATTAGGACTAATTTTTTTTTCACATTACAATGCTTTTTAAAATGAAATTTTAATTAAAACATAATGTTGGGAAATCTCCTTTTAATTACGTTTTTATGAAATCTATAAAAATGGTATTAGGTAAAGTGGTTGTCTGGAAAAAATAAACATAAAATGGTTGTTGCTCAAGAGAAATTTGTTCATTTGTTTGAAAAAATTCATCAAAGTTTTGTTGCGAGAAATTAATCAATTACATATTTATTTGCTTACAAATTTATAAGCTCAATAAAAACTAATTTAACACTGAAAAATAGTTCGACTGCATCGCATTATTACAGCAAATGGTGATAATTTTGAAAATATTGTTTTTATCTCATTCATCAACGCCACCTGTCAACAAACTCTGTAACTAATTTTGAAACTTGGTAGATGGATTTTTTTCCAGTTTCATATGGAGAAGGCAACGACCATCAATTTTTTCTATCCCTTTCTAATTCGCTTTTGATTTTCGAATTCATCCTACTTTTTTACGACACCCAATATTATTTAAGCATAAGCATTGCCAAGAACAAAAAAATAATTGTCTTTAATAAACTATGCTAGCATTACATAACATTTAATTAATTTAAATGCTAATTTGATATAACTCTATCGGTAAAAAAAATTCTTTTTTTGGATATAAAATGTATTTCATGCTTCGATCCAGTATTTTCAACGTATTTGTTTGAGCAAAGATACTTACTAAGAGATCCCATTTTTTTATACATTTGAAATGAACATCAGATAAAATAAACTGAGAGTTAAAATATTTAATTTCAACAAGATTGAAAATCAAAGTTCTCAATTCATTATTTTTTTGTTCTTTTAAGAAGGTTTTATTTAATTACAACTCTCAAAGAACATTTTATTTAATAGTGACCTTTTCTTTTTGAGCGTATTTTAAGAATCTCGTTCGTCCTTTATTTGATTAACCTGTGTCAACAATTGCATTTAAATAATCTTAAAAGAATAAGACAGCGATAAAAGAGAATTCCAGTGGATTCAAAAGCTTCTGATTTAAATAAAGATTTTCTAATTTTTATTATTTCTATGATAAGTAAATTCCCTCAACTTGTTTTTAAATTTCTCTAGACTCAAATTTTTTAAACTATTTCCTATTACTGGAATCCATACAGTAAATATATTATCATCTGCTAATTTAATAATAAATCGTTTATTTACATACGGAAAAATCTATTTTTACAAAGCAAATCTAAAAAACACACTAAAGATTAAAAACACTGCGAGAATAAGATTTTACTTCTTGCTAAGAAGGTAATAGAAATTTCACATATAATATATTACAGTTATATAAAAAGTCAGTGTGGAATAAGGGTTTATGTCAGAATTTTTTTTTCGCATTAGTTACCAAATTCATTGTTTTTCACAAATAAGGACTTAATAAAAACTTTTAATTCGAACACTAAACTACCACCAAATTGACGATAAATAGTTTACGAAGCGGCCATTCATGAAAAATACGCAATGTTCCTGCAAGCTTTTTCGCTAAACGAAACTCAGTGGAACGACAGCCCATGGAGGTCTAAGGCCAACAGCACCCATCTCAGTTTTCTTGGGCTCTGGAGTGCAGAAGCAGATATTCTGGTTGGATGGTCAGACGAATTCAGAACCCCCAAAAAGAGACCACTATAAAGGGGGAAAAAAGAATGACTTTTTAAAATATTATTAAAATATTTGCAATGAATAACAATATTAAAACAATGCATTCTAAATGGTTCAAAACAATAATTAATGAAACTCATAATACTTTATAAACTTTTTTTTAAATATTTATTTATTTTTGCCACATGCATGACATAAAACAAATCGCTGAGAGCAAGAAACAAATCGCTGAGATTAGGAAAATCGTTACTGTATCTCCGTATTCCCTTTTCTTTGGCAACAAATACGTAATAGAAGACTTCTGCAAGAAGAAGAGGAACAATAGTTGTATTTCAATATTCAAAAACTATAAAACAATTTTTTTTAAATTATTAAAAACGATAATTAGTAAAACTCATAAAATTTAATAAAATATCTGTCTGATTGTTGTTTGCGACCCATCTCACATCAAACAAATCGCTAACAGCAAAAAAATAATTGCCCCATCTAAGCAGTTCCTTTCCCTTGCAACTATAATTCATAAAAGTAGACCGCTACGAAATGAAAAGGAGCAATGATTGTTTAAAATAGCCTTGCAAAAATATTTGCCATGTATAATACCCATAAAACGATGTGTTATATATGGTTGAAAGCAATAATTAATGAAACTTAATATTCCCTAAACTTTGCTCTAAATATTTGTTTAATTATTTTTTTCTGACCAGTCTGACATAAAACAAATTTCTTACAACAATAAAATAATTACTTTCCTTTGCAACTATAATTCATAAAAGGAGATCGCTGTGAAAAGAAAAGAAGCAATGATTGTTTAAAATAGCTTTATGAAAATATTTGAAATGCATAGCAACCATCAAACGATGTATAGTTGAAAGCAGTAATTACTGAAACTCTTGCTATTTTATAAATTTTTCTCTAAATATTATTTTAATTATTTTACGACTCGTCTAAAACAAGAACTTAAGCAAGGAAACAGTTACCACATTCCCATATTTCCAGTACTTTGCAACTAATTCCTAAAAGAAGACTGCCGCGAAAAGTGAAAAAAATGGTTATATTTCCAATGTAAAAAAAAAAAAGATTAGAGCAATGTCTTCTAAGTGATTGGAAGCAATAATTGTTGAAACTCATAACATTTTATAAACTTTTTTTTAAATATCTGCCTAATTAATGATTTTGCGACCCGTCTCACATCAAACAAATCGCTTGCAGCAAGAAAATAATTACCCTACCTACACAGTTCCTTTCCTTTGCAACAATAATTCATAAAAGGAGACCGCTATAAAAAGAAAAGGAACAATGATTGTTTAAAATAGCCGTATAAAAATATTTGCAATGTATAACAACCATAAAACGATGTATTCTATATGGTTGAAAGCACTTAGGGGCTGTCATTAACTTGGAGTCATCAAACGAGGGTGAAAAATTTGTCAGAAGTTTTCGCTAATAGCTTTTAAAGAGCGCGGGGGCTTTGTCGCTAACACCTTGCTCATCAAAACAAAAACCTCTAACCGAAGCGATTCTATTAAAAGTTTCAGATAATGCATAAAGGTCTTTCGTTTGACAAGAGCTCGTGATATATTGCTCCCTTTGGCAAATTGCAATTCTACGTAAGAGGCCGTTTTCAAACGCTCAGCTTTGAATGCTTAACTAGCCTAGATGATAGCCTTACTAATGAGAATAGGATGTTTAAAAATATATATTCCTTTTAAGGCTAATAAATATTGGGACGCTATAATGAGTCTTTCTGAATTACAAAAAAAAATTATTTTGAGGGGATTCTCCTTAAATATTCATCTCGTGATTCATTCTTTCACATATTCCTTGGCGCCTTTGGCGTTAATTTGATTTTTTAATATAAAATTAGCTCTAAATATGTATGATTTTTGTTGTACCTTAACTAATATTAATAGACATGTGGATATACACTGATGCTAAGCACTGTTTTTATTCTGAACTAAATCTTTAAAATTCAAATTATGTGATACGGAACTGAAAATATTATTTATTTTCTATTTTTTATTTCACGGCTTAGTTTTAGTGCTTAATTAGCCTAGATCATAGCCTATATACACAAAATGGACTGCTTAAAAAAATGCTTTTTCTTTAAGAAAGTTTATTAGATAATTAGTAAAATTGAATATAATTAGTAAAAATTTAGGAAAACTTTTTGAATTTGAAAAAAGAAAGGAGAACAATTAGTTTGAGGTGATTGTTTTACTGTGTCTATTTTATTTGTATATACCGCTGCTCTCGAAGGAATTGTATCGAATTTACACATTGTATAAACTATGAACATTTCCCTAAGGTAAGCACAATTGTATCTTTTAAAATAATTGTGCTTGTTAGATAGTTAATTAAAACTTAAAAGTGTTTAAAATCTAATTGCTTTAAGATTGATAATTATGTGTGCTATATAATTAGACAAGACATGAAGAACTTTTAAAATTTAATTAAGAAAGAAAAATTAGTTTAAGAGGACTCTTTTTAATTAGTTACTTCATGTCTCTTTTCATTTATCCTTCTCAGCGTAAAGTATGTAACTTGGTTTTTAAAATAAAGTGTAAGGAAAGTATTAAGGGTCTTATGTGGTCCTTATTTAATATTAAAAAGGCACATGCAAATTTATCTACGATAAAAGCACAATTCTTCGGTGCGAAATTATTACATTAATTTTTGTAACTTTTTTTGAAGCATTAATTTATTATTTTTTTTAAAACTTGTGAATTTAACCCCGACTTGCTGTCACTCGATATGCCTAAAAATTGTTACGCAAACTTCAATGATTCGCTTGATGAGTGAAGCTCATTTCATACGCTGTTAAATTAGACCTGTATGAAGTGTGTCCAAGTACACTGCTTGACAATTGCGGAGGAACAATTAATTTATGCAAAGTAGCGCTCTTGACAACCGACCAATACCAGTAAAATCTTGCGTAAAGGATGGTGTAGAGTAGTATCCATCATGTGTATAAAATGCAGTGTATACAATCTCTTTATTCATTCAAAAATGCATGCTATATTTGATTTCATGTATTTGACCACACCTCAACCAGAGACGACATGTATCTCCCAGTAGAGAAACGGAACAGAAATGTCACTCCTAAGCAGATAGCTGCCGACTTTGCAATCACCATCTGTACACATGTTTCAGTCAGAACCATGTTTCGGCCGTAAAAGGCTTTCGGCCGTTGGTTTACTTGCACGGAAACCAGTTCGATGCATCCAGCTTTAAAAATGCCATTGTCGAGCTGAAGATTACGCAGATGTAAGGAACGTATTGGTAGGAGTGACTATCAGTGGTCCTGAGTGATTCTCTCAGACGAATCCCGATTCACTACAACAAGTGATTCTGGCTACCAGTCAGTAGGGAGAGAGGGGAGAACACGTTATGCACAACAATAGGTTCATGAGCGTGATCTGTGTGTCCCAGGCTTGTCGGTCACGGCAGGTATCATGCACAAGGGCTTAACACCGCTTCCTATCTTTTAGCGAGGTATCGTTACATCGCAGCGTTACAGAAGAGAGATTATTCTGGATCAAATTTGTCTTTTTAGGTATGGTAGGCCCAGACTTTCAGTTTGTGGAAGACTATGACATGCCAAAAAAGTGCCCTGAGGTATCGCTCATACTGGAAAGTAAAGATATTGACTATATGCAACGTCCTGTGCACTCGTCGGACGTAACTACTATAGAGTATTGGAAGACTTGTTTCACAAAGAAAATGCCTTTCAAACCATGCAAAAGCTGAAGGAAAAACCTCCCATGGTTAGCCTAACGGCAAAGTAACTCTAACCCATGATTCGCCTAGCACTGAATATATTTTGCTTCAACACTGTGGTCGGTGCCAGCTGGAAGCGGAATTCGTATCACCAGCCATCTGCGAGATTCGAACCTAGTTCACCTCATTGGGAGGCTAGCACTCTATTCCCTTAGGCACAAAGACTCAAATTTGTTCTCATTTTATAACCGTCATTGAACAGCAGACTCAAATTTGGGTTCACGACTATCACTGTTCAACACCTAACCTTGTAATTTTGAACCCAATCCAGAAGACAAGGAAACATCTGGATATTTTTGGGATATTTCTGGATATAATTGGGAGATATTTGCTTTGAGGAAGGACTTTTTGAAGGAGCTTATCCGCATTTTCGTTACTTGAGAGGGAAAATACAAAAACTTTCCATGGTTAGCCAGACTGCAAGGGGACTCTAACCCGTAATCCGTCTACTAAGGATATTTTACAACAGTACTGTTTTAGTTGCGAGCCGGGTTCAGAATTCAAATCAACCAGCCATCGTTGGGATTCGAACCCGGATCACCCACGATCTATCCCTTGAGCCACCACGGATCAAGTATTGGGAGAAATTTGCTTTCGTGGAGGACTTTTTAATGGAACTAACCCACATTTGCGTTACATGGAGAGGAAGACCACGACGGGGAGACACGTCTGGCTAACCTCCCACGGTTAGCCTGACTGCAAGGGGCTCTAACCCATGATCCGTCTACCACTGAGGATATTTCACATCAGCACTGTGGTCGATGCAAGCCGGATGCGGAATCCGTATCGACTGGGAATCGAACCCGGTTCGCCGCATTGGAAGGAGAACGCTCTATCGCCTAAGCCATCGCGGCTCAAAACATCAACGGCTTCAATATGTTCTTTTGAAAAAAATTGAAATCTTAAGAATTTAAAACAATGGATGTTGGTTTCTACACAAGGGTGCTCTGCAGTCTCTTTACAGCCAACATTTCTGGGTTACTCTACCTGACGTACTTTGAGGCAATTTGGCTCAACGTATTCTTTCTGTAGAGTGTGTTTTCTGTTACAAAGTATAATTTGCAAAATAAACTTAGTCTCTAACTGAATTCTAACAGTAACATATGCATGATGAACCGCTTGCTAATAGGTCAACAGTGGCCAAATCACGATTGCCAGAAAGGCAAGTTACTTCTATATATTATAACCATGTTGCCTTTTTTAATAATATATCTATAATTAACTAAAACAAATTTTCATTTCAAACTCATTGGAATTACTGAATAACATTAATATCCTATGAAATATAACAGATTTAAGCTCAAAATATATGTTATCAATTATTTTCATTTAAAACAAAATTATCTGTTTGAAAATATCACCTCGCACAATAAGCTGTACTAAGAAGAAACTTGCTAACCGGAAGTCGTGAAGATTAAGAAGAGCTCGAGACTTTTTGTTCACATTTGTATTGAACACACCCTCCATTGTTAAAATCTTTAAAACTAATTTCCCTTTAAAAAATTAAAGTTCTTGCCAATAATAAGTTACAGAAGGAATAGAAGGAAGTTAAGTAGGAATAGAAAAACTTGCAGAAACAAAACTATAATTATTCTTGAAAAAAACAATTACTGCTAAAGTTTCACAACTTTATTAAAAACTCAAATGCAAGTTTCAGAACTTAGATTTGTCACTATAAAGCTGTCAAATGAACTAACTATTACATTGTAAAAAAGTCTGTTGTATAGTTGCCACCATTGCCAAAATAACAATTGTTTGAAAAAAATTAATGTGAATATATTTCTAAAAATGTTATTGTTTTTAAAAATGAAATTTTTTTGTAATAAAGCTATTAAATTCTATTGCACATGAAACAAAGCAAACAATAATAAGACAACAAAGTAAAACTATAAAATAAATAAAACTATATCTGTTCAGGATAGATTATATTAAAACTGTGTAATTCCGAAAATATAATTTTAGAGTTGTTTTTATTTGCCTCCTTATTTTAAAAAATATAAAGTGTTTCGTCAAATTAGACAACTTTTTTAAATTATAAATAATCTTTCCAACTATTAAAACATATTTTCAAAAATAAATTTAAACAAAAAAATGCTGATGGTGAAAAAAAAGCTTTTCTTAAAACCAAATTACAGCAGCCATAACTGAACCATTTGGCGGTAATAAACTCAAAATTAAAGAATAATTTACGTAATCTTGATAAAACGGTAAGATTATGCTTTCCATTTTTAGCTTTCCATTTTTTTTTTCCTGCAATAGCAATAGGTAGCAGATAAAAAAAAAATGCTTCCTCAAGGTACATAAAAACGCAAATTCAGTAAGTGAATTTAAAGTATCTGCGATTAAATTTCAAGCATGCGCCAGGAAATAAAGTGCTAGATAATAACCATGGAAAAAATATATACCCGCAAGATATAAAATTTTTACTTTGAATTTTATTAAGAGAAAAAATTGCTTTCATGTTTCAACAGTACTTAAAATTTTCGCACTCGGGCTGACAAAATTTATTTTTTCTACCAAAGCTCTAATTAAATTTTTGGATGTTATTGTTATTTCAAGTTCTTCTGCTCCTTACATTATTTTATCTCGTTTAATTACTTCCAAAATGTTGCATTTTTTAAGCATTTTAGTTCTTTTTAGTACATTAGACTGTTTAAACTTTTTAGCGACAATTAATTTTTTGTTAGCTAAAAAATTTCTAATTCTAAAGTAAGCACATTTTTTTTTTACATGTTAGAATGTTTATTCTCTTTTTATTCTTATCTTGCTCTTATCAAGTCATTATGATTTTTTTTTCTTTACTTATTTTTGCTTTTTTTTTTTTTTTTTTTTTTTTTTTTTNTTTTTTTTTTTTTTTTTTTTTTTTTTTTTTTTTTTTTTTTTTTTTTTTTTTACTCTAACTTTCTTCTTGGTCTCCTTTTCCTTTTATTAATTCAGTCAACATTTGCTGCGACAGGGTCTTTTCCAATTTAAAGGTTAAAATTAAATAAACAACTCCCTGGAATATTTTATTTTTCATTTTTCAACATTATTTTGCAAAATTGATTAAAAATCTCTTCTAACCTTGAAGAAAAATAAAATGCAAATGTAATAAATATTTAAATTATTTTGAGACTAGAAATCGTCACTTTCTGAACTTATGAGAAAGTGTTACGTTTGTAATTTTTCTTTTTATAATTGAATCTAAAATTAAATATTTTGTCCGTCTCTGATCTCTGTCTTTATTTTCTAAGGAAATTTTTTTAAATTGACTTTGATGTTTTACCAAGTTAGAATACTATTGAAATAAAATAACTAAGTTTATAAGCATCTCCAAAAAAAAAATTTTAAGCAAAATATTTTGAGATAAATTACAATTCTTTTGTGCAGATTTATATATGGTTGTATAACTCACATCCGAAGAGATTTTCAATTAGATAATTGTTTTTAGAACAGGACGCATTTTGGATTGTATGGCAAAATAAAGGATTTGCGATTAAAAATGCTGCATTTTTAATACGTTTTTACCAATTATTTCGTCAAAATCAAAGAAATTACCTCTTTATAACACTATTCAGTTAGATAACATTGAAAACTAAAGTTGTTGAGTTGTGGAGTGCGCAGTTGAAATGTTAAACTCCGACTCCGGATTTTTCTGAGAGCTCTACTCCGACCCAATTCCAACTTTTACTCTACTCTATTAAAACTTTCACCGAATCTTCTAATCCTTTTCTGAGAGTTCTTCTCCTACCCAATTCCTACTTTTACTCTATTAAAACTTTCACCGAATCATCGATTCCATTTCTGAGAGCTCCACTTTAACTCAAATTCAGACTTTTACTCTATATAAACTTTCACCGAATCTTCTAATCCTTTTCTGAAAGCTCTACTCCGTTTCAATTTCCAAATTTTACTCTATTAAAACTTTCACCGAATCTTCTAATCCTTTTGTGAGAGCTCTAACTTTAAATCAAATTCCGACTTTCACTCTACTAAAATTTTAACAGAATTCTCGCTATATATTAATACAAAATAAATATTAGTTACAATTTACCCATGCATAATTCGATTATTTTAAAATTACGACTTCTAATTTTAAATTTGTAAAGCTTCGAAATTTGTATTTTCTTTATTTGTAAAGTGTATTTCTGTAACTATTAGAGAATAATAGTTAAATAAATAAACTTTACAATAATACATCAATACAAAAGGAAATTTCTCGACACCATTCTGAAGAATGAGGCTAGATAACAATAACTCGCACCCACACTAACACATTTATAAGCATTTTATAACAATTGTTTAGAGATAACAATTGTTTCAATTGCTTAGAGAATGTTCCGAAACTGAAAAACTATTACAAATGATTAAAAGAAATAACCTGCATATCTTCTTAACTAACTTTTCAAACGAGCTAATTTCAGTTTTAGAAATTAATATAGACTGGCGTGACAAAGTTTTTGGTCAAACTCAGCATAACGAATTGTAGATTTGAAATATAATAATACAATATAAAATTCCATTTCTAAACTTGAACAGTATGTTAACAAAAAAACGAAGTCAAGACTTAGAAAGTCACTTTAAGTTAAGTACAATTTATTTTCACATCAGGCAAGTTTTAAATTAATGGTGATGTTTGTGCATCAAAATAAGTATTGGATTAATTTTCTTATCTCATAATAATATTATTCGTAATAACATTAATAATTTGTATAATCTATTATATATAATTCTCTTACGTGGCTCCAAAATTTTGCTGTATTTCTTTTCCGCCGGTGGCAACGTTTGCTTTGTTTTGAAAACACCAAAGCATTCTGCCTTTTAATGATGTGTTTCTGATTTAATATATATAATTCTCTTACTTGGCTCCCAAATTTTGGCTGAAGTACTTTGTACAACTAAATAAGATTCTTTTCACAACAGTTAAATATTTACTTTATTTTCTTCATTCATGGAGAAAACAGTCGGCAAAGAATTCTGTTAGGTTAAAAAACATTTCGCTAAAAAA
>NC_092208.1:57052187-57054291 GCF_043381705.1 Parasteatoda tepidariorum
GCTCATAATTCAAATATCTTTTATGAACTGCGAAAGCAGTTCCGGGGGTTGGTGAGCGCCAGCGAGCAGGGGGCGAAGCCTCCTAGTTTATAATAATATAGTTAAAATACAATTTTAACTGGTAAATATAGGTTTTGCATATTTATATACTAAGTCCTAATCATTATTTCATATGAATGCTATTAAGTTAATATTGACATTTTTTTTTTTTTTGTAAAATTTATCCTTACATGATTTGAAATACGTTAAATATTCAGGTGAGTGCAAAAATCCAAATTTTACCCAAAGAAGTTTATAATTAAGATTAAATAGCAAGAAGATTGAAAATTCTTCTTGCTATCATTTTATTTTAAAAATTATTGAATCATATGAAGCTCCAAAGTAAAAAACAATTATTCATTATTTGTGTACAGATTAATTAATAAATTTAGAGAATGTCCCGGAGAGTGTGACTGAAGGGCTAAACCCCACAGGACACTAAATCCACCAAGAAATCAAAAATGCGAGTGTCCTGAATACGTAAACATTGTTTTCGCCAAAGAAAGTTAAGGAATCGATGTATTGGCTATTAATTGATTAAATTTAATGCCAAGGCTCTTTTTCTTAGCCTTACGCTTTCAAATGTGTCGGCGGAAAAGAAAGCGTGAGAAATAATAGCGAATTCTAATGAAATCAAAACGTCAGCAACCATATAACTGTTTTCGAATTCTATCCTAATGTGTCAGGCAGATGCAGAGGAAATCTCTAAAAATAGATTTTATTCTGCATTCAATTCAAGGTTGTGGTATAAAAAGATTACAGATTATTTCAATGATTTTTATTTATTGAAAAAGGATTAAATAAGATAATGATTTGGTTTTTAAAATGTTAGGAAATATGTATTGCATATTTTAACATGACAACGAGTAAAAAGATTCAATCGATTCTATTACGTAAGAAGCACTGCATTGTGTATTTTGAGATAGGAATAGCCTCTTCGCATGCTTCAGAACCTATTTTTGTTTATATTCAGAGAAAGGATGATGCAGCATTATGTGGAAAATATTTAAGCTCGGTTAACAGTTAACTTAGCTTTGTCACAAAAGAAAAATTCACCTAGTTGAACATTCGCTTGATTAATGACAATGTTGGTTTATGTAACGCGAATCAAGTGATAAAAATGCGCGTCTTGATGCATATTAACAAACTCTGCTTTCAAATTAATATTTATTTATAAAAAAGAGGAAAATGCTAAATTATAACGTTAAAATTATCATCCAATAAATGAACATTGAAATAAATCAATAAATATACAATTATAATTGCATATGAAATACCAATGTAATTAAGAACTTAACCAACTCAACCCATAAATCTGACATGACCACCGATTATGGTATAAATATATCTCTCTCAGAAGGAAACATTTGCAATTAACTAAATACACACTCAGAGAAGCTCAATTTTACTTCAATCAGAAACATCACAAAAACCAACACCCACTAGGAAAAAAAATGTACAAGCTAAATAAATAAAAGAACTCTTTGAAAAGTGCCATTATATTCAGAACGTGACCAAATTTCTCCGGCCAGTGTCCAGGCTTGGCGATTGTTATCGCTTTCACCACGCCCTATCTATGTCCATTTCTCGCGTCTGTGTATTTACGCCACATACATTATACCTAAAGGCCACTTAAAATAATTACGTACTTCTACTTTAGAAAGTTTTGTTTCTTGTCTTCCTGACACCCCCTTGCCCACTAGTACAATTTTATTCTATTTAGGAGCATTATTCTATTTTCAGTTTTCACAGTTGAAAAGCGCGTTACTTTTGTGTTGTAATGGTCTTGGGAGGGAGGAGAGGGCTAGGCGGTTTCACACATTCTAACTATTCAAAAGGTGAAACCATTAACAGCGTTCGGAAGAGGTTAAAAATTATTAATTTATTTTCGTCACTTGAACGTGTACCTTTTCTATGGGAAAGAGAATTAAATTGATTTTCTATGCACTGGTTTCATTCCAATTTATGACTTTGCATACGTTTTGCATTTGTCTAATTCTATCAAAATAAAACTTAAAATTCTGATAATAACGAAACATATATATATATATATATATATATATAT
>NC_092208.1:57054603-57120953 GCF_043381705.1 Parasteatoda tepidariorum
GGCCGTTAAGTTCGAAGAAAACTGCATTACTAAAACTCAAACAAAATATGAAGTATTGAAACGTGTTTTATCAAATTAGTTATAGAATTAGTATTCAGAAAACTATTATAAAATGTGTATATTGCGGAGCAATTAATTCGTATAATACAGTCCTTGAAATTTTAAATATACGAATGCAAATAGTTTTGGTGAATTTAACTAATTGAGTCATATCAAGTATGCAAAGTTTGTTAGACAAGTAATATAGTAATTTTAGACATTTTATGAAAACTAGAAATGAAAATGTTTGTTAACTAGTCTTTATAACTAAACTAAAATTTTGAAATAATAATGAGAGCGTAAAATAGTAAACTCGGAATGATTTCTCATATACAGCTATACACAAAAGAGGTTAAACTACCTTTATTTTTAAACATATTTGTCAAGAGATTTTTAAATTTAAAATAATTCATAACTGTTTCTTTTTATTTTCAAATAATGCATCTCATTAAAGTCATAGGTAGAAATATTTGAATTGAAGTAGACAAATAGATATTAGATTTGAAAATATTTAATGTTTAGAAAAATCCATGAATTAAATTGTTGCATATTTCATCATTGATTTATGCGATAAAATTGTAATGGTTATTCTGCACATTCATTCCTAAAATACTCATCTAAAG
This sequence comes from Parasteatoda tepidariorum, assembly GCF_043381705.1. Taxonomy (NCBI): domain Eukaryota; kingdom Metazoa; phylum Arthropoda; class Arachnida; order Araneae; family Theridiidae; genus Parasteatoda; species Parasteatoda tepidariorum. The sequence continues at coordinate 57,055,266 of NC_092208.1, forward strand.
TTAAAATATGAATAGTTGGTTATAGGTAGTTATAATATATATACACCGTATATATATATATATATATACACCGTACTTACATCAATACTTACATCTCCCGAGCTCATACTTACGGTGGTTTGAGTCATTTAATTGCTGTCAGACAGATTTTAAATTATTACTGAAATTAGATACATAAGGAACTTTGACAATATTGCAGACTTCTCCTTAAAATTGAAAATGAATGGCAAAAAATTAAAACCAATGTACTTCCACGCAAGCAAAGCCGCGGGCAACAGCAAGATGGTGAAAAAAGTTATAGCTTAAAAATTAATGTGAAAATAAGTAGAAGTTTGTTGAATGTATTGCTTAAAGCTAATTAAGGTGTTAAGATGGAATAATTGGTTGAAGTTATGCTGTAAATTCGGCAAGCAAAGCCGCGGGAAACAGCTAGATGGTGAAAAAAGTTAAAGGTTAAAAATGCGTAAAATTTTTAAAAAAATTAAGCAAAATTTGTAAATTTGTAAAATTAAGCAAAAGTACGTAATTATTTTAAGTGTGAAAATAAGTAGAATAAGTAGAAGTTTGTTGAATGTATTGCTTAAAGCTAATTAAGGTGTTAAGATGGAGTAATTGGTTGAAGTTATGCTGTAAATTCGGCTTGGTTACCATTAAAATGTATAGGTCATGCAAGATAATTTTAAAAAGTGACCAAATTGGTCAACATAGGCGGTGAGTATGTTTCTAAAATAGTTAAACCATACATGCATTAATGTGACATAAACTTATATATTGGGATTGATAATTATGTTTCTTAAAATAACTTGGCTTAAATAATGAATAATTAGCTTACTAATAAAATAATGTATCATTTTATGGTTAGAAAACTCAGAATTTTAACTGCTTGTAAGTTCTTAAAAAAACATAGCAACAACAAATTTATTAAACATTTTGAATAATGTTATCAAAAATATTTTCCTTGCTAACAGGTTAATGATCAATTTGAAAATATTTGTAATCCACGAAATATCACTGACAGTTTAATAAACTAAAAAGCAACATTCAAAGGAAGCGTAAGAATATATTGAAGGATCTAACAGATGTTAGGACACAAAGGATACATAATTCATAAACACCACGCCATTATAGCGACTAAATTAATGAAAGCACTATAGCTGATACTAGTTAATGCATTCCAAGTCATGGGTGAACACATTTTTCCGTATTCTATGTTTTAATGGTAAGGGTTAAAACTTTGAGTAACTTTGACTTCAGGCAGACGAAATTGCATCTGCTTGAATTATGTGGTACATTCAGCCTGTTGTTAGGACATTATTCTGACACGGTATCAAGTAACATTATGTATGATATATTGAGTGTGAAAGACATAGCGAGTGTGTAAGATATAAAATATAGTGAGTGAGTTTGTGAGATATATTGAATGTTTTTTGTAAATATAGACGTTTTGATCTTTAATCTGATTGTAGAATCAAACTCATTCCTTCCTCATAACTACAGCTTTCAACCAAAGGACATGAGATTTACCCTATCGAAGGATTATATTTGCTTCTTTCTATCTGTGCCTCTTGTACATTACATTTTTATTTCTATATTTGTTTCTGAGATGTACCTCCTCTACTATTTCTATTTGCACATATGCATAGCTTTAACTGTTTTTATGTTTATTCTCTCTTGTATCTCTGGAATTATTTCAACCCATCTTCCTGTTTTTGATGCTATCTTTGTACGTAGTTGTTGCTTATAATGATATCAGCCGATATCAACAAACAATTTAATGGCCAGCTCGATCACCATACTTGAATCGTATAGAGCAGGGTGGGATGCTTTAGGAAGATGTGCAGCTGCTCTCAATCCTTCTCCTCTGACCCTTGCCACGCTCAACAGCATTGCAAAAACAATGGTTCGCACTTCCAATGGAACTGATTGACCAAATAATTAAAATCATCACACATCGCTGTATGTACTGTATCTCTTCTAGAGGTGACCATACTCCATACTGAAGGCACTTTTTTTCTATTCCGAACTGATACATCTGATTTATTCATTTCATACATATGCTGATTTCCGTCGCACCATAATTGTCTGGTTAATATATTTTACGTTATTTTAAACATTATTATGTACACTATAATGTTTGCCAGTTTAATTAATTAAATTTTATGCGTAACTTTTTGAGTTAATGTCATTTTTTGCGATTTTTACATTATTTATGATATCTTGTGTCAATGTAATTCTATTCATAAGTTTGAGCTTTCTTCTGTTAAAAAAGCTTTCTTCTGTTCTGTTAAAATTTTCAACACTGCTCTTTCTTTATCGATCTTGAATTTTGGGAATCATTCTACATTTTAAAAACTCTAATAATTTAATTAATGATCTTTCCCACAATTTATCTTAATATCCTATCTCTTCCCAATGTTTGAAAATCTATTACAATCTTGCACACTGAGATAGCCTTAGTCGAATCCCCTCACAACTGTTTACTCTATCATTTCCTTGATTATCTGTTCCAAGCTTGTTCCGCGCTCCCAATAAGTTTAGAAACTTTCCATGTGTTTTTCTCGTTACATTACCTCTGTCATTTTGTATTTAAACACCGAAGATCGCTCTTGTTTATAGAACCGAAGCTATACTATGTCTATTTCTGCACTTCTACTTGTACATTATTTGCATACTTTGATTTAATACGTAGCACAAATTACACTCTATCCTCATGTTGTCATTAATAAAATGGTATAAAAATTTATTAGTCTTTCAAAAAGAGTAATTTGAGAAATTTTATCAAATGATTTATGCAAATGGACGATATATCACATTCCAACTTTATTTGGATTCATTAGTTTATTCTTTAAAAAATAGAAGAAATACTCAAAAAAGAAATTTGAAAACGGAATCAAAAGATGCATCCTTTTTCATAAACACGCATTTTTAGCTTTGTCCATTTTCATGAACACTATTTCGAGCTTTTTCTATTTTTGCAAACCACATTTCCAGATGCACCTAGATTTAAAAACTCACCGTCACACTGTTCTTTTACACCATTTATAAAAATTCAATATTTTTAAAGAATATGCATTATTTATTATATTAATTAGCTGAATACCAGTTCTTTGCACGTGATGAATAAGAAAATCAAATAATCAGTACAGAACAACACAACAAAATTATGCACAAAACTGACAGGCATATACCGACACAATTAAAGAGTTTAGTGGAAGAACCAGGTAAGTGACATTGAATCAGTGAAAATCACAGGAAGTGGTTACATCAATATAGGTATATTTAATGTAGCAATATTGTTTTTGTTTTCGCATAAATCTTAACGTAACTAATACGCATAGGTTTCTAATATGTATGCTTGATTTTATTATCAAATTAGGCAGTGGTAAATAAAATAAGACGAAGAATTATTCCACCTTCTAATAAATAGGTAATAAAGTAGTTCGAGGACCACTTTTTTCCCTCTTACCCTGATTATAGCCAAACAGATCTCTAAGCAAGCAAATTTCACGGATTATATCTTTAAAATATTTGAAAAATTGAATTGTCTAAAGTTAAATTTTAAACAATAGCTGACACTTAACCAATTTATTTTAGAAAACCACTTTAACTAATATAATAAAACTCCATTTATTAAATAAAGTTTCTTCCTATCTAATAAAATTATAGCTAATTAAAAATTAAATTTTCAATGCAAACTTAAGTTATAATGCAAAATTTCAACTAATTTAAATTCAATCACAAAAAATAGAGTTACGATTTTTTTTCTTTTAAATAAGCAATATCTCCCTACTATTTCTCTTAAAATAATCTCTCAAGCTAAATTTTAATTGCTTATCCAAAATTAATATATTCAGTGGCTTGATTAAATGCCCCTATATTAACTACATTAAACAAAACCCCTTTTAATATTTTAGTTCCAGATTTTGCTTCAGAAAAGTGAATGCGACCAACTTATGTTATTAATAAGACTTATTAACAACATTACGAAGATTAAAAGAAGGCATAAACTAACAAGACCGCTTTAAATCTCCCAAGGTAACTAAAAGTTCTCTTTGCAGATAACATGCTGCTTAAAGAACATTCAGCCATTTATCCTTTAATCTCGAACGCAATCCACGGCAACTCACATTATTTTCTCTCTAAGGGATCTTACCGGATATAAGCGGTAAATCCACGGTGGCCACGAACAGAAACAAACCTCAACTAACGTATCGTCGAATGAAAAGAATACTTAAGCCCGGCAAATTGATCCTCTCGATCCCTTTCTCCCTGCTTTTCCAGAAAATTCTGAAGAAGGTGATGATGAATGAAGGCAGGGTAGGGAAAGAGAGGTTCGTGTGGTTCTCAGAAGTGACTGCTATTCACAGCCAAAACTTTTGAATAGAGTTCTTTGGCGTTAACCCATAACTTTATTGGCAGTCTTGGCACGCCAAATATTTCATTAAAAGCAGTTGAAAGCTACGAAAAGACGGAGTAATATAAACTTAATGGCTCTTGATATTTGAAAAGTGTTAAGTGTTAGTAAGACTTTGGAGAATTTCGCTATTGCTGTTCGGAAGAAATTTGAAGATAAGGTCATTGTTAATGGACCGAAGTAATACAGCTGTTTTTCATTTTAAAGGGAATTTATGAGAAAAAAAATGTTTTCTTTGTATTTTCTCTGGTTCTGTTGAGCAATTGAATTATCAGCTGAATGAAGGAACGAAATCCAGACTTTTTTTAGAATATTAAGAAAAAAAACTGTATTTGTTTCTACATTTCAAGGCTCACATCAACAAAGATCAGCAAAGAATGAAGCAGAAAATATAGTCATTTATTATCGAATTCTATTTTTTAACAGACACCATATTTTATTTCATAGTTGTCATTGAACAGGCGACCCTATTTTGAGTTCACGACTAACATTGTTCAACTCCGTAGCCTTGCATTTTTGAAACTAATCAAGAAGACAAGGGAACTCCTGGATCAAGTATCGAGCGAAATTTGCCTTCGTGGAGAACTTTTGATGGAACTAACCCACATTTGTGGTACATGGAGAAGAAAACCACGAAAACCCCCCGCGGTTAACCTGACGTCAAGGTTACTCTATACCATAATTCCTCTACCACTGAGGATAGTTTCAACCACTGTTTAATCTCTTTGCTATTGTGATCTCGGTAAAACTGTATAAATGAAGCTTGAGTTGATATCCACACTTTGAAGCTTTTACTCGGGTACGCTGACTCTTTATTTCAAATCTAAAACAGAAACCCGAGATACGTTCTTGTAGCTGAGCAAATGATCTCTGCAATGGATACGCTGAAAATTTACTTAGCTTCCAAAACCAAACCAATAGATACGCAAATAGTCTTTGCAAGGAGTAAGCTGAATCCTTACCTTGATTCCAAAACTGAACCACGATATACATTCTCCCGACTACGCAAATAGTCTTTGCAATGAATATGATAAATATTTATTCAGATTCCTAAACCAAAGAATTAGATATGATCTGTTGAAGCAAGATATTCTTGTGCATGTTATCTGTAAGATACAGCTCACAGCAAGCTATGGATAGATGGGAATATTTTTCTGAACAAAATAATGGTACTACGTTCCGAACCCATGCTATCATATAATTTCGTTTTTTAGGAAAATATCAAATTCGATCATTTTGACGAGATCATTCTGATCGTTTTGGCATCGTCTTCGATCTTTTGATTATCGTTTGAAATTAATCAATTTTTAACTCAACTAAGATTGTTTGATTCGGCATTGAAAGAGAGGATAACCCGTAATTCAGTTGCTGAACCGTTTGGAAAAATATTAAAAATCATAAAATCTCAAATTAGGAGCAAATATGTGGAATAATTCGGAGTGAATAGCTGACCATGTTTTGTTAAAATCAAAAAGAGCTTGCTAATGGAAATTTTGCGCTTCATTACTTTTTAGCTAAAGGTGAAAGTAACTGGATTGCGTATTAAACTTCTTTGGAACCATATTACTAGTTTGATGATTTCTTTGAATAAATGTATATTTTTTTATAAAAAATTAAGAGATTAAACTACTAAAGATACCACCAAAACACGTGATTGAATTTTGATAAGATTAATCTAAGGTCAAACTAAAATATCAAAGGTAGTTAATTTATTGTAGAATCTTGAATGGCAATTCTGCTAATTACTTTCCAGCTATTGTTGACTTCCATTCCCACAAATAAACTGGTTTTGAGGCTTTTAATTTCAATTTCCCTATAACTAACCATGATTCCTAAGATTTGAACAATGTTTTTTTTCCCCTTTCGTTTCTCACGTATACATAAAGAGATTGGAAATTGATATTTTTAATTTTTTTGAAATTCCTTTTTAGCAAGGAATCTAAAATTAGACATAAGTGATGTTAACTACGAGACACCTAATGCATTTAAAACAAAAGTCAAGGTATGAAAAAATATTTCAATTTAACTTAGATTGGTTGAGTAGTTAGGTATATGAGGAAAAACAATACATTTTCAAAGCTGCGAAGATAAAAAAGACTATTATATTACAAATATAAAAAAGCAAAATTTTAAGCAATTATTAAAATAAACCCCATTTCTTTTAAAATATCCTTTTTTGCTTGATAACTGTAGTAAAAAGAGGTGAGGGGGCTTACCTTCTATTGGTAAACACGAGTCGCATATACTTATTCATATTTTTTTATGTTTGACTTAAAATACCATATCATTTAGATATTTTTATCATGTAATACCATTTAAGTTAAAAAAATTTTGAGCAGAGTCTTGCTCCTTTAAACCCGAAATTTAATCCAATTTAAAGCAAGTAACCTACAAGTCACGACGCTTCCTAAACTTTATCAGGAAACATTTTTCTTGGATGAAATGTTTCTGGTACCGAGGCTAAGATTTATGTTCTTCTTAATACTATTACGTAGAAAATCCCAATCGTAAAGTCAAAGTGCAATTTACAAAGTTCATATAGCAAAAAGTATCCAGTCGATTATGATTTGTTACTCTTTCCATTTGAGCCATGTAAGCTGAATCAAGTCTTAACCTTTGTAGGCTTAGCTCCTTTTTTGGAAGGGCACATATAAAAATAAACGATTCTGTAGGTAGGATTAATCTTTCATTGTCACGAGTGAAAAATATTGCCATTGTCCATGGAACGATATAAGATAGAAAACTTTTGTGGAATCGGTGAGGAAAAAAAATCGTAATCGCTTGTTGCCTTTGGAATAATCCATTTTTGGCGATTACCCATCATATGGCATTTTTGCTTTTAGCAATTTGATCGATTTCAACTCCCCTTTTTAAAAGACATAGAATTTATCCTTTTTGAATGGAAAGGAGAATATTCGATGAAGATGAAGATTGTGAAAAAAATATATAGGGTCCTTTTCCCCCGTGTTACGCATCGATGCCTTTTCTAATCGAGTTGATAAGAATTAATCGATATATATATCCTCTCTTTATTTTTCCCTTCTTCCTGAAATCTCTATCATGTCAAACACTTTGTGCCATGAATACAATCTAAAGCGTCAATTGATTTTCATTTAAAGAGCGCTATATCTTTAAGAAGTAGGAGAAAGAGGATACCCTGAAGGAGAGAGAAGGGGAAATCTTCATCGAAATAAGATCAGCGGAGTGGGCTTTAACGAGCCACTCTATAACTGCGAGGAACGTTATTATCGGCATTCAAGATTAGGCTTTAAATTTCAACTTCAAATTACTTAACTATATGTGACGGCTTCAGTTTATTTTCTTCAATGAGCTTCTGTTTCAAATAGAGAGTAACATGCATCCTTTGCTTTTTTTTTCGGTCGTATATTGAAAAGATTTTAATGAGGACTAAAATATCTATGGTTTCGGGATTTTTCTTTAATTAATGGGTTTTGAAGTTCAATATCAGTTGTGAATAGAAAGTATCAAATTTTTGATACACAGATCTTGAACTTGTGAGAGGTTTCAGGTAGTTTGTTAAGATTTGAATTTCAACTTCAATTTATTTAATTATGAGTGATGAATTCAGTTTGTTTTCTTATATGACATTCTGTTTACTATTTCAGTATAACTATTTTCGTAAAGAATAGGTGTAGAGATATTCTATTTTGGAACTTCCAGGCTAAAAACATACCAATGAATAATAATTAGTTTTATATTTCAAAGGAGTTAATTTTAGCATCTTTTCCTCTTTCACTTCCATATTAGGAAGCATTAAATGAATTTTCTTAATGCGTAGAGTTGCCAGGTATGTATGACTCGAGCCTTTTTACCTCATTTTCTGTTAGTATTTAAAGCAGGAGCGATTGTTTTTGCGTGTCTTTTGCTGTACGATGTTGCCAACCTAAACTTCGCCACTACTGTCTTGATATTAGTTAATCCCCTTCCATCTGGGAGAGTGGGTGAGACTTCTGTTTACACCATACTCCAGTAAATAAAGCCTGTTAAAATCTATCGGCTTATGTTTTCTACTATGTAAATTAAAAACACTACCAAAAATAACGGGGTTGTTGCCCTGTTATTACACAACACACACACACACACACACACACATATATACACACTTTTANTATATATATATATATAATATATTAATGAAATAAAAAATGTCAGTAGATTCGCGACTTTTCTTCAATTATTCTATAATAGTATTCTAAATTAAATTTTGTTACATTTAGTCTAGAGTTTTGAAAATTAACTCAGTTTTGAGTAGAAATTATCAATGTTTAATACTCAAATGCTGAATTTATTTGAAAGACCTGGTAGTTCACTAAATTTTAAATTGATCCAGGAACTCCTTTATCTTCTGGGTTGGGTTCAGAATTACAAGACTGCGGAGTTGAACATTGATAATCGTTAACTCCGAGTTGGGTCTGCTGTTCAACTCCGGTTATAAATAAACTTTAATACCTTCATGATTTATAACGCCTATAGTTTCTAAGGAAAGCAAGTCTTCATTATTGGGTAAAGTTTTAAAATAAATTCTTGAAATTTGGAAAGAATGACCAAGAAATCGATTGAACACTCTTATATTCTATTGCGTTAAAAAAAAAAAGGCTTAATTTCCTTAATTTAGTAAAAAATTATTTATTTTTTTGCAATTATGTTGTTAAAGAGAAGGAGAAAATAAAAAGAAATAACTCCTTTTTGCTATTAAATAATGAGCTGCAATTAAATAATAATTTGTTATTGATCATTATTTTTAAAGTCATGAAATTTATATAAAAATGCTTTAAATTTTCATTTTTCAAATGTGATTCAAGAACATTAATCATAATTTATTTAATAAATAAATAATGTGCATTATTCAGCTTTCTTTTACTTATATTCTATTGCGTTATACGCCACTATAAATTCAGACGAAAAGAAAAAAATTTAAATAAAAGAATTAAAATGGAATAAATATTTCAATCACTTTTTGTTGAAAAGGCTTCAAAAAGAATAAATTATATTTCGAAAAAGTGCATATTCTATAAAATTCGTAAACATAACATTAATGATAAATGCAGTCAATATTTCTCCTCGAAAAGTTTCCACGCAATTTATGTCTTTCGAAACATTACAAATTTATTTATATCACATATTTGTCAAATTCAAAAAAGCATTTTAAAATGAAATAATTTTCATACGCGTTTTTTCTGAACATTATTGTATTCTGTATAATATAAATAAAAATCGTATTAAGGTTACAGTTATTGAATTTTTTTTTTTAAAAATCACGCATGTATATTTTATCCACGTGTGCGCAGAATGCATACAAAATGAAATGATAGGAAAAATTTTATTAAAATATAATTTAGTTTTAAAGAAATGAATTAAATAAAATAAATTATAAACGATTTCTATCTTCTAAGTGATACCTTCTAAATGATACTTTAAGCTGTTTAAAATTAATTAAAAAAAAATTTAAAAATTTACGCTCAATTCTGAATAGTTATTCGTTTTATAGAAGCATCGTAAGCGTGCCAATAGTGAATTACAATTCATTCTATTGGAAGAAAATACACACTTGATATAAGATTAAATGTATTATCTTTTTTCCTTTCATAAAGACTCTTTTGTCAAATCAGTATATAAAAATGTTTTGTCGTTCAGTATATAAAAATGTTCAGTAATGGTTAGCTAATGTAGTATATGAGTTCATCACATACTTAGATAGAAATTATTAGAAATAATTAATCGAATAGATTGTGTTACGTCAAAATGAACCAGGGCACTTAGTAAATGGTTAAAAGTTACATGGTTTCGAACGTTAAAATTTTAGCAGGAAGGATTAGGGAGAGATTAGGATAAACTAAATATTGCTATCTAGACAAGTGATGTATTATTTGCCTTGTTTGTTTTTATTTATCTAATTAGAAAAGTCAAATGCGTAAATAAATACACGCTTATAGTACTTTTTGTCCATTAAATCTTTTTTCAGCTTTTGAAATATTAACTCTATTAACTCGTGTTAGTTCTCATTCACATTTAGAAAAAAACAATGATCAAAACTGCCAGAATATAGTAAAAATTACCGTGTTTTTCTTTTTACGGGAACGCACAATCTCGATAACTTTTACCGAAACCCTTTGATAATGATTTTGGTAAAACTAATAGAAAAATATGGTTTTAAAATACGTTATAAAATTTGGTAAAAGTGGTAAAATTGGTAATTTTATCATAACACCTTAAAGCATAAACAAAAAAAATTAATTGCTTAAATTTACTTTTTAGTTTGCTGGAAAGAAAATTTAGCTGAATGGTATTTTAGCAATCATGATATTTTTAACTAAATATGTGGTTATCTATAATTTTAAAAACCAGACTTTCCGTTAAACCGTTTCCATAGGCGGAAAAATTACCAAATGAATTTAAATACCGTATACTTTGACTTTTAATACCAGAATCATTGCATTTAAGAGAAATATCATTACCACACAGTGAGGTAATTTTACTAGAAATTTTTTTCTCCGTGCTGGTTCAAAATATACATCAGAAGCAATATCTCCCTCACTTGTCTAACTAGCAATAGTAATGTTTTTTTCGTCCTTTACCTTCTTTTCACCCTCTCTCACTTATATTGGCTTTTAACAGCTTGTCACTGAATAGAACTTTGAATGTCATCTAATGTTGATCTTTTGAATGTCAGGCTAAATTCCTATTTTTCCAGTTTTACTGTATTTAATCTTTTACCTCCCATTAATTTGTTTTAACACTAATAATTAAATGAAAATACAATACTTGACCCTTGAAATATTTCTGTTTTTATGCAGGTTGTAGATGATTAGACATCTTCATGTTTTAAAAATTAAGACAAAAACCCTTCTAGGGTATTTTTATAAAGTTTTCGTACATTTAAAATAACTCAAGTATACTATTTTTAGATACTGAAGCAGCTTAATAATGTTAATGATAAAAGTTAATGATAATAATGTTTAAAAAAAAGTCAGAAATATGTATAAAAATATTTCAGTGATTTTATGTAAAACTAGAATAAATGCATTGTATATTTTGATGCCTGCAATGCAAAACAACCGGGTTGAACTAATATGAGAAAATAGGTATAATATATGCGTGAATAGCTTATGGTATCGTAATGGAGTCTCGCAGTTGACTGATCATAATGACACGGTTCTCAGTAGAACACCGAAGTCAAGCATCACTGGGTGCGGACAGTACGCGAGAGAATGACCACTTTGATCAGCCTGCGTAGGGACCGAGGATGAACGGTATCGGTCCTCGTTAAACTGTTCTACCATAAAGTGTTCGAGTTGGAGCGCAAGTCGTCGGGTTACCTAAGCAGGGGCGCCATCCCCTCTGCAGAGGATCCAAAATTGCGATGGCATGTCTTCGGATCATCCTCAGGGACGTTTCCCAAACCGTCGCCAATAGCCCATTGAGCAGCTGTAGTGCGCCTCAAATAATTACCTACCTACCTATCTTCATTTTTAAACTATCATTTACATAATATTTAATTAACTTTGTTTCATCATTTTTTTTATAACAGATGAAACATTACTCGGTAGTTTATGGCAAAATTGATTTACTTTCTAATATTTCAATACAATCTAAATTACATGAAGGAGTCCTTTTATGGCAAAGATCACGTCTCTTTCTGTAAAAAACGATGTGTGCAATCTTTCAATAAACAAATTATAATAAAAATTGCGTTATTATATCATTTCAATCATCTGAAAAAGATAAAATTATCATAAGAAAAATAAAAGATTGTTCAAATAAATATAAATCTGATACTTTTCTTAAAATCATTATTTGCTACTATAACGATATAAATTACATTTTTTTTTTTTGTTAATGCTAATTTTTCAAAAATAATAAACAATTTTTAATATGCTTTTTAGATTTTTTAACCCTTTTGATTTTTATAAAAGGTAGAACACAAGCTAGTTTTTTTTCTGACATTAATGAATTCATTATTATTCGCAGCTGTTCGCATTAAACTAATTTTTTTCAAAAAAAAATTTTTTTTTCCTTGAAAAGTAAAAATGTTTTATCCTTTTATTTATGCATGAACATTCTTGCATCATAAAATTTTTCCTTTCAAAAAAATATTCCATTTTATTATTTTTTTCAAGCGTCTGCCAAACGGAAGAAAAAAAAAGTTATCAATTTTTAACACAACGTGATAAATTTTTCTTCTATATAATTAACACACCAGTTTCTTAGATGAATGAATCGTAGTTAAAAAAAAATATTTAAAACGTTGGTGGCGGGGAAAAAAATACGCCAATCCCTGGTTGATCATAGTTTTGTCAGGAAAGGAAGATCAGCCCATTCATCCTATGCGAGCCGTGTTAAACCAAAAGCGTTTATGTCTAGCTCATTTATCAGGCAGAATAAGTAACACGTGTCAAAATGAACTTGGCGTTGTTTGAACTGAAGTTTCTTCTTACCATCGCCGTAAAAACTGCCAAGGCTCCTTCGTGGAGCTTCTTCTATCTAAGTGGCTCCCTCAGGCCTTCAATTTATAGCCCAAAGAATAGAAAATAGGGGAACCAGACCCTAATTTTAATATTTTTTTTCTTCTTTTTTCAATCCCCACGTTGATTTTTAGCTCTGTTTCGTTACATGGTGGTGTATGATTTATTTTTTCATGGTAGTTTTATTCTCCTTAACTTTGATAGCAGGATTGCAAGCGTTTATAGACCCTGATAACATGGGATATAAAAATAAAAAAATTTAGAGATCTAGTGCATGTTTAATACAGTTTATATAATAGCTGATATGCTTAACGTCGTGATGTCATTGCCTGAGGAATATTGAACGAGAGTTGAGTGAGCAGAAAATTTGAGCTGTGAAAAATTTTTGAACATTTCGAGCGTTTTTTTTTTCTTTCATTTTAAATGCTGAATAAGAGCCTGACCTTTAAAACAACATAAGGGTTCAAAAAATTTTAAAAAAAAATAGGATAAATACACCATAGTATTAATACTTTTTCTCCTTTTGCCAATCCATTTTGACTTTTTTTATTTTGGACTTCGTTACACGATGGTGTACAATATCTTCTTTTCTTCTAGTTTTATTCTCCTTAACTTTAATAGCAGGATTGCAAGCATTTATAGATTCTGATAACATAGAATGTAAAAAGACATTTTAGTGATATAGTGCAAGTTTAATACAGTATATTTAATAACAGATAAGCTGAACGTCACGACGTCTTTGCCTGAGGAACCATTTAAGGAGAGCGGAGTGAGCAAAAGATTGATCTGAGGAAGAAAAATTAATATTGTGAGCGTTTTATTTCCGTTCACCACGATCAATTAAAAGCCTGGCTTTAAAACAACTTTGAACAACTAAAAATTAAATAAAACAAGTAGGATAAATACACCTTAGAATTAATATTTCATTTCATTTTTTAATCCCTTTGAATTTTTAGTCTGCTTCCTTACATAAAGGTGAATGATTTATTTTTTCATGGTAGTTTAATTCTTCTTAACTTTGATAGTAGGATTGCAAGTGTTAATAGAACCTGATAACATAGGATGTAGAAAAATCTAGCAATGCAGTGTATTGTTTGAAACTGTTCAAATACTAACCGATTGGCTGAATCATCATGCCCAGAGGAATATTGAAGCAGAGCTGAGGGAGAACAAAATTTGAATTGGGAATAAAATTTGAACCTATTATGAAATTCAATTTATTTTATCACAATAGGTGAAAAGTCTGACCTTAAAACAACTCTGACGCTCAAAAAATTTTAAAAAAACAGGAGAAATGCACCTTAGTATTAATATATATATATATATATATTTTGCAATCCATTAAGACTTTTAGTCTGCTTCGTAACACGATGGTGTATGATACCTTCTATCCTTGTAGTTTTATTATTTTTAAGTTTGATAGCAGGATTGCAAGCTTTTAAAGATCCTGAAAACATACGATGTAAAAGAAACAATTTAGTGATACAGTGCATGTTTAATACAGTTTAAATAATAACCGATAGGCTGAACGTCACGTCATCATTGCCTGAGGAATATTGAAGAAGAGCTGAGCGAGCAAAAAATTTAAACTGCGAACAAAATTTGAACATTGAAAGCGTTTCAATTCATTTTATCACGATTGATAAAAAAAACTTGACCTTAAAAAAACGCAAAACGTAAAAGAATAATTAAAGCTACATTACATCTTCTGTACCATGGATATAATAATAAAATATCAATAGTGCATGATAAATTCTTTCTTTGTAGTTTTACTATCCTAAGCTTTAACATCAAGATTGCAATTATTTATAAATACTGATAACCCAAAACGTAAAAAAATAATTAAAAATACATTGCTTCTTCATTGATTTTGATATAATTAACTAAACAACAGTGTGTTCTTCCTTTTTTTCTTTGTAGTTTTATTCTCCTTAACTTTGATAGCAGAATTACAAGCGCTTATAAATATTAATAACACAAAACGTAAAAGAATAATTAAAGATACATTGCTTCTTCAATGATTTTGATATAATTAACTAAACAATAGTGAGTTCTTCCTTTTTTACTTCATAGTTTTATTCTCCTTAACTTTGATAGCAGATTTACAAGCGCTTATAAATATTAATAACACAAAACGTAAAAGAATAATTAACGATTTATTACATTTTCAGTATTCCTGATAGAATAACTAACCAATTGACTTGAGCTCCTCGTCATTATTTCCTTCGGAATATTGAAAGAAAAATGTCCTTACTCATTTTCATTGAAAAAAAATTTCAATTACAAAGTTTTATAAGTTTGTGATTATATGTTATTTCAACATGATTATTTAAAAACCAACCCATATCATAAATTTAAGGTAATAAAAATTTATAAATCTTTCGTTTTTTAGGTTTAAATTAAAGTTATAAGAGAATTCCCTAGTGATATACAAATCAAAAATTGGTTTTAATTTCGGCCCATCGGCTTCTTTGTATGTGTTTGTATCAAATATCTTACTAAATTCATCCTACCCACGCGTGATGTCAGACTTCAAAAGTTAATTGTTGTGAAGTCCATCTCATATACATGACAGTGCCCATTTGGATATTTTTTTTTCCGTTTTATTGCTTGTTATTTTCAGATTGATTTATTACCCGAACACAACCCGTCTCGACATTTTACGTGAAGCTATTCTTGTGAAGTCCATCTGATACGCATGACAGTGCCCATATAGATAAATTTTTTTTCCGTTTTATTGCTTGTTATTTTCAGATTGATTTATTACCCGAACACAACCCGTCTCGACATTTTGCGTCAGGCTATTGTTGTGAAGTCCATCTGATACGCATGACAGTGTCCATCTAGATATTATTTTTGTCTTTTCCGTTTTATTGCTTGTTATTTTCAGATTGATTTATTACCCGAACACAACAAGTCTCGACATTTTACGTGAAGCTATTGTTGTGAAGTCCATCTGATACGCATGACAGTGCCCATATAGATAAAAAAAAATTTCCGTTTCATTGCTTGTTATTTTCAGATTGATTTATTACCCGCACACAACAAGTCTCGACATTTTACGTGAAGCTATTGTTGTGAAGTCCATCTGATACGCATGACAGTGCCCATATAGATAATTTTTTTTCCGTTTTATTGCTTGTTATTTTCAGATTGATTTATTACCCGAACACAACCAGTCTCGACATTTTACGTGAAGCTATTGCTGTGAAGTCCATCTGATACGCATGACAGTGCCCATATAGATAAAAAAAATTTCTGTTTTATTGCTTGTTATTTTCAGATTTATTTATTACCCGCACACAACCAGTCTTGACATATTACGTCAGGCTATTGTTGTGAAGTCCATCTGATACGCATGACAGTGTCCATCTAGATATTATTTTTGTCTTTTCCGTTTTATTGCTTGTTATTTTCAGATTGATTTATTACCCGAACACAACCCGTCTCGACATTTTATGTCAGGCTATTGGTGTGATGTCCATCTGAGACGCATGACAGTGTCCATTTAGATTGTCTTTTCCGTTTTATTGCTTGTTATTTTCAGATTGATTTATTGCCTGAACACAACCCGTCTCGACATTTTACGTCAGGCTATTGTTGTGAAGTCCATCTGAGACGCATGACAAAGTCCATGCTTGCATGATTGTCTTTTCCGTTTTATTGCTTGTTAATTGATTGATTGTTTATAGATTGATTTACAGATTGATTTATTTCCCAAACGCAACCAGTCTCGACATTTTACGTCATGCTAAATAACAAGAGAACATTTCTATACCTTCTATCAGAAAATAATCAAATGGTTAAATTGACTACAAATTTTCGTTAGTTGCTTATACACGTGTTTAGTAGGTAATTTTAAATTCGGTCAAATATCTTCCCGTTACTCATCGCACTTAACTGGAAAAAAAACTGAACTTATAAACACTGAAAAAAATCAAACTTTTTGTTTAAAATTTTATAATACCGCTTAGTCAATCAATCTCCATGCTACAGTTCCTTTCGCTTAATTTACGTATAAAAAAGAGATATTTATTAAAACATCATTATTAATTTCTTTCATGTATATTGTTATAAATCCTATTGTATTTTTTTTTATTTAATTTGGCTTTCATCGACTCTTTGGGAATTTAGACTTACCTTGCTTTTCATTAAGCCATACAGTTTTGGAAGAATTTATTTCTGATGGCACAAATGAAGCGAAGCATCAGTCCTCTCCTGTGCCTTAAATAATATGAGAAAAACTTCATAAACCATTTTTTTTTTAAATTTGTTAAGCTCTTTTCAGGAATATATAAATATGGTTTTACCTCTTTCTTGAGTCAAGTCCTTGCTTTGCAATTTTAGAATTCTAGAAGCAGTACCTATTTTTGATGGAAAGCAATTTGATGGTGCGCAATATAAATTGAAGAGGTAGTTCTTTTTCTCTACGTCTTTCATTTATAGGTTTTGACAAAAAGAAAATGTAGGAATGAAAACTCCACTTTAATTTTTTTTTTCACAATCCACACGCTGATTTTTTTTTTCATGTTTTGTTACTCGAAAGTGTTCGGCTCCCTTTTTTACGGTAGTTTCCTTCCCCTAACTTTGATAGCCTGGTTGGTAGCATTTTTATATCCTGATAACAGGGAAGGTTACAAAAGTTTTTGAAGGGGAAGTAGAATGATGCATTGCTTGTTCAATACCGTCGACGTAATAAGCAATGGTGCTGAAGTCAGCGTTGTTTCTGTAGCTGCTCAAGCGTAAATGAAAATGTTGCGCATCGTCTTCGGAATTGCTGGAAGTCTTAAAACTTGAACATGTTGCAGCAAGAAATCAATGTTTATCCCAGTGATATTACAGTTATTCTTAGTTGGAAATAATATACGGGAATAATTAAATAATCTATCTATCATTTTTATCCAACCAAACATTGACAATTTCTTATTTTTCTAGTGTTCAGAAAATGTTTCCTTTTTTGGGTATTTCTTAATTCCTTATCCAAAAATATACAATTTGTAATGTTTAACCAGATACAATGCTACCGAAATATTTTCAGCTTGATTATTCAATGTGTAGAAATTGCATGAATTATTAGCTCTTTGGGAGTCAAATCCATTACTCCAAAAGTAATTCCATCTGGTGATATACAATTTGATTTAAGGATTTTTGTGAATGTCCTTGTAAAAAGAAAGTTATAAAATCCTGCGAGTTCACTTTCTTGGAATTGATTTCGTGAAAGAGGATTTAATATTAAAAAATAATATTAAAAATTAAAATTAATGTTTAAAATTAAAATCAATATTAAAAAGAGTAATTTATTTATTTGTTCTTAAAAATTCAAAAAAATTAGATTTTTTTTCTTCTTTTTTTTTGAGAATACATGCGCTGAAAAAATGATGGTTAAAACTCCCAGACTATGGTAAAATTTTACGTGTTTTCGGATTTATGGAAACACAAAAAGCTGTAAAATTTTTACCATAAAGCTTCAGTAAGAATTATGATAAAATTAATAACAAAATATAGTCTTATAAAATTTGGTAAAAGTGGTAAAATTCGGTAATTTTACAGTAAAAATCCTTTATTCGACGTGACCTTAAGCATAAAAGCCTTTATTCGGTAAATTAACTTTTCAGTTTTCTATTTTTTACTAAGAACTTTAATAAGAACAGTAACTGTCCTTAGTATATATATTCATTAGTTACAATTATTACAAAATATATATAATAAATATACTATTCACATATATAATATTATCTTATTATATATAAGAACTACAATTTTGAAAACTGGAATTTCCGGTAAACCGTTACCATATATGAAAGGCGTTACCATATATGAATGATTTAAATACCGTGTATTTTCGTTTTTATTAACCAGGATTGTGTTTCTTTCTACCAAAGATGCTACTACCATACGGTATGGTAAGTTTTTTTTCCGTGTTTTATCTCACTTATAAGAACATTTTTAAAAACCGGGAAATTAGAAACTGAGGTTAGATATTTTCATTTACAGTGTCTTCATTCTAATGAAATCGGTTTCAAGATTTTATATTACGTAACAAATTAAAATTTTTAAATAATTTTTAGAACAACTGTGGGTTAAAATAGGCTCTCAGAATCTAAATTTTGACATCCAAGCGCAAATGGTGCTAGATCGAGACATTTTATTGTAAATTGATCATAACAAACCCGTGGAAAATCTCTAACCAGAGATCTTGGATAAACCTTCGCAATTTTCCCCATGTTTCTCTATTGTGCGAGCTGAAGGTTATTTTTTCATTGAAGTTGACTGTACTTATTTGGGACTATAGAAATGTATTTCGAAAGCTTAAATACAGACAAAAGAAATTTGGTCACTCATACCCATCAGAATAGATTAGTGACATTACGTAACCTCACTTATCAGGAAAACTATTTATGCTGTTTTTTTAGTGGTTTTTTTTGTGCTTACGTTGCACAAAAATTGAATAAAAGATAACGCAGGAACAAATTTTTTTTAGCTTTTATAAAAATACTTGATCGTGCCTAATTCTTGTTTGGGAATTTCAAATCTGAAATTAGTTTTGCTCCTAAAGCTTCAAACTCCTTTTATGACATTTTTAGTCAATTTTTTTGTCGAAATCTACAAGTTTAGCAATTTTTTATATCACGGTATCGCGTAAATGTTGAATCAAACTTCTATGGGAAGCACATCATCAGGATAAAAACTGCGTGGGAACCCTTTCCCGGAAATGTTGTCAAACACCACTAGGGGTGCTTCCCTATTATACCCTATTCAGAAGCACATGAAGTAACAGCTCCTAATATTGTTGTTCCCCTAGCGGCATATGGGGACATTTTCGTGCTTGGGTTTCTACGAAATTTCAATCCTGATGATGTTCCCTAACTCCTCTAATGGTTTGTCGCAACATTTATGCTACTTTATGTTGTATATAAAGTTTTTAAACTTGTATATTTCGACAAAAAATTGGTTAAAAATGGCTTAAAAAGAAAATTATAGTCTGGAGAAAGAAATCAAATGCTGATTTGAAATCAGAGAGTGATAATATCCATAAGTGTAAAAAAATCGCATGCAACAGAAACCGAAAAAAAAAATTTAACCCATTGTAATTACTTAAAAACGCGTCATAAGCTCCCGGCGTAACTTGTTTTTGATTAACTAAAGGTCCAAGTAAGCAAATATCACTGATGTTATCTTTTAAATAATTGGAAAAGGAAATTACGTCAGCAGTTTAAATTGCAATTCAATTAGGAAATTTTTTAATTCTACGATAAAAATTCGTTTTCCAATAATTATGCTATGAAGTAAATTGCCTTCACTTTATTAAAATCTAAAAAAAAAATTAGCGTCTTTAATAATAACATTTTATTTTTCTATTCATCTGATATGATCTCTTCAACAAAAGCTGAATAGTATTGAAAAAGAGTGAAATTTGAACCACGAAAAGAAGGTTACGTAAACAAGACTTACCTAACAAAATTTTTAAAAAGGAGAGAAATTTTTACTTTATTTTGAAGGTTAAAAAAATTCTGTATTTTTCGAATTCTTTTTCCTTTTTCATACAGGTGTCAGTAAATTAGTTTTAAATACTGCGTTCCAAATTTATAACCGTTAGTTTTCAAAATCGTACCATATAAACTCAAACAAATACTCAACTTTGGAAGTAGCTGCCATCTTTTGGATAATCTAGAAACTAATAAATGATGACTTTTCTACTTTTACTATAAAACGTTCATAAAACAATATTTTGTTTAGTAATTAATAACAAAGAGTTTTTTAAAACATTATGACTCAATAAATGTGCAAAAATCTGACAAATCTTTAAGTTAAAATTCTTCTATTTTTAAAAAAAAACTCATTTTCAACCGAAAGGTAGTGTCTAGAAAAAAGTTAAGTTTTCCTATTTTGTTTATGCTGTAGCAGTATTCAAAAATAAAACAAAGCTTCTTTATCCCGCGTTTAAAATTACACATGAATATTTATTCTACTTCTATTGAAATTCTTTATTCTAGTAGTATCTTTAATTCTACTAATCTATCTTTAATTCCACTAATCTATCTTTAATTCCACTAATCTATCTTTAATTCTACTTCTATTGAAAAAGCTTCTAAATTTTATCTGTGTGCTTCTGAACATCATTTTTTCACTATCCACATCCCAATATACAAACAAAAAATGTTGAAACCAACATTTTCATTTCAAATCACAAATTACCCCAATAATCAAATTTACCACTCTAAAACTCTCCAACAGTACGAAATTTGAAAGCAGAAAAAAATTACATTCGAGTACCATTTTTAAAAGATTCGTTATTATTATTATTATTATTATTATTATTATTATTATTATTATTATAATTATTATTATTATTGTTATTATTATTATTATTGTTATTATTATTTTTATTATTATTATTATTATTATTATTATTGTTATTGTTATTATTATTATTATTATTATTATTATTATTATTATTATTCGGAAAATTGGCTAATTATTTGTCAGTTTATTCCTATACAATGGTTATATCGAGCCTGATTCATTGTATATATTGGCATTTTAAAATTAAACGAGTTAAAAAAGACTTTTTTAAATTAAATTAGCTCTTTCCTCATGTTTGTATGAATCAAAAAATATGCAGCGAGCTATATTTTCGGTATAAAGTATTCAAAATGTAATATGCTATGTCTCACTAAGATTTTCGTTGTTTGATAGATTTGGTCGTTTGAGACATTAAAAAATGTAATGACATAGCATTGATAAAAGCGTTTAATGAAATTCTTGTAATATTGTATATTAATATTTATAAAATGGAAGGTTTCAAACAACATTTCCTTGAAAAGAGAAGGCCTTCACACAGATCACCATTCACGAGGAATCACTCCGAACTTTGT
This sequence comes from Parasteatoda tepidariorum, assembly GCF_043381705.1. Taxonomy (NCBI): domain Eukaryota; kingdom Metazoa; phylum Arthropoda; class Arachnida; order Araneae; family Theridiidae; genus Parasteatoda; species Parasteatoda tepidariorum. The sequence continues at coordinate 57,077,039 of NC_092208.1, forward strand.
GATATATTCCTCATTTTTCTCCTTCTGCGCAGTTTATGTTCGTTCCTTCGGATTACTAAAATAAATTCGAACTCTTTTTTTAAAAGGTGTTGCTTCAAACCCTGTTCGCTTCTTTCATCAATATCCATAATGATCTCGTAGTCAATTAAGTTTGTTTGTTTTTTATCAAAAAACGGATTGATTCATCAAAATTAAAAATGTTTCGATTAAAAGATTCCTAAATTTTTCATTCTACACTGTAAAAAATTTTTAAAGCATTTTAACCAAAAAATGATGGCAGTTACTTTACACCAAAGAGAAATTCGTCCCCTACACCGAGAACTATAGATAATTAATGGTGTAGTGTAGCAGTATACAGTACTTAATGTAGAGTAGCTACCACCATTTTTGATATGAGGTAACATTTAAGCTCACAGTTACTGTAAGATAAGATGCATATAAGAGTCAATAAAATTATTTTTACAATATAATAAAATAAGAATCATTAATTTAGAAGGCATTTGGGAAGGTTATATACACTGATTCTTAAAATAAAATCAGTCTGTAAATCAAACATTAGAGTAGCACAGAGAGAACATTGAGACAGATTCGAGCTATGCTTAACAAAACGGAGGTGGATGGAAATTATTCATTACAAAATTAGCACAGTTTGCAGTGATTTAAAAGTGAAATATAATTATTCCAATTACGCAACGGAAAACGTACACACATATCTTAATAGCGAACTTTTTTACTGTAAATATACAGCGGCATGAAGGAAAATTACAACAAACTCACTCCAAATTCATCCTGGATCATAAACAATTTACTGGCGATATCCAAAGTGTAACAACATTGAAGCTTTTGGAAACAAAAATAATTCACGTATAGTGTGCATGCGCGTGAGATCGGTGTAGGCTTTAGAAGAGTTGACAATTAAATTACATTGTATAAATTGTATGCAAAAGCTCCATTCGGTGTTGGAAATGAAGTGTTCCTTTACATAATTTTTTTATGTTGTTCAGCATCAAATTCGTAGAGATATTACTCTACAGTTTTTACAGTGTATTAACACAGATTTTGTTTCAGACTCCTTTGAAACAAAATTTGGAACTAATAACTTATCACTAATTTCGTCTTTAAAATTTTACCTAATTTTGGTAAACTTTAAAACTTGTAAAATAATTTTCAACAAGGAAATTATTTAGCAATAAGTTTTAATTCTTTAATAAATCAAGTAGTTATTTTGCATACTTTATTTACGATTCAAGTTAACTGGGCGGTTTACATGAAAGTTTTTGTTGAAGTATATCTAACCTATTAAAAAAAATAATAACTTATTTACCACTTAATTACTGTAAAAGTAATCAAAATATTTTTCTCATAAATTGTTGTATAATAGCTCAAATCATGCAATTTTCTCCATAAGGTAATTTTTTGAATTAACATTTTTAGTTTTGAGCGCGATGACTAGTAGTTAAGGCACTGAGTTACTGATATGAAGGACTGGGGTTCGATCACCAGTGGACGCTTGTAGTCTACCGAATAGCAGTTACCAGATGGGTACCAGTTTGTTTGAGAAGTAAATTCGGTCTGCAGACAATGCTGACAACTTTACAGTAATCATGCTGCTGGTCTCGAAATTGAGGAGCTTTAAGGCCTGTTTAGACGATCCAAGTTCTTGGACGAAGATTGATTGATATTGATGGAAACTTGTTTTGCTTTGAGCTTGGATTTTGTAAACGATCATCCAAGTACTTGGTCCAAGTCCTTGGACGATAGTAGAGCATGTTCTATTTTCCATCCAAGTTTTTCCTTCCTTATCCAATCAGCGTCTTAGGTTTCGTGACGTCAACAAGCAGGCATCAGATTATGGCATTTTGTTGTCCGTTTTCATATATTTTAGTCCAAATAAATTGGTCTGTTACGGTTTATTTGTGTTATTATTTTTATTTGAATTCATTTAGCAATTTTAAACTTATGTAAGTATTATTTTATAATGTTGAATATGAACAGTGCGCATGCGCAAGTTTTTCTTCCGACCAATCAGTGACATTCAAGAACTTGGATAGTGTCGGCGAATCATCCAATTTCTTGGACAGAGAAATTCCTCCCTTGCCCACAATAAGCTGCAGCGGGAAAGCTTTTTTTCTTACATTTTGTTTTACGCCTTTGAATAATAATTAAAACATGAAACTTACTGATAGTTTAAGAATAATATTAAGAAGGGATGACGAATTAGTGTTCCTAGCAAATATCTTCAAACAAGGATATAAAAAATTATGTAAATTGTGTTTTAACTTTCATTAGTTTGACACTGATGATAGTAAAAGATATTTGGGACTCTTCTTTGTACTTAAAAGGTTATATCATGTGATTTTTCTCTTTAATACAAATACAAAACACTAAGACAGCAATTTTTTATGATAAATAGACATAAATAACACATAAAATACGTATAATCATCACATTTTAACATATATTTTTAAGAAAAAAAGGCACGTCAATCAGAATGGATAAGTTTCATAAAAATGAATAAATTAATTAATTTCTAAATTAATTCAATCTATGTTTACCTAATTATCTATAATGCCTCAACCTACTTAATGCAACCCATTGTTTTAATCATTTCTTGAATAATATTTAGTTATGTTTCCAATTAAAAAGCTCTTAGACGATAAAAAATAAACAGTTTTTTTTTTTCTATGTTAAACGATAAAATTTGTTTTTAAATCCTCTTTTTTAATTACAACTGTAGAGATGACATTTACAAATTAATTAATAGAAACTTTGAAAGTTACTTAACGTCATAACCATCGTTAGCAATGAAAATTAATGCATTTTTGTCAGATTTGAAAAAATGAGGCAAAATGGAAACTAATCTCCATTCTTTCAGTTGTTTATTCTGCATCATCTTTTTTTTCCAACTTTATCCTGCTGCTTAATGCTCTGCTGGTGAACTTTAACTTCAATTATTAACGTTATTAACTTTAAAATTCTAAAAACTGAATAAAGTTAGTTTATAATTATAACGCCAAATCAATAAAAGTAATTTAAGTATTATGTAAAGGTTATCCCGAAACTCATTCAAGATTTGAATTTTTAGCCTTTTTGGCGACAAATGATATCTCAGGATTATAAAAATAAATGTTACAAAAAAACACACTTTTTCATTCTTCAACGATATTTTGGACATTGCTGTGTCATTTCCTTGTAAAAATCATTCCCAATCAAAATATGACGCCTAGATCATACGATTTATTGCTGTTGCTTTTTCGAAGTCTGAGGTCCAACTAGTTCTCGACCACTCACCTTTCAAGAACGAAATCACTTGCGTATCACTGAAAAAAATGCCATTAAAAATGTTAACTGAAAAAAATTACGTATGTCGCAAGAAAGTCACATTCCCTCATTACCTCCGATATGTTGTTCTTTGCATAACCTACTTAATGAATCTATGCATAATTCACAGCTTATGGCTAAAAATCTGTGTTTTCTATCAAAATTGCAATTTATGAATCTTTAGTCACCTTGTTTTTTCTAATATGCTTTTAGAAAAGTGTATTTTATAAAAATACTGAAAATTATCTTCTAGATATCTATTCTACCAGCCTAATCTGTTCCAAAAGTAATACAGTTCGTTGAATAAAAATTGATTTACTGAGCATTTTTGAAAATGCTTTTAATGATCGTCAAAAAATACACTGCATCAATACATCAATACATTGCAAAAAAATATATCAATGCACTGACTCCAACAGTCCATTGACGCATTTTTTAAAGTCTTCCTTAGTTCTATTAATCTCGGGAACGGACTCAAAGCGTTTAAGTTTTAGAACCTTCCTAATTTTGAAAATAAAAAAAGAATTCTCTCGGAGACAGATCCGTGCTGTAGGGGAGATGGGAGGGCGTTACTACTTTGTTTTTTGTTCCAAAACTTGGCCGCAATTTTCTTCGCAACGTTTAAATAAAACACGTCATCTCTTGATTCGTTACGGGATACTATAACAGGCTTCAGCTCGAGGGAGATCCCTCCTATAACTAGGCGACAAATGGTACTCATTTTATTTTTAAGACTCCCACCATCAATTTAAAATTATCAGCTTAATTACGGACAGTTGTAGTAAAAAATAACAAACACCAAAGGAGTGAACCAAGCAACAAAAACGTTTTTAAGTTCTTATATGCTTAATGAAGGTAATTGATAAGTTTGTAATTAACCTTTTGATGCAGAATTTTTATTAAACGTATTTTTCATACTTTTTATATTATTTTGTGTTAGTTTACGTCAAAATCAGTGAAAAATATTACATTTAGCATTTTAATAATTTATGGTTATGAAGTACAGCATGAAACACCGGTGTCTATTTTTGTGTTAAAGACAAAATCTTCCAAACACGGCTCACTTTCAAAATATAATTTTTCAAATTTGCACTTATTTGCAATTATTTACTATCTTCCAAACACAGCTCACTTTCAAAATCTAATTTTTCAAATTTGCACTTATTTGCAATTATTTACTATCTTCCAAACACAGCTCACTTTCAAAATATAATTTTTCAAATTTGAACTTATTTGCAATTATTTAGATCTAAGAGAAACGGTTATTCATAACTAAAATATTTTTATTTTACAAAATCAATTATTTGAAAATATTTTGAATATAAATGAAAAAAACTGATACTACTTCTTTGCGATTTTATATTTTAGTATAAATAAATTCCAATTAAATAACAAATTTTTTAGTAATAATTGTACTGCTTTCTTATAGTTAAAAAACCCAAAAATATATTTTTTCTTGCAATTAGATTGACAGAAAAAAATATAAAAGGGGCACTAGTGCCCCACTGCTCAAAGAATCAAAATATTAATTTAAAATGTATTTTTTTCTTAAAATTTAATATCAAAAATATACTTCTCAAAATCCCAATGGAAGTTTCATCATAAAAATCAATTGTAAAAAAAATAGTAAAAACAGTTATGATATTTTAATCAAAACTTAGAGCGGCAAATACTAACCACCCAAAAACCATTTAATTTTATATGTTTCCAATTTATTCAAGTCTTCAAGACATCAAACTCAATTTCATTCTCTATAACATCTGTTGCTACTTAAATTTCTAGCACAATAAATTTAATTTTCCATTGTTTACCAGCAAAAAGCTGAGTTTAAAATAATGAAAATAAATGAAGCAAATTTTCACAAAACTTGAAACATCTTAATCAATTTTTCGTATCGATCTATTGTTTAGCAGTGAGCAAAATATTTCTGAACTGTATGTGTTACTTGTGAAAAATAAAAGTAAGCACACAAAAAAATATTCTTTAAGAAAGTATCTGCTAAATAAATTGCTTTTGAAACCTTTGAACACATAATTGCTTCCTCTGGGCTCTTTTTTTTTTCTTCCAAAAAATAATCATAGTTTAAAAGAAAAAAAGGTCATGTTTCATGTGTAGTTAGAAGAAATTGCGCTACTTCCGGATATTGTACATAGTATCGGAAGTCATTTCTGATGCGTTGTCCACTCTTCTTGAATGCATAAAAGGTTTTTTTTAATCCCCTTTCTCCTTACTTTAACTATTTGTCTTCTAATTTGCAGGATTTCCTGGTGTCTTCAACTTTCGCAGAGAATGTATGGCTTAACATTCCAGATAATAAATTCCACATCATTATGAGTTGAAGAAACGGAAATGTTTGTAATAAATACGAAGAAAAGAAAAATTTTCTTCCGAGAAAGTTTATACAAAATGAAAAATAGTTTCAATTAATGTTAAGCGGATGCGGTATATAAATAACATTTTATTTTGGGGCAATAGAAAATGAAAATACTTTTAAAATAACGAATTTTAGGAATTTTTAGTATATGTTTGGATACATTATTTTAATATTAGAAAGAAATTAATTATTTTAATTCCTTAGGGATACATAGTTGCAAAAAATAAAAACTTTAAAATCCAATGACCAATAATCTTTTATATACACTCTATAACAAAAAAATCGACGCACCAAGAAGCAATCATCCGATTGCTTTGAAATTTCGTATGCATGAATGTTTTGAACAGATATGGCTGGAATGATGCTAACTGGGGACGTATAGTCTTTAGCGACGAATCCCGCTTCCAACTGTGTCTTGACGATCATCGAAGACGTGTTTAGAGACGCACAGGGCAGAGGGGGGATCCTGCCTTCACTATTGCACACCACACCGGCCCTCAACAAGGCATTATGGTCTGGGGAGCCATTTCCTTTGACAGCCGGACCCCTTTAGTCGTCATTAGAGGTACACTTACTGCACAGCGGTACGTCGACGACATCCTAAGACCTGCTTTGCCACCGTTCCTTTTGCAGCACCCTGGGCTGGTTTTTCAGCAGGACAATGCCGGACGTGTTTCTATGAACTGTCTGCAAGCTTGTCAAACTCTTCCTTGACCTGCCAGATCACCAGATCTCTCTCCCACCGCGCTTGTCTGGGATATGATTCGAAGGCGATTGCATCTGGCACGGAATGTTGATGACCTCGTTCGACAATTGGATCGAATTTGGCCGGAAATACCGCAAGAGACCATCCGGGAGCATTTACTATTCTGCACATTGTCTTCCTATCCACCAATTTTCGTTTCAATCGGACAACTCCTTCTTGGTGCGTCGATTTTTTTGTTATAGAGTGTATAAGCTTTCTCTTTGTTTAACCAAAGAATTTAATTTTACGATTGAATGAGTCATTTGTAAGTCACGCAACTGTAAGAGTCACTTTTAACTGTAAAAAAAAAACAATTAGTATATACAAGCGTTTGTAACATTTTATTAGTATTTGATATTATTATAATTAATTAAGTCATTTCGTTAGTTATCGGATTTAAAGTTAAAACATCGTGTAGGAGCACAGATGTTTCGGAGATTACAAATAAATAGCAACCAATTTTAATGATAACACGCAAAAACAGAATAAGTGTGTTATTTTATGCAAAACAAGGCATACTATTAACATAAGGGGCAATGATCTGATGTTTCTATGCATGATTTAAATTAGAACGCTCTCCAGCTCGATTAAATTTTTCAATTGGCAATTCAAGAAGAAATTCACGCTCTTGGTTTGAGATAAGAACAGTGAAGAAAGAATGTAAGGAAACCAGAAAAAACCAGACCCGAATTCAAATCCCAGCGATGGCAGGCCGATACGAATTCCGCATTCGGCTCACACCAACCACAGTAAACTGAGCACGGTGAACCAACCACATTGAACCTTCAATGAACTGAGCACGGGTTAGAGTCCCGTAGCAGTCAGGCTAATCGTGAGAGGTTTTGCAGTTTTATCCTCTCCATGTAACACAAATGTGGGTTAGTTCCATCAAAAAGTCCTCCACGAAGGCGAATTTCTCCTAAATACTTGAACGAGGAGTTCCCTTGTCTTCTGGATTGCGTTCAAAATTACAAGGGTACGGTATTGAACATTGATAGTCGTGAATTCAAAATTGGGTTGGTTGTTCAACGATGGTTATGAAATATAAAATAAAACAAGCAGCATGTTGTGACTCGGAATCATAAATTCACTTTTAAATTTAATACTTATTGTCATATCTCTTAAACTATTTACTAAAAAAATCACTTGTACTTAAATAAAAGCTAATTTTTCCAACTTTCATAGTTAATTCCAACAAATTTATTTATTAATTATGTAAATATATACTTTTAACAACAAAAAAAACTTATCTTTCAGCAAATCAGGTCATAATAATACAACATTTACTTAACACCAATTTCGAATAAATTCAGTTCACTGTTACCGTTTTATATCATCTCCATATGAAGTTAAAGCCCTGTTACTTTTCCAAAACTAAGTCTTTTATCTCTTGTCAAGATATCTTTACTAGTACTTTTGAATGTTCTAAGGATTTTTAAATATAAAAAGCATTATTCGAATATAAAAAAGGTGTAAAGAAAGAAGAGAATATTACGAGAATACGAGCAAAGAAATTGTGCGTTACATGATTTTGTTTTATGGCGATGTGAAAACTCTCAGCTGGAGCTTGAAAGGGTGGAACTAAGTGCTTCGATAGAACATTTTCGCCTGCCTAATGAAGGTCCATTTATTTTTATCGCCCCTCTCCCCTCTTCCTCCAACTGCCAAGATTGCTCAGTGATAACGCAAAAGTATTGGTGAAGCGATATTTTTTCCAGCATCACCCTTGTCCACCCTTCGCAATTTTCCTCTTCCAAGTTCTCCTTCTGTGCATTTAAAGAATCTTCGACACACATCGTTCGATTGAACCAGGCTTTTGCGGCCTAGACAGTCTTGGGCAAAATTGAATCAATAAAATAAAAAATTCCTGCACCGACCCCTCTGTCTCTATCTGGCTGTGCTCCTCCTCCCCACCCCCAACAAGGAAACTTTTAAGAATATTGGACTGTTCTTCTTTTAGTTATAATAACAAGAAATTTACGAGAAAGTATTAAAAAATGCGAAAAGAAAATTGCTCGAGATAAAATATTTGGCTAGTGAAAAGTGAAATATTTTACAAACGCATTGCAATTATACTTCTTAACTGTAGAAAGGAAATAAAAACAAAAATTGCTAAAATAAAATATATTTAAATCAGCGCTCCTCGCCGCTAGAATTTTTTTTTTATTTATTTAGCAAAATATCCATACATTCTTTCCATAAGAAATTCATTAGAGTTGAAAAACGGATCTCTTACTTAGCAAGTAAACTTAGATTGTAATCAAATTGAAATAAATAATTTTCGCCTTGATTCTAAAAGTTCTCGCAATTTTATTTTAATAATGGTCTCCATATTTTATTCGGGAATATATTTGGCATTTTGAAACAATGGATAATAATAACTGCCCTGATAATACTAATTAGTAATAAAAAAATTATTATTCAACAGATCTATTTACGCTACAGATTGCTATAGCAACGACTCTCAACTAAACTTGTTACAGATCGCTATCTGGCGACATTATAATCAATCCATCTCCAACCGTTGAACTGAAATGTTACCCATGTCTTTAAGAACAGTTAATGTTTCATTTTATTTTAAGTAGAATTTTTTTTTCCCGTTCACGATGTGACGTTTGTATTGCTTTGCGACTTTTGTATGTGCTCTAGTTTATAAGTGTTCAATAAATTGAACCGTTGCTGGTCACTTAATTTTGATGAAAACTGTCATAAAAGAACTTATTTTTTTATTCGAGAAAATTGTATAAAACTAAATGCATAAACAATATCTGTACTCATTTTAAATTTTTGGGTTAATTTTTAGCGTACTAGTTTAATGAGTGCTGACATCAATTTTCACTAAACACATGACAAAGAGTCTGGCTCTGCCATCTAGTGTATAGATAGAGAAATATACATGGCGCCGGTCATACGAAATCGATTGCTTTAATCTTTCTGGAGCATTATTTTTGAACACACCGTCTCGGAAATATCACGGGCACGAGAAAGAGAGGCGAACCGAGAAGGGCGAACCTTCACCCCTTTATTCAAGGGAGGGTTTGAATAAGAATTAATTGTAATATTAATTTCTATCCCGAACATTTACAATCATAATTTTATTTTTTCACTATCCCTTTCAGAAATACAAATATTTAAAAATTATTAGTGCGTTTTCTGGAAAGTCTGTGCCTTAAAGAGTATCCTGATAGGCGTTTTGCTTCTTTTAGTATATCTCTTTCTGCTCCTTATATTTATTTTGATAATATTTTTGCCTCTCCTAGCACCAACCTTTCACTTGAGCACTTTTCCTTGTACTCTGCTTTAACTTTCTTGATACGCCTTATCAATCATTTTGCTTTTTTTGATCAGCTCTTTCTTCTCTCAGTACTCTTCTTGCTTACAATGATACACCCCATTCTCCACTTGGTATTCTTTTTACTTATCTTAGTACATCTCTTTTTCTTTAGGTATTCTTCTTCATCATTCTAGATACATCTTTTTCTTCATTTGGTATTCTTTTTGCTTATTCTTAGTACATCTTTTTATTCTCCTGGTGCTGTTTTTGCTTATCTTTTTACACCTCTTTTTTCTCTTGGTACTCTTTTTGCTATCTTAACACATCCATTTCTCCTTTTGGTTATCATCTTGCTTATCTACTGCGTATCTCACAACTATTTCATGGTAACACTCTATTAATGATTAGGGATATTTTTCTTTAGCTATATTTTTCCTTCCTATAACAAAGAAAAATCAGGTATCAACGAGGAAGATAAAAGAATTTTATCAAACTCTTCCAGTGTGTAAGGTAATGTTTTAGAGAACAACTTATGATTAAATTTAGCCTTTTCAAAAGCGTAGTGCAAATTTGTAAAATCAGCAACACACTCTTGACAGAAATCTTTAACATTTCTTTCAGTTAAAACATGTAATTTGATTGTTATTTACTAATTAAATATAATTAAAATATGATATTCATTGAAGCTTTCTTACCAAGCAATTTCTAGTTTTTCAGTGTGAATTTGTTAATTCTGCGTCACAGTTTTATTTTAAATGTGGGAAAACATTATCTTATTTATTAGATTGTTTTTAAGAGAAATTTTTTTTCTGATTTTTAATAATTATTTTATAGTTATTTTTAAAATATGTAATATATATAAGTAAAAAATAGATATGTATTGAAATAAATATAATAAAATAAAAGTAAATATATTGATATAAAAGAAATGTTCAAGAAATCTAGGAGAAAAAAGTATCTATTTTTAAACAGAATCCGGCAGAATAATAGTGTAATAAAGTATTCAGTTTTTATAAATAATAAATTTATTTAAAAAGAAAACTGAAAATTTAAATTTAGCTGATTTTAAACCAGCATTTAAATAATAAAATATTAAAACAAATAATAAATATGCTGAATGATAAAACAAATCTTCTTCACAATTTTGTTTTCAAAAAATTACTTTTTTACAAATAAGGCTGTTAATATGAATCAAAATGTAACTGTTTTAATTTTGAATTACGATAGTTAGATATGTACTACATAAGGCCAAATTATGACGAACTTTATCAAATTTTGTAGGCTAATTAATATAATTATTGTAATATTTTCATTAGCGTTTAGCCTAAACATAGTATGGTTAAAAGAAAACGAAATTATTAAAAGCTATAATTATATCTTCTACCTACAAGGGACTTATTTTGATATTTTGCTACCTCGTCTTCTACAAAAGGACCTTTTCCCACAAAAAAACTTTGCATTGGATGTCAGAAATTATATCCGAACCTCTCCCTTGTCTTATAGTATAGAGGGTGTTTCAAAATTGCAACTCATAAAATATATTTCCTGAATCCTAATAAAAAAATAAGTTATCGTAAATTATTTAAGCAATGAATGAAAAGAAACTTTATCAAACTCTGTCATTTTACTATTGAGAGGCTAAATTAAAAAATTTCGAACCAGTTTGATTGCCCATAGAAATTTTGGATGGGCTTCTTTCTCTTTTCATACTCTTACGAATTTCTTGGTTAACGAACAGGTTTCAATGTTTTTAATTTCCTTTTCGTGAATTTTGATAACGATATTGGAAAAAGACATTACAAGGACGCCATACCACTGGAGAAACTTTTCAACGCAAATTCTCTTTCACCTTCGTTACTAATTGAAAATTTAAAGTATGGAAAATGTGAGTTCAGACAAACCTATAGAGTAAACCATGAAGTTTCAAATACTGAAAAAAAAATTTGAATATCAGAATGAAAATAAATTATGGGAAGATAACTTAGGATTATGTAGTGGAGAAGTTCTCTTCCAATAATTTGTTAGCATTCTGATATTTTGAAACTTTTCTTTCAGTTATTCAAACTTCATGGTTTACTCAAAATCATTTTCTCTTTCTTTTAAATTTTAACTTACTAAAGAGAGAATCTGCGACAAAAAATTTCTCCCGTAATATGGCGTCCTCTTAAGAGCAGTGATTACAAAACACCTTCACTATTATATGTTTTAGAAATTATATAAACTTTACATTTCCTCATTGAATGGCAATTTTAAAAGCTCTGTTTAAAGTTTTCGAGCTCCCGTCAAAATCCCAGGGTGAGCATTCGTCTCCTATTTTTCTGTGTCCTTGATATTTCCGGCTGGAGCTTTCAAACGTTATGCATCATGATGGTTTAAATACATCCATCTCCCGTGCCCAGAATTGTTTTCATTTCATTTCTTCTTTTACACACTAGATGGCTGCACCAGGCTATTTTAATGTAACTAGAGATATTTAATTTTAAACTAGATGTCAGCACTATTCAAATATATATATTTGTGATATGTATTTTGAACTCTTAACTTCAGCTACTTATGCTCTCTGTGAATATACGTGATTTGCGTTCTGTGATAAAATAGTTTTTAATATTGTGTACATTATAGAGTTATAAATTTCAAACTAAAAAAAATTCCACAAATTAAAAATGAATGCATCTATTGTACGTACACATATTTAATACAATTTTTTCGATTTTTTAAAAAAAAGTACTTTAATGACCGTTTTCTTGAAAATAATAAGATCTATAAGAGGTAAATGAAGAACTGATTTTATTGTTTTCTATAATAATCAATAAAATTGAGTTTAAAAACCAAACCGACTGCAGCTACGCTTAAACTTTATGCTTTTTTTACTGTATTTACTGCTGTTCTTCAAAGTCTCAGCTGTCATACGAAATGTTTTTTGCTGCGTATAATTATCAGCTTTCTTTTATACTGTTGTGGCAGCTTGTAACAATTATTAATGAATGGTTAGTTTTATCCATTTGTAGTTAAGCTGTTGAAAGATAATTGCGTTAAGATATTCAAAGAGCTACGATAAACGCCTTTAAAAAGAATGCAAATTTAAAAGAGATTACTAAGTTTGAACAGCATCTCTTAGAAGATAGACCAATCAATCAAAGGATCAATTTAGTAATTATGATTGTCCAACATAACAAACACAATTTACGTAGTTGGGGGAAATAAGAAAGATGTCACAACGTCTGGACTACCAAAGGATCCAATTTCTCGTTTATGGTAAGTGATGGATTTCTCTTTGGTTTGAGCCTGGTTCACCTCATTGGAATGAGTGCTCTTTTACTTGAGCCATCGGAGCTTGCAAACAATTATCACAAAAATAAGAAATGCTGGCGATCATATAGCAAAACTAAAAAGCTTTGTCCTGATTCTAATAAAGCATTGAACACTCAATGCCTTACAGTGAGTTGCAGTAGATTGTTTTTGGTAAACGCATTGCTGACTTACTTGCCAATACACGTGGTAAAAAATATGGTCTTCAGTGAAATCAGGTTAAGTCAACAGAATAGTCTAATGCAAAATCCAACCAAAAAAACACAGAATGTCTTTTAACTTTGAGATTATTTCTTATATTTGTCAAGTATAGGCCAAAATTTGAAGTTGCTAAATGCATGTAAAACAATTAGTCATCAAAACATTCCTCTCTAACTATAAATAAAGATACACAATAAATTTTTACAACTTTTATTTCTGTAAAAAAAAAAATTCCATAAACAAAATTTACCAAAAAAGGAGCATTAATATTTAACAATAAAATGGACGGAATCTGTGACTATTAATGAAGCTTTATACACCTTTTGGTAAAATATTTTTAAAAACATTGATGCTGTTTGTTATATCACAGTATTGCAATAAAAAGCTGTAGAAAAATACACTAGTAAAATTTTCACTATGATAGCACATTTCAAAAAACATGAAAAAAATGATTTAAAATTGTCCAACATAAAATAAGCTATAAAACAATGCTACTCAAATTTAAGTCCACGTGCTACTTAACCAAGTTTATGAAAATGAGATATGATTAATCATATTTTCAATTTCTTTAAAAACAATTTTAATTTTGTGGAACAATATATCTAATCACCTCTATTTGGTAAAACAATACAAGGACATTCAAGATAAAAATTGTAAACAACAAAATAAATAAGATATTTTGAAAGTAAAGAATAATGTTATAAATAATATTCTAAAATATTTATAAATAAAATCACCAGGTCCCAAACATGATATAATAGTTTGTATAAAATCTAAACTAACTATTATTTTTAATAGAAGTGAAATGAAATTATATAAAAAATACCCTAGATAAAGTAAACAACAAAAAATGCTACTATATGTACTTAAACTTAGTTTGAGGAAAAAAAGCTGCAATTTAGAAAAACCTAAAGAAATTTGATCCATTATCCATATTTAAAGATAAAATAAGTTAATTAAAAGAATAATAATTTAATGAATTTCACTTACATTCAGTGTAGCATTAGAATATTGAATTATGAATATGAATAACAAAATAAAATTTTAATAACAAAGTAAATCAAATCAACTCATTTAATCTAAAAAAATAGTTCTACATAAAAATAAATTGCTATAAAAGTGTAAAATAATTCTAAATAAATCACCAGGTCCCAAACACATAATTTTGATTTAACAATTGTTTACAAAAACCCTAAACCAGATATTTTAAACAAAAAATGCTCATACACAAAATAATAACAGATCAATTCATTCTTAAGATCCTAATCCATTATTTGAGTTTCTTGGATTCTGCTTTCAATACATTCACTCTAAATAAGCAGTTTGAACAAAAACTAAACAATGTTTATAATTATAAAACATAAAATTACATTTGTAGAGACTTAAAATAATACGTAAACAAATACATTTAAATAATTTTTAAAAGAGTGTCTTTACATTATTTATCAATACAGTCGTTCCCACTTAATTACTTATCGGATAATTGAATAACCCACTTATATAAATAAAATTTAGAGGAACCAAATTATTTTACGTGAAACCAATGTTGCATTTCCTCGTTTATTCACTAAATCGCATAGAGAAAAAAATTATTTCCTTCCTCTTTTTAAAAAAATATATATATATACATCATTAACTAGGAATTTTCATTTCTCAGTTAAGAAAATTAGTAATTTGTGGTTTCTCCAATAGGGACTTCCCATTCATTTTCTGCTCATAAACAGTTGTTAGGGGGCAATTTAAATCTTATTAGCTGTTATATATTAGATGAGTTTTTCTTTGTTTTTTTTTAAACCATTTTGACACAGTTTACTCACACACAATGTGAGAGCAGTTGAGAAACGTTCTGTTAAATGTGTGTCGAAACAATCTTTAATTACTAATTTCTTTTGTAGGAAATAGATAATATTACAGTACATATAAACTCTAAACATTTTTCTTTAACGTTCAACAATATAATTTGTAATTTGATTTTCCAATTGAGATAAATTCAATACAAAAATTTTACATTTTGCAATGAAAAAGGTAAGTATCACATAGATCTATAGAGATTCGAGAATTAAAACTAAGGAGAATGTTGAGATTCAGAATGTAAAAAAAAAAAAAATTATAATTATAACAAACATGTAAAAGCATTGAATGAATGCTCATCAAATCATTAAAAGGATAATAATGACTAGTCAAATATACACATTAATTATAACATATTTGCTTATAAAAAATATTTTAAACTTTTCATTTTTATTTTATTTACAATTATTTAGGTTTCATTAAAAATATTTAAAAGTTTTTGATATTCAAAATTTCAAGCTCAAAAAGGATTGTTTATAAAAAAAAAAAATAGGATCAATTAATTACACAAAACAACTAACATTTTAAAATGGAATGTTTAACAGAATGAAAAGATTGAGAAATTTTCACAATGAACCAAATGAGTATACACAATGAGTTATGTAAAAAAATGAATAAAAAGTCGAAGAGGTAAAAAAAGCATTTGATTATAATACAAAATGAAGAAGAGTTTCAATAAAAGGTACATTAATTTTTTTTATAATTACTAAACATTCATTAAATTTTTAATTTTAAATTTTTCATTAAGTTATTTAAAATAAATCATTTAAAATAAAAGGGAATCTAAGCAATATTAAAGTAAATTATTATACTGCCAGAACAGGTAACTTGAGATACAAAAGTTTAACTAAGAATTTCTTTTGAAATAATTCTAGAAGACTTTCTTTTATTCTTTACTAACATAATCATTAATTATTTATGGAATTACTTCAAGTAGTTAAATATTTACTTTTCAATAATTTTTTTTAAACCAAAATCAATGGCTATTCAATGAAATTATATTCAATAAAATGAACTTTATTTCCATTACCTAGTTTCTTTCATGAAATATAATGACCAATAAAATTTCTTAAAAAAAAAAAAAGATTTGAAAAATGAACACTTTCATTATTTAAATCACCTTTAAAAATTGTTTTGAATTATAAAATAGTGATTGGCTTCCTATTTAATTATTTTCAGTCCCATTATAACAGAGCTGTCAACTTTGACACTTTTTTATGATTCTTATTATGGTAGTGACATAAAAATAGCATAGCATGATAATTGTATGTTTCAATGCAAACAAGTTATATGTTTAAAAAATTTTGCAGTGGTCAAAACTAATATTAAATCAAATATTTGAATTTTTAGCCAATATGAAAAAAAATCCTCTATAATGAAAGGCATGCAAATTATACTATGAAATGAAAATCACAAAGATTTCAATCAGTTTGCAATTAATACTATAAGTGTTTGATTTCAAAGAAAGCACATCTTCAAGTTTTCACTCGCAATACAAGGACGGAATTTTACTTGAAATGAAATTTCAAAGTATTCTGTAATTTTAAACCAACCTAATTACCTGGAGAGAGAAAAACATATATTAGAAATAAAAAATAGCAATATAAACAAATATACAGATAGATATTTTTGAAAATCCTGACTTTCATATAAAATTTTCTGGCAAAACCATCTACTCCCAATGAAAGTCTCATATACTTATCTGAGTTTTCATTCACTTTTAATGTAACCAAATAAAATATAAAGTATGAAAAGATTACAACCAAGAAACAATTATTCTGCTTGCATTGCAGTACATAATATGGATGCAAATGGAAAATTTATTTCGTACAGAGGAGAATAAAAATCACTTGAACAAACAGACATGTGATGCATATTTTTAATGCTCAGTAAAAAATGAGAACCAAACTTTTAAATAAACATATTAATATTATATAATTATTATTATTACAAATTTTCAAAGTACAGTAGGGAACCGATTATCCGGAACGGTCGGGACCATCGCTATTCCGGATAACTGATTTTTCCGGTTTTCTGAATCGCTACAAAAAGCCGTTTTTTTATAGTTAAACCAAACTAAAAAAAAAAAAATGGAAATAATCTTAGAAATAAGAAAAAACGATGAAGTAATACACTAATGATTATTTCCAAAATGATGGTAAGGTAAAACAAGAAAGAAAAATCGTAAAATCTTATGAGGAAAAAATTTCTTTTTAAAAAACGGCGAGAAAATGTATTGAATTTCGTTCCGGTTTTTTGGTTTTCCGGTTTTCTGATTTCCGGATAACGGGTTCTGTACTGTATTATTATAATTATTACAAATTTCAACCTTTGGCTTTAATGCAAAAGTATGTATATAAACCACAACTCATTTTTATCGGGGTGCCAAAGTCTATAATGTTTAGCACAAACGCTTGTGGATAAGATGAACCAACAAAAAAAAAAGAGAATTCATTGGATTCAAGCCTGATAAATAAAATGGTTGTTATCATATTGAAAGAAAAGCTAGAACATGTACCTTGCACCATTAAGCTCTGTGTGGCGAAGCAGTGTTAGGGTCTATTTATGATTTCAAAAAACTGTAGTCACTAAGGAATCCTAATATCTTGAAAAATGAATTTCCGATTTGTTGCGAGGAAAATATTTTGTTTTAAACTTTCTCCAAGTTATTCCCATACCTGCCAACATTGGAGAAATAAAATAACGGAGAATTTACTAGCATCATGTTTTGAGCTACGTGTACAGTTTTGATGCATCATGCATAATCCTGTTAGTCAAAAAGTCAAAATTTGAAATTATATAAGCACTCACATTTAATGAAGTAAAAAATATGAAAATAAATCTTAATCTGAAAAAGATTTTTTAAACCATTATTCAGAATTACTTAAGCTATAAGTACTCAACATGAAAATAATTTTCATAATTTTAAGTAATTAGCATTATTTTACAGAATTTTTACATAAGTAGTTGATTTGGCTTTGCATAGGAAATTTTTATCAAAATTCTGTTCAAGAGTTAGCTTGTAGGTAAATAACGAAGTTCATTATCAGAGAAAAAACGATTCACTGAATAAATGACTCACAGAAGCAGTCCCACTATTTATGGTTTGGTTAGTATGGCTGTGCATGAACTGCAGTACTGGCAATAGCGCCATCTGTTGAGGAAAAAAATAAGTATTTTTGCCATTATTTTATCACTAAAAAAAGTTTTCTTAAAATTTCTTCAAAAAATACAGAGGTTTTTGAGAAAGTATGGCGAAACAGAAGAGAGTTGTAAAATGCAGAAGACTTGGCAGGTATGTATTCCTGTCACTAAGGAAAGGACAGTTAAGATTTTAGAAGACTATGTGCATAAAAATTGAGGTGTCTTTTCTTTTGCTTTTTAATTTTTCACCTACCATTCTTTACATAAGGTTGATAACTGGTGGAAATTACTTTCAAAATACAACAAAATGATTTTAGCTTAAAACCTTTGAGTATAAGAAAAACGAAATCTAAAAATATTTTAGAAACCACTTTATACTTCAAGGAAAAAAAGATTTTTGTGGATCCTAGCCAAAGTAACCATTCAATCACACAATTCTTTCAAAATCTAGGAGTTTAAAATTCATAATATGTAATCTCTTATTTGATTTTAAAAATAGAATGTTTAGTCACTATAATTTTTAAAAACTTTTGTAATATAGTTACAACCATTTTTATTTAATTTTATTTAACATGCGAAGAAATTAAAAACTTACGTTTTTTGTACGGGAAATAGTAGTAACTAAAAGATATTACTAGTCCATATGCATTCTTGTTGATCCATTTAAATGTCTTCATTAGATTTTTTTTCAAGTTAATATAAAGTGAATTTATATAAAAAATTGCAATAATTTAATGTTCACAATATAATAAATGCTTTTTTGTAACAAAAACAAAGACTGAATCACAAAGACTAAATCCAATATTCAAAAGTTTGAAACAGCATATCATCTCTTTAGATCCATTTCTGGTCCCAGGGACCACCTATAATTTATATTGTGGCTGTTCAAGTCAAATTTTAGTAGCCCTGGTAAAACCGGACCACCAGACTAAAATAAAATGAAAAACTTTCCGCAAGCAACTAGTTTTAACCCTTTAGTTGCCACCCCATTTTGGGGGAATTTGTTTTAAAATCACAGATGTTTTTAAAAAGTTTTTATTTTTACAAAACTATATTGGTTCATACCATAAGGATGCGTTTGGTAGAAAGCCAAATGGCTGAAAATAGAAATCCAAAAGTGTTATGTGCAAAATCACATTTTAAATAATTCAAAAAATACCTGAAATGTAAGCAATAAAAAAATAAGTAGGAAGCATTCATCCACAGAATGTTATTAATGCTTGAATAAAAAATATTGATGCGTGATTTTATTTAAATTGTTTGATTATGAATCTGGATGTTTGAGTTTAAAATCACGTTAAAACGAATCTTGATGCTTGATTTCAAAATTGTGTGAATATGAATTCTGGTTTATAATTATTAAGTCACCTGAACAGCAATCATAATAGTCGCTTTTAAATAATGTGAATACAAAATGCAATATTCAATATAAAATTGTGAAAATACGAAACACAATGTGAAATCTTAATTTGAATAAAAACAAATCGCAATGTATGCTTTGAAACCATGTGAATGTAATTTTAAATCACGTCTACATCAGCAGAAAAAAGCGTAAAAACTAATTTTTTTTTTCTCTCCTGAATGTGAAAAGGGAAGCTTTCTTTGAAAAGGAGAAATTTTATTTATTAATTTGGAGGGGGGGAAGGGGATAAAACTCATCAATGAAAGTCGAATGCAATGGTGTAATCTCAGGAAAAATGTGACTGTGCAAAACAAAGGAAAAAAATCTCTGCCCAAGTGACTTGCATGTAAGATAAGGAGAACTACCAGCTTTCTATAGAATGCTTGATGCATATCATACTGTAATAGTTTACATAAAATATTTAATAGTTTCATACTTTCTAACTAATTTTCAACACCCTATAGAATGCCAGATTTCAAATTTTGCAGCCACACATAAATATTTATAACATAAACCATTAACACAAGTAGCAAAAAAATGTTAAAGAACATTTCAATGATATTCAGAAAACTTATTCACAAAAGCAGCTGTTTAATGAGGGCAACTTAAAATTCAATTACTTTTATATGAAATCAAAACTTACCACATAAAACTGCAGGAAATATAACAGCAAATGTAGGGAACTCCTAACAGACAAATTTAACACCATTACTTGTTCTGATATTGGTCGATAAGGATCTGTACCATCATCAAAGTACATGGGGCAATCATCATCTGGAAATATATTAATGTATTCAAATTGGTAAAGGATTTTACCTATATTTTATCAAAAACATATTCGTAGAGTAATAATAGAATAAAAAAAAAGAAACTTTTTGAAAATGTTAGTTAGTTATATCAAGC
This sequence comes from Parasteatoda tepidariorum, assembly GCF_043381705.1. Classification (NCBI taxonomy): domain Eukaryota; kingdom Metazoa; phylum Arthropoda; class Arachnida; order Araneae; family Theridiidae; genus Parasteatoda; species Parasteatoda tepidariorum. Next base: position 57,097,563 of record NC_092208.1, read on the forward strand.
ATCTTAATAGTTGAAAATAAAGATCAGGATATTTTTTGATACAATACAAACAAAACTATTTTCAAGAAAGAAGACGAAGTGTTAAAAAGATATTGCAATTAATATAGTATAAGATATTATAAACTATTACTTAACATAAATAGACATTTAAAAGTACTTTCAATTTTGCATTAAATGAAATGAAGAACAATGTTTTCACTGCATTTGAAAAACAAGAGAAATAATATAAATTCTATAGTATAAATTCTATTGAATAATATAAATTCTATTGAATAATATAAATTCTATTGAATAGTATAAATTTGATTCAAAACGTTATTTTTTATATTAATTGCCCATACAACAAACTGAAATGTGCAAGTTAGTTTCATGTTCTATCAATATCTGCTATGTAGACAACTTATAAAACTAAAGCTTTAATAATTCGGAAAATGGTACAAGTGTAAAATCAATTTTCACATAAAGTAATGTTAAGAAAACAGCTAATACAAAAGGTATTGAACTCCAGGAATTGATGTCAGGGGTCTGTCTAGGTTTTTTTGACAGGTACCTATTTTGTGAAAATTTAGACGTAATTTGTGAAAAATTAAAAATCATATTAAAAAATCAACACAAAAATATAGATTTATCGTTTCTTAAGGGATAAAAAAATGAAATTTTAAGAAAAAGTATTTTGTGAAACTACCGTTTTTCCTAAAATTGAATTTGTGAAACTACCGTTTTTCCTAAAGTTGAATTTGTGTAGGTACCGCTAAACGGTAGTAAATTCGGCCTGGACAGACCCCTGGATGTGGACTATTTAGGAAATACAATTTGAATCTCATTAACACATTCATAAAATAAAAAATTCAACAGGAAAAATGCAAAATATTTTACTTGTCAGAGACCTAAATATACATGATCAAACCACCACAAATTAAACTAAAGTAGAAATTTTAGATCAGTAACTCAGAAAATGATTATTTTCCTGACTGTTAAACCTTGAATTGATTGAGTTCTTATTTATTTATTTACTTTTTTATTTAGGCCTATTTTTTGCAAAGCGAAATCTACAGTGGAACCACAGAAAAAGCACAGAATAACCGTTTCAATATTGGAGTCTGCTAATCTTAACAAAACTGACAAGAAAACTTCAAAGGACAAAAAAACAAACAAAATAATTATTAACAAATGAGAAATTGATAATCAATATGGAATGTCAAGTGATTTTCTGTCATGTGATCTTTTTTTCAGACTTTTGTTTACGTTATCATTGCAAATTGATTATAAGACTGTTTTTGCAGTATCAAGAAAAACTTGTTTTATTTCTTTACATAGTCAAATGGTTTTTTGAAATATATGATTTTGTATTTACGTTCCACTATTGATAATGCAAACAGAACCAAAATAAAGGTGTTTGAAATCAAATATTCAAAACACTTTGAAAAAATATTGTATTAAGCATTTTTTACACTGCCCTACATTGACTTGATGATAATGTGGTTCTGTAATTTAATTAGATGGAATTTTTAATTTGAATAATCTTTTTTATTTATTAAAAAAAAATTGGCATTCGTTATTCTTTTAACTTTGATATGTGTCTTAAACACTAATATATTGTAACACACATATGCCAATCAACTGCAAAATTAAATGCCTTATAAAACATTTTTTTTTTTTTTCAATAATAAGAATTAAGGTAAAATTCATATAAATATCTATATAAATATATAAATTAGCAGTAAAAGCATAAATCCGTTAATTTATTTATACTAAAGCTGTGACTTACAGAAAAAAAACAGGATCTTTTTCTTTATAATGCTTTTAAGAAAGAGTAAAATATATGTAATTGCCATCTATGCTATATATATTTGCATGTGGAAATTTAAAGCCTTGAATTTAATAAAACAATGTGAAAACTAAAATTATAAAGATTTTGGTTTTAATTTGGAGTAATTATTAAGCTATGATTTTATGCAATTAAAACAAATAAACACTTATTTAAATTATTACACCTTAACAGAAGGTCTTACAAAATAAATACAAATACTGTCTGGCTCTCTTTAAGGAGAAAAAAAAACCACATCACTATGAACATTAGAAAAAAACTTACGTTCTCTTTCATACTCTGCCATAACCAAAGAAACTTGAGCTCCTTCAGAAGCATTGTAACTAGAAACATCTTGTTTTATATGACAAAAAGCACCAACTGACTCTGACATTAACAAACGATTTAAATCAGCCTTCTGATACACCTAGCATATATAAATAAAATATTTACAGATCTGAGTCAGCAGAATGATTGCATGACTAACATTTTTAAAGGCGGATCAATCTTCACACTTACCCAGCATCTAAATTTGCTATAAGCATCTTCTTCATCATATGTTATTAAATAGGATTTCAAATTTTCTTTCCAAAACCCAATGCACTTCATTTTGTGATCAGGCTCACCTAGCAGAAAAAAAAGGAAATAGGGGTAATCTACAATCAAGAAATCGTCTAATTTACAATTTTTTTAAGGTTACATAATTCATATTGAAAAATATGTGCAATTAAGAATAGTATGATTCTACTAGTTTCATAAATTAAAGTACATAATAATCATAATTAATAAAATATAGTAATTTCAAAATACATTATATATTTGAATAAATCTAAATAAAATAGATTACTTAATTACAAGTTAAAGATTTTGAGAAGATTTTCTGGTGCAGTTCAAGGAAAATATATGGAAAATAATTTACAACTTACATACAACAAATTTAGAAAACCAAATATAGTGAAGATAATAAAAATCCAGCAGATGAGATAGCTTAAACATATTTGTAGATATGATAACAATATCCTTATTAATAAAATAGCTTCTCAAAAATCAGAAATTAAAAAAAGGAGACAGATGGTTAGATGATGTTGAAAAGCAGTGAGGAGGTTAATCGATGGAAAGTACTAGCATCTGATGGCTCGAGATAAAACAAGCTGCTTGAGATAACCAGAGCTGGCAATGCACAGTAGTGCCAGTAGAAGAATTAAAAATTAAAATACAATAACACTTTTAAATTCATTACTATAGATATATATTTATATATAAAATAAAATAAAAATTTAAAAAAGATTGGAGGAAAACAGGTCTGTAATAATATTTTTAAAGCTGTCATTAGAATTACTTTATATCAATGCAAGAAAATATGGTAAGATTTAAAATAGCCTTTATAGTAGCCTTATATGCCGAAAATAATTTCACAGAACCAATATTTCTAACATAAATTCAAAAACATAAGTTTTGGGGAAAAAATGCTTTTTTTTTTTTAACATTCTTTCAGGCTTCTTGTAACATGAAATATTTATAATAGATTTCATTTTGAAAAAGCTACAATCAGATATCAATCTAAAGTCAAATTTTTGTCTTAAATGAATGTTTATAAGAAAATAATAATAAGGGCCTTAACTAATATAATGTAATATGAAAAACTAAAATAAATCAAGAAAGCCAATGTTTTACATAAATTAAAATTAGCTAATTATATAAATTTTAAGCTTAAAATGCTTCTATTCCAGCTTTTATTATTGGAAATCATTAGAAAAAAATTTAGTTCAATACTGTTTATTAAAACAATTACAAAACAAGCACACATAATTGAAATAAACAAGCATATAAATATGAAACAAATTAGCATAATGTGCAACATATAAAAGCAAGTTTACTTACTGTAAATATCGACAGGTCTCCCAAAATAATCTACTGATATGCAATATTCTGCATCAATGTAAATAATTTTCTGATCAGCATCACAGACAGAAAAGTCTGATATGATGTCTTGACACTTAACATTAGGACGAGGACTTGAAGTAACACCACCTCTAATTCTTGTTTCAAACAAGATATCTCCCTTTTGTTCAAATTTAAATTTTCCAGCAACGGGGCATTTTATTGAAACTGGATTTTTTGCTATAAATGAAAAATAAAATTACTTAAATAACAATAAATATTTTAGGCACATAATATGTTTCGGAAAAAAATATTTCACGCACTTATTAAAATGTCATATCGCCACTGTTGCTTATTTGGAAACATAGTCCAGGAACATACAGTTGAAAAATCATCTACCATCATAGATTTTCCTACAAATAAAACTTGAATTTTAGCCAGATATAAAGTTAATTATTACACTAATTAAAGTCAATCAAAGAAAAACAAACCAACTAAAACCATAAAAAAATTTACGAAATCATTTTACAAAACATATAAAAGCTACACTATAATTATACATAACAAAACAAAAATAAACACCTAAAAAAAATGTTTTTACAGTAACATATTACATAGCACAATCCCTGAAGGAAAAAAAAAATGAAGGAAATTAGCCAAAAATTCACCTAAGAATATGAGTTAATTTTTTATCATATAGCTTCAAATTCAAAAGAGAAAATAAGATCTTCATTGCAATAATTTTAATTAATTTTTCGTTATTGCATATAAAGAAAATTTAATGAAAATTTGAGAAATGCGACAAAATATGTCAAAAACCTAACATTTATTCTGATTTTGAGGTCAAAGCACACATTAATTTAGCACATTATTCGAAAATCAAAATTTTCTCAAAAGAATCATAAAAAAACAATGAAATTTTATTAATGTTTTTAATTCTATCCAAAATGTCCAGGGGTAACTACAACACAAAGGAAAAAACCCTGAAACCTTTAAGGGTAAAAACTTAATATCAAGATATCAATTTATATACCATACATATTTAATATAATATTTAAAACTAAAATTTATAATTAAATTACCTACCGATGAAGAATATTACATTTTGATAGTAATTAGTTTAAGAAATAACTTAGTTCTTATAAGAATTGGGATATAATATTTCAAAATTGAATGAAGATGAATCGCAATATTATATTTATTATATTAGATTGTATTTTAAATCAAACTACCATATTTTTCCTAGAATTGTAAGTTTTCTGTTGACAACTATTAAAAATGCGAAGCAAGTTTCTAACGTTGAATAGAACAATGTGAACTGTGTCATTTTGCATAATTTGTAGTGAAAATCAACATGGTAAAGGAAGAATCTCATTTTGTAAAAGGAAAAATTAAGCACTTTTTAAAAACATCCAATGAAAAAAGCACCTTTAAGGGCTTTTAAAAAACAAAAATTGAAAATAAGCACCTTTAAGCACTTTTTAAAAATGTTACGCACCCTGTTTTAGTCTGATTAACACTTTAATTAATGCAGGGCATGAAATTTCTGTTCTAAAGTACATAAAAATAAATCTTGAACAAAGGACAGGGGAAACTTAATTTTTATTTTAGTTTTAATATTTAAAATATTGAAATATATATATAACTAATTAATTAATAATAAATAAAAGTGGAACATTTACCTTTCCTATATCTAATAATATTATGATGACGAGGTAAAAAATCAAAGCACATGAAATCCTTTTGACTGAAAAAAATTATTCAAAGATTAAGAATTAATGAATAATGCAACAAAATTTTTAAAAAAATACAAACAAGAAAATTATAATAATCTTCATAAAAATCTTTTACATACCCTAAAAAATTTTTAATACATATAAATTAGATTCAGATTTTGTTTTTTTAAAAAAAAAGATAGATAAATACATGATGTTAATAATATAATATTTCTTTTTATAATTTGGATTTTAGAACAGATATATAAAATAAATTATGTAAGACATCGCAGTGATGCAAAACATCATAGATCACCAGTTGGCAAAAAAACAAAAATTTGAAAAATCAGTTAAACAAAATTGAAAAAAGATAAAATTGTATGATTTGCTCAGTTTTACTAGTGAATCTAGTTGTACATTTTAACCAAAATTCAAAATTAGTTGCCAAGATCATGATCGCAACCAACTGAGAAAAACTATAAATCAATGTAAATCTGTATTCAAAATACTCACTATTTGCAACAACAATTAAAATTTTCAGTTGGAATGATCTGACATGCAACTGAAAACATTGCTTTGTAGTTCTTTCAGCTAACCCCACCATCTATTGACAAACTTTATGAATAATGTATTAACTTAGTACTAATAAATTATTTAGCTTCCTAACCAGTTTACAGAAAATGGTGCATTTAAATCTCTTTCCAATTTTCCTTCATTGATTTTTCAAATTGTCAATCATTTTGGGCAAAACAGATATTCAGTTACGGATCTGTATGATGAAATTATATAAACTTCAATTTTCCATAAAGACATTATTTTTGCTAATATCAACAATGAAAATTGTGGTTTAAAAAATTTCTGTTATCGAATGAAAACTATTGACTGTTCATAGCCTGAAAAAGGAATTATTTGCAAAAACATTGCTACCTCTAGAAGCAAACCAAAATTGATAAATTTGTTTGTTTTTAATCCTAAAGCTCTTAATAATTCCAATTTTTTTTCCAGTAAATAACAAATATTCAAGGGCATATTTTTCTATTTTAAAGCATTAGTAATTAAAAAGAATTTTAAAGCACTAATATGGACCTGTTCAACATACATATTATCATGATTTGATTTTAAATTTGATATGATTAATGATTCATAAAACACATAATTCAAAGTTCAGATTATAAAGATCTCCTGCTCTATAAGTAAAATGCAAGAGAACCTAAACACGAATTACATTAACTAAGGAGCTAAAATTATTAATTAAATTAAATTTAGAAAGAAGCTTCTGTAGAATATATGTTACCATCCATTGATTCCCATTCTTGCCAAGACATAACGTGAATCTCTTCTTTCATGGCAGACATAAACTTGTTCTTTAATTCGACCAGTATCAGGTTTCCAACGTTCCACAATATGTGTTGCATTTATAACTACTTCAGCATCAAAATTAGCAGTGTTCATCCAGATTCCAGTGAAATTATCATAAAACTTGCATCGAGGTGGAACATACTCAGCCTTAACTGAAATAATAAGTTTTCTCAACTTTATTAACATTTTCAGCCATTTAATATTTTTCTGCATTATTCTAAAAGATACCCTAGGTATAAAAAAATTATTCTTACACAAATCTTTAAATCTCAACAAATTTGCACCAAATTTTTTAACATGTGCTTAAAAACCTGTTTATCATTATTGCTTACTTTGAAACTTTATCCAACAACTATTTGTGCATTACGGTCAGAAGAATTTCTTATAAGATTATATAGAGGTGGTTTTAACTAATAAATCACAGATGATTTGTTTTCAGACTGTTTAAAAATACATCAATAAATTATTTACAATATAACTTAAAGCTCAATATATTTATTAAAAAGAATGATTTCCATTCGGACTTTATATCATATTTTAAGAAAATATTTCTTTTCTGCACTCTTATAAATAAAATCAACAAGAATAATTTTGCAGCATTTGATCACCAAATCAGTATTTTTAAAATCATGTGAAACCATCTGTTCTTTTGTTGTAATTTTAAAATGTCTTTCCATAAACCCAAATAACAAAAAGTCAACAGGAATTAATGAATTAAAATTGACATTTTCTACTAAGTGTCAATACATAGGAAACAATTGCAACAGGGTGCGTGGCCAGATTTTTCAACAAAAAATATATATATAATTAGGATATGTGCAGTAATAAAAATTATTTTTTTCCATCATTTAAGGTTCTTAATTTATAAATATAAAATGAATAAAATTCAAAAACTTAACATTCTTTATCATTCAAAGTTATGTTTTACTTATGTTGTAATTACCTGGCTTTAGATGTAATCTTTCAGGACCACTTTGAGCAGTTTTTAAAGTATTGCATTCTGCTGTTATGGACAAAGATATATAGAAATCATCATCTCTGTTAGCAATCTACAAAACAATTGTTCATTCAATTTCCTATCACTATTAAACAATAAAACATAAGAGATAATATAGAAAAAAATTATTTAGCATTTTGAAAAACGTCTCAAAATAAATTTTTTACAAAATATTAAACCATTTTTCTTTTACTCACAAAACAACGATAGGCTTCTTCTATTCTAGATTCTCGAGCATTCAAGACAGCCCAATAATGATCTTTGCCAATATACCAATCACCAAGGCACTTGTACTGCACCTCTGAAAACAAAATCACAACTTATAGCTGAAACAGAATCATTCTAGCATTTTATTCTTATAGATCATAAGCATATTTTACTAAATAGCAGACGTTATTAATTTTATTAAGTAACAAAGTGAAGAGAAGGAAAAAACAATTTATCAGAGTAGAGTCATACACCATTAAAAGCTCAACTATATATTTTATAAAAAAGATTTTCTTTTGCAATTTTATTATTACGCAGATTATTTTTAATTTGAGAAAGTTATTTTTACAATGAATAATTTATTACCCATACAGGAAAAATATATATAATTTTGAAAGCATAATATATGCTTAATTTTTTATTATTATAATGTTTACATCACTCAAATAAGAAAACGTATATGCATATTAACAACTTGGTGAACAACAATACACAAACACTATGATTCGTACAGCAAAGCAAACAGGGCCCAATACACGTGAATTTTAGTATCATTTAACAGATTGTTGTTATAAAATTGGTTCTTTCACAAAAATCGTGATTAGCATAGGTAAATAACCGTCCCAAAAAAATTAAAAATCAGAGTCAGTAAATTTTCATCAAATGAGTGGCCTTTTTGCAACATAAGCTTTGAAAAGTAAAGTGAGTTAGAATTAATTGTAAATAATAAGTATTATGTTATAAAGAGTTGTAAACAAGTATCTTAATAGTTTATTATTATAGAAAACTGGAATACAGAATCAAAATTGCTGCTTTTATTATTATTTTGAGCATTCACTGAAAATAATGAAACACTATGATTTTTCACAAAAATAAAATTTTGCTAAACTTTTCCACAAAATTAGGTATTAAGTCAAAAAATCTTGGATTAGCTAGCTCTTGGCATATTTGAAAAATAATCACAAAATAGATTTAAAAATAACAACTTAGTATTCCGATAATTAAAATTGATAATTAATGAACTAAAATATAAAATCAAAATTGCTGCTTTTATTAATATTATTTTAAGCATAATTCTTCACTGAAAATAATGAAATGCTATGATTTTTCCTAAGAATAATATAATAACACTATGATTTTTCACAAAAATAAAATTTTGCTAAACTTTTCCACAAATATCGGTAATAAGTTAAAAATCTTGGATTAGTCAGCTCTTGGCATACTTAACAAATAATCACAAAATTGATATAAAAATAACAACTTAGAACTCTGATAATTAAAACTGACTATTAATGGAATTGAAATAAGTTCTCAGAAGTAGGACATCATAATAAAAACTTATTAAATTAAAATAAAGGTGATGAGCACACAAAAATTTAGCCAATCACGATCTTTTCAAACCAGTACTTTTAAAAATGAATGTAGACATTTACCAGCATCTTGTGTATCTTTCACACCATCGCAATGTTTATAATTCATGATGAATTGCTGGTTTTCAATATAAAACTGACTCCCAGGAATCTGACACGCAGTAATATTAGCTTCTGGATGTTCACATTCACCAGTAAATAAATATCTATTCATGTATGCAAATTTCCAAACTCCTTCCATACTGGATCGACAGTTCTTTAGAGTAGGGTTTTTAGCTGAAACAGATTATTATAATTCAATTTAATTCTGAACATACACAATAAAAAGAACCTTTTGCTATACTTTGCCTTGCAACAATGTGTATTCATAAATATAATTTTTTTATGTCTTCTCAAAATATTAATTAAATCAAATGAAATATTCCCTTTTATATAATTCTAGAAAAGGAAAGATTTCCATACTGTGATCTGTGGCAGCATAATCGCCAATTCTCGTAAACTTCCCGGGATCGGCCTGCGAATAACTATAAAAAAAATCACAGAAAAGTACCAACTCGAAGGGTATAACTCGTAGCCGCCCCCGGCAAACCTATAAATGTAGTTTTTTAACAAAAATGTTTCCAGTTTAAAATCAATTAGACACCTTGGCGATTGTAGTTGGCGTGGCAGATCATGATAAGGAAATATTTCCTAAATTAACAAACCATGTTTTAAACTTCCGATTTTTATTATTTCTTTGAGAACTTATAGCATACATCACTGTTTCTAATGCCCTTGGAGAATTTAAAAATTTTGAAAAGCATCGCAAAGAGTCAATCTGTATGGCTATAATAAATAAGTGAGATTTCAAGGAAAACATTTTAAAATTAGTATTTACAGAAATATTTACTGAATACAAACAGGACAGGATAGACAGGACTTTTTCTTAATGTTTCAATTGAAAGATACTTACAAAACCAAGTAATAAGCTCTTTATAAGGATCCAAGTGTTTACAAATTGATTGGAGAGTAGGTTTCTCATTGTTTTCAGGACTCATACATCCAGCTAAAACAAAGGAAATGATGCAGAATGAAACAAAAAATTTTTGTTTAATAAAATAAAAACAAGTTTTCAAAAATAAAATATTAGCTAAATTATTTCTTAAAATATTGATTTCAATTTATTTTACCCTTAATATTGCTTGACAAAATAACTAAGGCATTTTATTTATAAAAGCAAAAAAAACTAATATAATTACTTTCTATTTTCTCCAACACATTCAGAGTTCTCACTAATATACGAATGCAGTTATAACAATTGCTGAAAAAAGAATAACATTAGTAAATACAAAAAATTCAGCATATAATGTTAGAAAGTTATTTACAATGCTGAATAAATGGGAAGAAAAATACATACATAAGTCAACACAGAAAAAGATTTGTACACAAAACATTTAGCATACAATGTTTGGAAATTACATCAGAGTATGAAATTTCAGTTTTAAAGTAACCAGCCAGACTAATATTTTTTATGACGACTATATTTACAAAATTTTCCAAAACCATAAAAGCATTAAAAACTGGATTAGTACAAAACTTTATAATCTGGACCAAATTTGAGTAACTCGTTGAATGTATACTCTTCACTGATAACTTCTTCAACATCTGAATCCATACCATAGAAACGAACCTAAACTTGAATTCTGATGTCTCTAATAACAAAACATTTACTATTGTTTATTAAAGATATTTGGTTTAATTACATGAATAGTTTCTTTATCTTCTATCTGAAATTGAAGAATTTTTTCTTTAGGAGGAAAAGACAAGGTGTCAAAAATATGCAGGGAGGCATTTATGCATTTAATAGATTTTGGTTTTTAGTGATGCATATTTTAACATCCCGTTTTAAAATCTGAAACACTTGCTCATCCTTTTTAAAACTTGTCTAAAGTAAATTGGAAAAAGTACAGTAGTTTTTTAGCACAATATTTTACAAGACAAAACTTACTTACAAACAGTAAAGATTTTGGCTCTTATAGCTAGCTGGCGATTGAAAATTTTGCACACTGCAATATTCAGTGAATAAAGAGGATGAAAAACCTTGCCATTATTAAAAAAGAGGAAAAGAAACCAACCAAATAAAAAGGAAAAAATGGGAAATTTCTTTTAACGGAGATGTACCTATATCAAAGACTTTTAATTCAATGAAATTTAACTATACAGTAAAAAAAAAATAAGATAAAATACAAAAATGAATATTAACTCTAAAATAACCAAATTTTTATTTTGTTTGAATTGATAAGCCTAAAGCCAAAAATTTAAATCCAAATTAACATTTAAAAAAAAAATTTAAAAGATGACACTAATTTAATTTATTTAAAACATTAATTTACAAATATATAAAGTAAGCAAATCGGTCAGTTATGGGACACAGAGCTTTTGGAGATTGCTTCAAATTCTTTAAAATTATAAAAAGTAAACAAACATCTGTTGGTCAACTTTCAAACGATCAAAATCATTGTTTTCATCATATATATAGCTTTCTTTTTCAATAGTTTTTTTTTAATTATTTTATTTAATTATTAACAATTGTTTTACCAGTATCCTAGATAATTCCATCAGAAATACAAATTACAATAAAAATAATACTTTTAAAACTTAGAGAAGTTTCTGACTGAATCTGGTTTGATTGTACTGCTAAAAATGCACCAATCACTTTCACAATTTCTAAATGAATCTTTCATATGAATTTTTATTTTCATGAAAAAGTTACAGCAACAAATACCATTGGTATAGAGTAGAAAAATATTTTAAATTAAAATGAAACATTTGTTTTCGGAACAATTAATTCAATACAAAATCACTTGCTTATAACAAGAAGAGAAAGCTCAAATATCTTCACTTTTTTCTTAAAACCGAATAAACTTATTTGCGTTTGTGAATGGTGTCATCAGAACATCTTCGAACGAGATTCAAAAACTCAAACAACTAAAAATCCAATATAAAAATATAGAGTCAAAATTTATAGAAATAACATATAATAAAAGAAAAATATTACAACTAAGTGATCTAAAATAAACCAATTTTGGGAAGATTTTCTTATCATAATGTAAGACAGAAAAATCGCAAAACCTTGGCAACAACCAGGAAAGCTCAGCAGAAAAGCTTGGTAACTACCAGGCTAGCTAGAAACTTTAAAAAAATATATAATAAAATCACAAAATGGGACCACCATGAAGAGTATAACTGTAGCCACCCTCAGGCAAACCTCTACTTGTTTTGTTCTTTTTATATAAAAAGAATGCAAGTTTAAAATTTATTTGGCACCCCAGAGATTGTAGTTAGGGGGAAATTTACTTATCGCAATCTGCAACGCCAAATTGATTTTAAAGGGGAAGTATTAAAATAAAACATGTAGAGGTTTGCCCGAGGGTGGCTACGAGTTATACCCTTTCTGTGAATTTTTTTTTCTCGTCAGGCCAATGCCTGAAAGTTGCATAGCTTGGCAAATATTCAGCCACAGAAATCTTCTTGCAGTTACACGGAAACATCCCCAATATTTTAACAATCTTTAAGAACATGATAGATAAATAAACTTACTCTTGCTGAAGAAGAATTGTAAAGTTATCATTGTTGGTGTCTAAAATTTCTCTGCATTTTCCTCGACCTTGAATCGACTTACTATCAACTGTTATAAAATTGTTTAAGCCATCTTCACGAGAAAACCATTCACCATGGAGTGTTTGAGGAAGAACGCAATATCCATCATCATAGTAAGCATGGACAACTAATAAAAAAGTGAACATAAATAAGACTCTTAGTCAATGTATGTCAGAAAAATATTCCTTCATTAAAAATTATTATTTTACAAACATTTAAACAACTTATGAACGCATAAATACACATATGCGAAGCAATATTTCTAAGAGGTGATTTTCGCATCATGGCATTTATAAAATGAAGAAAAATGTCTTTCGGTCTTTATAAGACTACCAGTTAAGTGTATGAATAATAACAAGAGAGCATAATCTAATTTTCAAACAATTAAGAATAAATTTCTTAGTTATAATGTTATCACAGAAACTGAACAACGGAACAATAGGAAGAAGTTTCACACAACAGTTTTACAGAAAAATAAGAAGAAGAATATTTTATTTATTTTTGAAACGTTAAAAAGTGGGCGCGGTCTAAGGTTCATATTTTTTTCTAAACGAGATATTATCCAGAGAAAAGATGTGAACTGAGAGATAAAAAAGCATTTTAAAAAATGTCAATCATACCTGTAATTGATGATATGATTAAAATATTTAACAAACATAAATAATTAAATATCACACTCATTTTGTAAACACAACAGTAAAAATATTTTCATTATTGTGTTGCCATTATATGAAAGATTTCATAGCTTAATTATTGCAAAAGCGTTTTCAGCTACCTATTTCTGTAACTCAAAAAGGTTTCCAATTGAATCATCTCTGCCATCTCGTGGCAATTTCATAAAACTATATGAGAGGTTATTAAAATATTAATTAAACCAAATTAACTGAAATCTTTTCTTTTTTTTTAAATTTTTGTTCGTAACGTTTTATTTGAAGGAAATTCATGTTTCTTTCGTATTATATTTTTTTAATAATATCTCATACCACAAATATATGTTCCTGTCTCCGTGTTCATGATTGTAGTAAAAAAAATCAGTAAAAAACAAAAACACTAAGTTCTGCCGAAAGAAACAACAATTGACTGCACTTACCAATTCGGGAGAAACTATATCTATAGAGAACCTACAGCCATTGGTAGCATTGAGCAAGCTGTTGTTCTCTTGGGTTGTAGGCTGGGCAATTTGAAGATATGTTAGGTATGAACGGTCGGATTTCCGGGCAGTTTTGTACTGTATTTTATATTTTTTTTCCTTATTACCATATTAATTTAATTTGGGACCATGGTGCTGCTGACAGTGGGTAAATGTCCTACTGAATAATTAGGAGCATTTAAAAGTCCCCTCCATTTTTCAGAAAATTAAAGAAAATTTTCGTAAATTATTATCAAATTAAATTCCTTAAAGTTTAAAATAATTAAGTGCACATGGGTAAGCCATATGCAATTAAATTAATTACTTAAATATTAATACTTAAAGTTAAATAAACATCTAAAAGGAAATTAATATATGCCAGTCATAGATAAAAAGTTAAACATATTTAATGAAATAGGAAATTAGTAAATTTACATCTTGAATAAAATAAACACGTGCCTTAGCACGAACGTGAAAATTACGACGCTACACTGGTCGAAGCTGTAACCCGAATGCGGAAAAACAGTCTCTGTGGCAGGGTTGCCAACTTTGAATGTTCCGCCAATCCGGCGTTCCAGGATAGTTCGTTATCGCCGTAATGGCGAGACGATCCGCTGCAATAAGAAAGAGATAAAAAAAATTTTATTTTAGCAGATATTTAGCACGTTTAAGAATTTTTTGTTGCTATATGTTAACAATTAAAGTTTTGGAGTAAAAATATGAGAATATACTGCATTAATTAATTAATTACATTATTTATTAATGAGAGTATACATTAATTTCTATACAAACCCACAAATTATACCCAAACATTTAAATAAGCATACGAAAAAACATTCTCCTTTTGAAAAAATTTTTATTGTTGAAACTTCTCTAGTAGTTGTAATACATGTTCACCCTTAATCTTGCTTAAATTTTGCGTTTGTAGCGTTTTCTTCTAATCACTAGTTAATCTTACGTTATCTTAGCTTTCATTTATATGAACCCTGTTTATTTATATTATCTTTCGTATAAACCATGAAATATATTACATTAAACTTTTATTAACTATTATAGTGCTGGAAATACTTTGTTCAAAAGTCTTGCTTTTTAAATTTTTCAAAAATAAATAACTTTGGAATTTATTTCTGTGGAATATTATTCAAGTCTCACAATGAGTACAAACAAAAAAAATACGAGATGATTTAAACAAAGTTTAAAATATTAATAATGTATAACATATAAAAACACATTTAACAATTTTTGACGGGCGAGCATTCACAACACTAAAAGTATAAAGATCGAATATTATCATAGCCCCGATATTACATGGGGTTTCAAAATATATAAATTCGAAGGATTTATAAAAGAGAGAGACTAAAATATTTAAGCCTTGCCTTTGCTAACATACTCTTAGTTCTAAGAAAGATACATAACATCTACACGTGATCTTTAAAAAAGAATCATGAGTGACGCTCATAACAGTGCCATGGGAAAAATACTGAAATCTCATTATCTTTCTAAACACAAAAAGTGCTATGTGATAAGAGTTATCACTCTCACAACCCTTTTATTACTAATACAGTGTAAATAATTCACACTTCATTTTTTTTCCATTACAATCACAGACCCTTACAAGCTCCTTAATATTTATGCTACTTTTTGAGTTTTGCGTATTTCGAAAAGTCTCTAGAACTTCAGTTAGCAACGATGATAAAAAAAATGTATGAAGTTTTTACTAGCATCTTAAATAATGGGAATTCAAAGGAAAAAACTCTTCAATTTTGAAATAAATAAATTGTACAGTTGTTGAAAACAGCAAGTTGAGCATTTAAAATTACATCATTTGAGATTCAAAAATATGTGTTTAATATAAATAAAAGCAGTAAAAAAAATTTGTTTTATTCACGGAAGTATTTTTAAATAAATGAGTTTGATAATTCTGGGGGAAAAAATCTTCTGACTCGCTATTATAGCTCTAGATATATGGCGAAATATGAAAAATGAATGGCATAAGAAACTTTGCATTTTTATTTTAAGTTATTGTGTTTTTTGTGTTTTGTTTTGTTGATTTGAAATATCGTCAAATTAAATAATTAGCAAACATAATGCGCGCCAATCAAACCATTAAAATAGCACCTCAAAGCGTATTAATTAGTATGTGAAATCAGATCACATCAGATCAAAAACTGCTTTCGGTAGAACATTCATTTCTGCACTGTGCACTATTATGTATTTCTACATTTTATTTTACTAAAAAGTTAAGTCCACATACATGATTATGGTTCTAAACCGTCTAAGCCTAAACATTTAAACTACTGCGGTTGTATTAATTTTATGCAAAGTTGTCATACTGGTCATACAACAAACATAAAATCCAGGAAAATGAAGAACAATAATTATTTTTAGGCGAAAAAAACACCATCAGGCTTAATTTGTAAAGTATTGCTGAATAGTATGATCAGTATCGTTTTTTTATTTGATTTATCAGAGCAGACATACAACGGGAACGGTAAAAAAGGCTTTGATTGCTGAGAGAATTACCCATCCATGGTATTACAACAAAGGGTTATAGTCATGTGGCTTAAAAAGCTATTAGCGATTGCAACGCTCGAATGCGTCATCTGGAAAGAGACCGGTTTCATGCCTTTGACCCTTCTCCCTTCCCTCTCCTCCTCTATTCAGTTGTATAGTAATGTACTACGATACTTTCCCTTTTCTTAATATTTTTCTTTCTTATTTAATAAAAATATTTTTTAAAATTTTCGTGATGCTTTTCTTTAGAACTCTGTTTAATGTAGTTTTCCAACTTAAAAGATTTTAATCTATATGAAAAGCAAGAGAGAAACCAACGTACTTCCTTCCTGTATGACTCTCCACACGCTAATGGGGAAAGCATGCGAAGTGTTGCCATAGGTAGAGAGTTCTGCTCTACGCCACCTGCAGCCCATTTCGATCTCCAATCTCGAAATGTAATTACTCATTTTTTGTGAAGACTTGATTTCTTTTTCTTTTTTTTTTAATCCTATTTTACTCAATTTCTCTGAAAAGAAAATACATAAAATTTACGTCCACCCCCCACCCCGATAATAATCGTTACTTTAAAATATTATCTGAGATGATTCTACAGAAACCAACTTACAAGTCTCATGACAATAAAATAAGTGAAAATTGTTGTTTACATTGATTTTTTATTTGTCTCATTTATAAGAATATGATTACTTTACTTGTGTTATTTACTTAAAAAGGTTTTCAAATTTAAAGTAATAATTAAAAATTCGTACACAGGCCAGATCGTTTCAATAAAATGAACATATATTAAAGTTATCTAAATGCTGTAAAAGGCACAAGTCCAAAATTCAAACCGTATAGGATTTCAATTTTTAATACATTGACATTCTTTTCTCTTTGTGGAAATCTCTTCTTTGGATACAAACACCATTAACGAAAATAATTTAAATAAAAATATTGTGATTAGCCAAGACGATATTACATCATGAGTATGCAAAAGCCCTAAACAAAACTTCATTTTATTTTCTGAACACAGTTAATTGAATTAGAAGTTTTATATATAATGACTTACATGCAACCTTGAATAAGTGTTCATTTATATACATAGAATTTCAAAGTATCATTTATAATTCATTTACTTTCGTTTAACATATGCTTACGTAGTTAAAAGAGTTGTTTAAAATACTTATAGTTAAAAGCCGTTAAATTTGACAATTATATCCATAGATGATGGTAGTTTTATTACATAGAAAAAAATAAAAGCATATTCAGATATATTTCAGAAACAATTTATATTTTTGTAATTGAATCACAAATATTTAAATATAGAATGTTTGTTATCATTATTTTATTAATATTACGAATTCAAGTTGTAAGAAAGTTATAAATGCGAAGTATTTATAGTTCAAATAAAATTAAGTACAATGCTTTTTTCAATAAGTCCTCCGCTATTTTTGCTCTTCGTGTTCTTTGTCATATTTACCGATGATATTAATCGCAAGTTCAAAAATATTTTATTCCCAAGTCCATTCTAATAAGACTTCAGTTTCTTTCATTCGTTCTTCAGTAAGCTTCCTTAAACGCTGTAGTTGGTCAGCTTTCAATGATTTTTTACCCTCTCCAACAACCCCTTTCCTGAAAAAGTGGGAGGCATCCCTCGCTGATTCGTTGTTTGAACTTGGCGCATCCTTTTTGGCTTCATCCACAAGTCTTCTTTTCATGTAATCAAAACTTGTGTGTAAAATGATTTTATCCAATATCTCTTCATTCTCTGTTATATTTTTGTAATATTCTTCTCCCAAAAACTTTGAAATCTTCTTTATTTCTTCTCTCGTGTTTTCCTTCAGAGACTCATATGAGATCAACAACATATTAGAATCTTCTTTATGCTTCAAAAAAGATAGCACGTGATCAAAATAAAGACCGTACGAAATTTCGCCCGATAAAAAGTCTTCAAAATACTGATCAAAATCTAATTCTTCGCTGTTATACCGCAGGAAGTGATAATATGAGACAAAAGTGTCTTCCGGCTTTCTGTATATGTAAATATATTTAGCATTGGGATTCTTTTTTATTTTGCCGTAGGGAAAATGGTGTTTGTAAACTCTTGGATTTGTAGTTATGGCGTCTACAGCGGCCTTCCCAGTGCTTTCCATAAAAGGTATTGTTCTGTACAACATTTCATCTTTGTTCGGAAAGGATTCTCCATTGGTAAGTATTTGAAGAACGATGTAAGAAATCCAAGTTGTTCCAGTTTTGGGATAGCTTGTTATTATGACATCACCATCTCGAGGCTCATAATCTAAAGTTTCTTCAACAAACTCTTGTTTGAAATGAGTAGTGATTGGAATTCCTCTGACGAGATGAAGCCGTTTTTTAGCCAAGATGTCTGTTTCCAGAGTAGTGCTCATTTTACGAGCCTAAAATTTAATAAACAAAAATAAGTACTATTTCTTACTTGAAAATAATCGATAAAAAGTGAATTCAACAGTATGATAAAGACTCCGTAGTTGCGCAATATTTCGATAAGTAATAGAATTTGCTATTATCTTTTTTATCTAATGGTATTTGTGCAAGTTTTTCTCAAATGTTGACCGATTTGTTCTAGATTATGGAACCAAAGTTAACTGAAAGTAGCAAGACACGTTCAGAATTGTCGTTTACTTATTATTTAAAAAATAATAATAATAATAATTGATTGATTGATTTTTGACTTATTTTGGCAATTCTTTTAATTTTTCGAGTACTAAGTAGACAAAGTTTTAATATAAAAAATGATACTTTTTAACTTCAAATATGATTTAAATTCTTAAAGCTTAACCAATATGATGTCACAAAAATAATAATAACAATAAAATCTGGTAAAATACACTACTTATTGCTATAAAAATTAGAGCACCTAGATAGAATTTTCGTTTATCGTTCATCCAAAGATAATTCCATGCGAAAACTAATTTTTAATAAGTATATCTATTGTTTTTAATTAGACGAAATCAGTTGAAAAGCTCTTGTGAAATCAAATTTTAAATATACGGATTTACTACTTATGTGCTACGGAAGCCTTAGAATTTGTAAAGTTAACCATCAATAACCGATTTTAGAAAACCTCTGTCTGTAACAAAATGTTCTTCACATTTTTTTTTAATTAAATGATGCATAAAAATTTCATTATTAAATTAAAAGGATGTCGCTCCAATTTCATAGTTTGATGTTTCGATTTATAATATAATAAAGCCTTATCAGTTTTAAAAAGTATATAAAATTAGAATAAAGACCCATGAGTTAAATAGAAAATCATGAGCTAATTTTAATTTACTAAATAATTCAATTTGATGTTCGATCCAATCCAATAATAAAATACATCCACTCTTTATACGCTTTTTGAATCTTTATCAAAAGTCAATTCTAGAAATATAGACCATAAGAGTCGTAAATATTCCCTTTACGATTCATATTGTCTATAGGATCCAGGAAAATAAACTGTTATCAAAATCAAGTGAATTATTATTCATTAAAGAGGCACTAATACATTAAATCCAGTTTAATTTCTCAGAAAAGAAAATCTGAAGGTGCTTCTTTTAGTTTCCCTCACGTCTCTCACTTTCTTGTTTAAAATCAAATAGATTTTCAGGTTTTAAATCTCGTCTATTTCATTAACTATTTTCATTTGCTTCCATTTGCTTTTTTATCCATCTTAAATATTGTCTCGCAGCCTCTAACCCACATATCTAGATCCGACACTTTTAAATATCCTTCCCAGTGCAAACTTAACATAATATCGTTAACTACTAAAAGTAAAAAATTTCTTAAAATCTTTAACATAATAAAATAAAATTTTAACTTAGTTAACGTTTATTAATTGACCTTAAACTTTTAAACCAAATTTAATTTTATAGTAAATAGTTTTTTCAACGTTATAAAAAATTGCTGCAAGTCTAAAAGTTAATAAAAAGCATTTGAGGATGTATTACTGAAGTTTAATGTTTACTTCTCGTAATTGTTTTTATTAAAATACCAGCCTCGATTAATAATTATTTTAGGAAAAAAAATTATTAAACGTATTTGTTAGCTATTAAATTTATTTTTATCGAAATTTTATGAAATCACTCAAAATATAAATAACCTCTTTCCAAACTTCCGATGAATTTGAATTTGCTATTTTTATAGATAGGTCTCTATAGCAGTAATTAAAATTCCATCAAATAATATTAGATTAAAAATATTATTTGAAGCTGTTTTGCATGTTTTAAAATAACCTAGTAAATTATCATACATCAAGTTTCTTTGTGTACTACAACTCCTACTGAAAGAGATAACTTCAGTTTTGATAAGATAAAAAGGTGAATGAAAGGAGAAGAAATAAGTTTATTTAAATGTATTTATTAATTGTTTGAGTTTCCGTATGAATAAATGAATGGATGTTTGAGGCCATAATTAGGTTAGAAATTACAGGAAATAAGCAAACAAAATTTTTTAATTAAATTACTTAATACGGGTATGAAATATCCAAAGTGAAGTGATTAGAAAAATTAAGGCGTTGCCATCGCAATGACTCTATACTTTAAATAAATTTCTGCGACAATTACAAACACAATCGACAAATATGCTATAATTAAGAAGCTAATTCGCAAATAATGAACAAATATTTCGAAATAAAGGAATGCTACTCACCATTAAGTTCCACAAAACGAAATATTAGATTAACACGAAATAAAAACAAAAATTTACCTCTTACAATTTTGTTTGTGAAAACAATTAAAAATTCAAAGCCAAAAATATGTTGCTATTCAGAACTGAGTATTACTACTATTGAGAATTATTTATGTAGTTAACAAGCAATAAACAATTTCTCACTTACAGTTGCGGAAGTCAAATGTATTAGATTAAGTTCATTTCAGAAATGTTAATTTTCCTAAAAAAATAATGTTTAATAACAATAATTCAACATTATCTTACAAATCGAGAATGAACTCCAAATAATAATGATATCCGTAAAGAATTTAAATAAAATAGTATTTGTTATAACATTTAAAAGAACGATTTAGCTGTTTACTTATTTAACAGGTGGCATTTCATAATTTGTTATTTGCAACAAAATCATCTGGTCTTTCACAAGAAATACGCTCTATTATTTCTCAGGTAACACAATAATAAGCCCAAATAATAATAATCTGTAGTTTCTATGTAGATCTGTTCTTTAGATGTCCCTCTACCAGTTTGAACGAAAATTGATAGTTGTAACCAGTTTTTAATGATATTAAAAGAAAGTTCAAGCTTAACTAACAGCTTAACAGCAGCTTAAACTAACATACTGTACATTTTGGTAATAAACAGATAGTTTGTAAACATTAAAA
Source organism: Parasteatoda tepidariorum (assembly GCF_043381705.1). Taxonomy (NCBI): domain Eukaryota; kingdom Metazoa; phylum Arthropoda; class Arachnida; order Araneae; family Theridiidae; genus Parasteatoda; species Parasteatoda tepidariorum. Next base: position 57,119,511 of record NC_092208.1, read on the forward strand.
TTTTTATCTGTTTCTAAAACTAAAACAAAAAAGCTTGCTATAATCCCAGTAAATGTCTCGAAAAATATTAAACAAATTATCTCACTTTAAAAGGTTACAATTAATGTTTCTTATCTTATACCCACTACTCTATGTATCCATATGATCCTATAAATAAAGTAGAATATTTATCTGTATGTATTTTATACAAAGTTGTAATTTTGATCCAAATCCACACCAAATTTAGTGCACACTGCGCAAAAAAAAAAAAAAAGAATACATTTGAACAAATTTTGATCTAACTTTTGAATTGTATGATATGCATTTTTTAACATTATTTTAAAGTATGACATTTGACATTAGATTTCCCATGAACTAGTCGACCGATTTCACACAAATTTTATATTTTGAAATATAAAATTATCTTCTTTAAAATGTGGCAAAAATTGTATACCCTAAAATTCAAAATTTTTTCCACTAATATTAAATAAAATAGTAAAAAAATGATAAATATTTAGTAAAAGTTATAATTTACGTAAAATTGTCTTTGGATAAAGGAATTTTATAATTGTGTGCACAAATTTTTCAATTCACTTAAAAGTAAAATTGACTTTAATGGGCCCAAATTTCGGACTCCGCTCTTCTGTCCAAACTATTGAGACTATATTTCCCAGATTGCGACTACCCTCTATATTTAGGACATCAGAAATTCGAATCTGTTTAAAAAAGTTATGTTTATATATTTTCAGAGAAAAGACCTTTTTTTTTTGTCTGATTTCGTAACGTAAAATATCGTATGCACTAATTAATCAGCATATTTAAATTTACCCTTTTGAATTATTAAGAATGAGACCTAGAGCGTTAAAATCCGATCATTTGATCAAAAGTTATTAAGGATGGCACGTGTTTTTATTTTGCACACTGAACATAATAAAAGAAAATGAGGTGAGTAATATTGGATTTATATTCCCTAAAGAAACGCCTTATCTATCTATCTATATTATATAAAGATAGATAGCAAGAGCACGTAGTGAGCAACCAGATAACAATAACCAGAGTGAGCATTATCAGGTTGTTCAATTCAGATTCATACAGTAAAAACATGACAATATTTAATTTAAACTCAATTAGGAATTAATTAATTTATTGAAGTGAGAATGCTTTAAAAGGCCGCTGTTGAATTGATATTTTTCTACTGGGAGCTACCTAAACGTCTAAAAAACGTTTAAGTGTTTGTATTGAATGCATTGAATTTTTTTATATCTCGCGTTTATTTATGCATTGAATTTTCGCGCTTTAAAATGCAGAATATTAGTGAAGCAATATTTGATAATTTATTTTGCTAATATGTTTCTTATTTAGCTAATGTTTTGATTTTTTCACCATGTACAATCTAAATAGCTAATATACTTTTTTAAAAGCCAATAAGAACATTGGTAGAATTCTTCTACATAAGTACAATAC
>NC_092208.1:57121688-57141747 GCF_043381705.1 Parasteatoda tepidariorum
GAAATGCCTCATCCAACTCGTTGCCAGCACGTGTTTCACGCACAGTGTCTGGACAATTGGTTGCGCACGCGTCCACACAGGACATGTCCCCTTTGCCGACACGAAATCTAACTCTGTGTCAAAAGCCATTTTTTTTTAAAAAAATGGGACGAGTCCCCCTCATTGGGGACTCGTCCCATTTTTTTAAAATACACACAACGCCAACATTGGGCGTTTGGGTGCAGACCCCTTGAAAATGCATTGGACAGGGCTTTCTGGGGGGGTCACCCATTTCACATACACAATGGACTGCTTCACGAGAGGGCAGTGAGAACGTTTCCAATCATGGTGTCACGACAAAAGAGCAGTGAGAATCGAGGCTTGAGACTATTTATTGTGTCGTTTTGCGTTTCCAATTTTATTTTGCAAGGGTCACGGTGCTCAGCTATTTTTTCGAGTGACTGTACTAATAACAATAACTAAATAAACAACAGCTAAATTCCATTCGTTTAGCATTGCGTCATATGTTGTTCCTACTAAATCGAAGTAGTTGTGTTTTTTTCATATTATACCCAATTTCATAAAGAGATTTAAATTAAACATTATATTGAATGAATGTTGAGTTTTATTAAAGCATGTTTCTGATGAAATGTGATTATACATCAGCTTTTTTATAATTTTATTTTTTAGTTTGTTTTTTCAATAACTGATACCATTTCAATGATATACATGCGTATGCATAGATTAAGAATAATATATTTATCATTTTATTCAATATATGTTTTCAATTATCAAGCAATTACAACTTAAATGAAGATATAGATATAGGTTATAAAAGGTATCGTTATATTTTCTTGAATAAAATTGCAATATCATCGATGATTATCTGAAATCGCGTTTTGACATCACTACGAAGAGATAAGAGCACTGCCAAGTACGTAGTCAACATGATCTTCAAAAGGTTTTCCAAAAAACAAATTTTCCCGTTATTTGACGCAGGGTCCCTTTTCCGGCATAATGGAAATTAATTAGAGGGAAAAAAATCGAGATTATAGAGAAATATATAAAATTTGCTTGTTTGATATTAAGTATCGATTGTTCAAAGATTGTGATAAAATAAGATATCACATACTTATTACCGAATGATAGATAATTAAAATGAGCGTTTCAACAAGCAATACATTACCTCTAGAAAATATGTAATTTGTAAAATAACATCTAAACTAACACCATATAGGTAACAACTGTTTTGGTTTAACAGATGAGATAAAAAGCATACATCCAGTTTATTTCCCTCTTTCAACATTTATTATTTGTCTTAAGTCATGTCGACCTTGAGATCAAGATCACATAACCCGATCTCAAGAACGTCCATTTCGTTTCGAAGGTTTCGCAACATAGGCTCTCGTGATTTGAACGATGAAGCTTGCTGTGATTGTAGTGTGGCACCTTAGTCTTTAGGCTATCTTGGGCATAAAGAAAAAAAAATTAGCTATTGAAAAAAAAAAGAAGCTAACTGCAACCGCATTCAATGTTGTTATGGTTACGTGTAGCGTCATGCATCCGTTGATTAATTAAAATTGTTTTCGAAATAAATACCGGTATTCCTAAGAAAATATCTCAATAAAAACTATTTGCCTTAAAACCGTGTTGCTAAATCATTTATTATTTTAATTTTTTATTGGTGTTTTTTTATTTTAAAAAACTGGAAATCGTGCACATTCTATTAATTTAATTATTCAATATATCTCTGAGTCAACAAATATTTTATATTCATATCAATAATCTGTCAGAGTAACGCTATTTATTAGTTTTGCTGACAAATATTTGAAAGTGTCATGAAAATCCTAGTTTCAGCACCTGGAAAAACTATTTTGCACGGAGAACATGCCGTTGTTTATGGAAAAGTAACAACATTAAAATATTTTTTGAAAATTTTGTTTGAATTACCTTCAAAGAATTTTTTTTTGTTAATTGGTGGAAAAAGTTGTGTTAAAATTAATGTATATATTAAGAGTTTTTTTTTAAACTTAAATCAAGATTTGCTGCATTTAAACAATCTTTTTAACTAATTGAATAAATATTGATAGACTATTCAAAGGAAATAAAAAATTAATTAAAGATGCTCATAATATTTGTAACATCTATAAAATGACCATATCCATAAATAAAATAATAATTTAATTAATTACTAATTATATATAATTTTTGAAGTAATAAACACGAAGGTTAGTATAGGGGAAAACTTCTTGATTGTGAATATCTTTCTATTACATTTTTAGTAATTTTATGCTGCCCCTTCTCTTTAAAGAGTATATGTTTGATAAAAACTGGAGTCTGTGGAATACATTATAAATTGCCATATTCTGCTTTTCCAGTAGACTTAAAGCTCTAGAAGTTGCCACTGCTTATGATCACATGAGCTTGTACAAGTCACATACCATAACGCAAGAGTTGAAATCTTAGACGTCACCTCCATAGTAGAATGTTTGCTGATGCTCTGTAATAAACATATAAATAATTGCTTTGACAAATGTTTTAGTTGGCAGTTGTATCAGTTTAACAAAAAATATTTTATATATAATAATATTTTACAATTGCCTTAGTAGAAAATGTAATTTTGCTTTCAAAATGGCAATGTCAGTCTGATAACATTCTGTGAAGCTGCATAATAATTATTATTATTTTGCTTTTTGTATTTTATTTATTTTAATGTAGTAACCATCTAATTTTAAAAAATTTGTTTTGTAAAGTGTTTACTATTTGTGGTGATCAATAAAATAATGGATTCAAAATCCGTGAATATATTTTATTATATCAAACGAAAAAGTTATAAAATTTATATTATTAAATTTATTTTTGACAATTATTATTATTATTATTTTTTTCAATTATAGGCAGCAATTGCTGTAAGTCTGAGTTTAAGAACTTCTTTAACTTTGGTTACGACAGAGGAGCAAAAAGTATCAGTCAATTTAAAAAGTCTGAATTTGCACAAAGAATGGGACTTAACAGCTTTAAACAGTTATAATTTGCCTGAAATGAGTAAGTATGATTACATATTATTTGTTTAAGATGTGGCTTTAACAAAAAAGATGTGCTATTTGTTTATTTTAATGTTTATTTTGATTTACTTTTAAAAAATATGTTTCTTGTTTTTTGACTTAATGCATGGATTTAGTTAACTTCTTCATTAGTTCAGAAAATTTTGTATTGAATTTAAGTATGAAAAAATTTTAATATTTCAGGTGGAGATATTATATCAGCAAATGACGAGCTTATTGAGCAAATTATGAAAATATTTAATATTAGCTCACCAGAATATTCTTCAGACATTGAAAAAAATGCTATTGTTGCCTTTTTATATCTTTGGATTTATGTATCTAAAAGTTATAATGTAAGGTATGTGCTTTTTTGAACTTACTTATGTTAATTATTGTTAGGAAACTGTTCGTTATTTGTCTGTACCCGATGATCGGTGATTTTTTTTCTTGACAATCACCTATTGCACATTTCTATTGGATCAACTTTCATCACATGCAGGAAGCGGAATCAAATATTGCACGCAACCATATTAAATGACAATCACTTTTTGTTGATTTTTATTGGAGCCGCTTTCATCACATGCCAAAAGCAGAATTAAATATTGCAACCATATTAAATTCGAAGTTCACTTGTATTATAGTCACTTTTTCTTAAAACTCATGAAATGCATTTCATAAATAATTGCTGATCTATACTAAATACCAGGTAATAGTTTTTTTATTACTACTATGCTGAAAGTTTCATAAAAATATCGAAATAGACACACATGAAACTATTATTTTACAATAGTAAACATGCTTTATCTCTGCTGTAAGTTTAATAAAAATATAGCAATATATAAACACAAAATTATTCAACAATGCTATAAATAAGATACATATAAAGAAGCATAAACAAAAGATACAATAGTAAACACAAAGTTACTCACATATAAAATGTGTAACCTTTTTTTTTCTTCTCTAAAATATCTTGAAATTATACTAATCTTTAATCATTAATTAGCAAATGCACAGCTACGAAAAATTTACTTTATGGTCATATTAAATATTTTCACATACAACAAATTTTCTTCATAATGCAGAGAAGTCAATATTACCAGACTCCATTCGAAACAACATGAAATTCCTCAATTTAAAATTACAGTTTTGCACCCAGCTATCGTACTCTTCATCACATCATTTAAAGTGAATTCTATGCGTAACTTCAAAACTAATTTAAACAGTCTTAATTTATCCAGGCAATATTGATAGATTGAAAAAAACAGAAACAGAAAGAAAAAAAACCCCATCAATGTAGTGAATTTTAGGGCAAATTTATAATCTGACTATTAAACTTAAAATAAACACAGATAACAACATCTTGTGTAATGCTTCTAAGTTAATATGAAAATCCACTTCTAATAGAAACAACTGGGCTATTTGTTAACTATTCTTAGGGCTATTCTTTAAAAAGAACATCAGTGTAGTCAATTCTGGGTGAGTTTATACCAGGCAAACGTACTTAAACTAATTCAAAACTTCTGCTTCTCTCACTTTCCTGACACATCACTCTTATCTGTGCACACTGGTAGTTGCTGTAGCCTATGTTGATGAGGAAAAGAAAATCTTGATAAACAGGTGCATAACAATTTGTAGCCTTTTTTGTAACAATGCTATTAAGATGACTTTGTATTTATTTATGTGTATAATTTATTCAATGATATTTTTTCATTTGTCTGTTTCTAAAACTTTTTATCTTGTAAATCTTACATAAAAGGTATAGATAATGCATTATTATTACATCTATGAACTATTTATCAGGGACATTTTTATGTATCAATATATTCATTTAAAATTGTTAAGCTGATGTTTATATGTTTTCTTATATGTTAATTATTATTTATATTCCCTGGGGTAAAGAGCACAGTGAATAGTATATAATTCACCAAAATCAGTGTATTTTTCAGTATTATTTTCTAATCCTTCTTGGTAAAAGAAGTAATACAGAACCTACTACGGAATTCTCTGTCACAAATTTTTATGCTGAATTATTGCTGAATTGGGATTTGAACCCCTTTCCCCTCATTGGTAGGCGATCACTCTATTCCCTGAGCTCAAGGAAATCAACATTGATTGAAGAAACAAAACTTTTATAGACTCCTACTATAAAACTCAATTGGACCAAAGCCCACATTGGCATGGAATGTAATGAGGAGGCCGATCTTGCGGCCAAGTATGCCACAAGTCTTTGGAATTCTGGAATCTGTCCCGAGAAACACCACCCAAGTCAAATCAATAATCAAATTCTTTTACTCGGAACAGTGGAGGTAAGACTGGAAGGAAAGCACCAAAGGCCAGCAGACATTAAAATTTTTCAAAGTTACTAACACAAAAAGACTGCAGGCCAACTTTTACCCGAATCAATTTTTAACTGGACAATGAGTGTTTGAGACATATCAAAATAAATATTTTAATAAAGACATCCAATAAAAATACTGTGGTGAGAAACAAAAAATTATCCATCTCTTAAAATACTGTCCTAAGTACCGGACACTCCGGGAAAACCACTTTAATGAACCTGAACAAGAACACTCATGGTTTGCTATGTTGGCCTGCAGGAAGATATTATGACAACCACACTGGAAAATCTGCTGGTTCTAACTACGAATAATATTTTAGTTGTCATACCATTGCTACGTTACTTCCTTTTAAACTTTTTTGATGAACTCTCCTTGATTTTATTGTGCTTCTAGTTCTCTCCTCTGTATGTCTTTAGCTAACGTTCTTCATTTTATCTAATTTTTATTGTTTCACTGTTTTATTACTATTTTAATGTACTATTTTATGCTATTTTTAATGTTTTTGCCATTTGGTTTTATCCTCTGACCTAAATTTTTAATTTTTTTTTATTTTTGTCTTTAAATTTACTTTGGTCTTTTAAACTTTTATCTTTTTTTCTCTTTTGTTAACATTTTATTTCAACTTCAAATTTTTCTTGGTATTGTTGGCTATTGCCATGATTTTATAATCTTGATTTGAGTTGAATAAATGCTATGGGGTGTGCTTTGATCAGCATTTATGCCTGTATGAGCCTGCTACTCCTCTCCTGAGGAGAGGCGGGACTATCTCGGCGACGGGTCTGATTTCCATTGTATGTTCTTTTAACAGGTGGGTTGTAATATTTAAGACTTATGCTTTTAAATATATTTGTATACAGTGGATTTGTATAATGAACATACACTATTATGGATATATTTAGGGTAGCAATACTATGGCTAATTTAGAGCTTCAAGTTTTTATAGGCAGTTGAAAAATATTTTGTTACCAGATATCATGTTTCTTTGATTTCTGCTCTGTATTTTTAGAAAGTTTCAAACACAATAAAAGCTTCAAATAAGAACTCCATGTTCCCATAACAAATCATACTTCAGGAGTACTGATCCAGAAGTTTCCATGTCTTCTGGATTGGTTCAAAATTACAAAGTTACGTAGTTGAACATTAGTAATCATAAGCCCAAAATTGGGCCGGCTGTTTAGCAACGGTTATATATAAAAAACATCAAATACTGGTTAAGAGATACATAAAAACAAAGCTGGTTTTTGTTTAATACTCCTTAATTTTACCAGAACCACAACAATAAATTACTGATTTATAAGTTCCCAATTATTCAATCAGTAATTTATATTTTCTAACAAAATGATATTAAAATTACTTCTTTGTTTTGATGTTCAACTTAAAACATCTTGATATTTCTAGACTTGAATTTCTTTTATAATTAACAATAACTGCCATTTTTGGCTGAGTTTTTTTCCATGATTTTTATTAAACTAATGCTCATATGAAGTTAAACTGTTGTAATTTTTATGCTATTGACTGTCATATTTGGTGAATCTCATTTGGCTTATTGTTGTTCTACTTATTGTTAAAATTATGTTATTTACTTGTGCATTTGAAACTTCTTGCATTTTAATATAAATTTTTAATATTTTTTGTTTCTAATTTGTCAAAAAATAATGCTAATGTGTGTTAAAAAATAATGTTATGCAGTTTTAACTGTTTAAAGTTTATATTTTAAAACTGATTTTTAACTGATTCAATTTTAAAACTAAATACTTGTATAAAATTGTCAAAATATAGTTTTTTTCAAATTTATACCTTTTTATATTGTAAATATTTCCCCTCCCCTATTTGTGCTCCTTTTTTATTTTTGATTTGTATTCTCTTACTTGCAATTTAAGTTTCCTTAAAACCAATAATTTGTTTTTTCGAATAATAGGAGGTTTTTTAGAATATTATTTTTCTCAAAAATAAAGAACATTTTGTTAATAAAGTGAAAGTAATATTTATTTTAATTTTATTTAGGAATATTTTGTTAATATTGTAATCGCAAACAAAAGAAAAATTATCTGGATTTGAAAAATAACCAACTGTTCTTGAAAAATAATATTTAAACTTAAGTGTGAAGAATGTATGTGTTAGGTGTATAGAATGTATGATTCAATACAAAAAAAAGAATGAAAAATAATTTGACCTATCAACAAGACATATACTATCATTATAGTGCAAATAGGAACTAGCCAATATCCTTCTTTAACAAAGTTTTTTTTTTAATACTTCTAAAATTTTTATATATATTAAGACATTTAAGAAAAGACACTCTCTTTACCTTTTTTTTTTATCAGACATCAACTTAAGTGCAAGCTTGTAAAATAAAAACTTTGATCAATAAACAAATTTTTTTACAACATTGGATAAAGGATTAATATTTAAAGTAAAGAGTGATAAAAAATTTGCTAAGAAATTACTGGAAAATGCAAATTTTTTTACAATCTCTAAAAAAAAAAAACTTGGAGTCAAGTTCACCAACAAATGTAGCTCCTTCAATAAGTCCAATTTTAATTTCGTAGCTACAATTTATAATTCTCAAACTAACTATCAAATATTAAAAAAATTTATTCTCTCCTACTCCTAGCTTCTATGAAGTATAGTTTCTGTAATGCAAAATATAAGGCAATGTAAAGTTAGGCACCCGAAACGATAGTGGCATCACTTACAATTTTTTAATCAGAGAGATTAGCTCTTTGATTTAGCCTATTAAGTTTTAGACCCTCTTCTAGACTTTGTTTTTTAATAGTTTTTGTGTTATGCTGTTTAAGTTATTACTTTTTTAAAGTTTAGTCATGAGAAAGGTTTATATGTTTTGCAGATCGTTTTTCTCTTGCCATGTGATTGTAGATTCTGAATTGAGCATTGGTGCTGGAATGGGATCATCTGCATCATATTCAGTTTGTTTGTCTACTGCAATGCTAATGCTTTGTGGTAGAATAACTCCTAGATTATTGCCCGAGGACAAAGAGATTATTAACAAATGGGCTTTTGAAACAGAGAGGATATTCCATGGGAAACCATCTGGAATTGACAATTCTATTTGTACTTATGGTAATATGAATATTTATAATTCTATGTTTAAATAATTTTTTCCACTACTAACATAAGTGAGTAGTTTTTACAAAATTTTTTTCTCAATGTTCTTATAGGGAAACAATACAATAATACAGGTAAACTTTTATGTACTTTTTCTGTTGTTGACCAAAATTTAAAGAGTTAAATATCTAATTACTGTGTACATTTTAGTAGTATATCACAGTGTAATTTTAAAAAACCAGATTACTTAAGGATTTGGGAGATCCTAATTTTGGAAATGTTTGGAATTTAGACATCTTATTTAGAACAATAACGCCCAAAAATTAAAAAAAATAATGATCGTTACATTTCTATGTACATCAACACTATTTATTGGTCAAAAGATGCTTGAAGAGATGCATTATCTTTAGTGTGTTTGGAATTATTTGAAGTTTTAATGTAAGCAATACATTTTTTTTGATACTTTAGTCAATTATTGGGTGGCATGACTTCTTTATTTTATACCTAAAAATCTCTCACACTTAAATAAAAAGAAATTCTTTTTCCATAAACTTCAATCCATTTCAGTTAACCAAATTTAAAGAAAAATTGCAGACTATTATTATAATGCCATTATGCCAATGATGCCATTTAGAGTAGTTTTGTAGAACTAAGAAGAAGAAAAAAATGACCAATTAAACTATTACAATGGTATAAAAAATATGAAGAGTAATTTTTTTTTATTTTTACGTATGGAATTTTTTGTGAACAATAGACAAAAATCTGTTTAACCTTTCTGAATGTAACTTTGAGGAACGGGAAAAAAATTGAATGTTAAAGTATTTTAAAATAGCCATGAATTATAATGAAAAAAATCAAGCTATAGACATTTAAGTTCTGAAAGTTGACATAATTCAATATTTTTTTTAATTTTCTTATTCTACTCATTTTTTAAATAAATAGAATTAATTTTTTGTCTGTTAATTTTTATTAATTTAATATATTAAATTAATTTAATTTAATTTTTAAAATTCAAGTCTTTTTTCTAACTTTTCTTTTTTCTTTTATACTTTTCTTTTATTAACTTTTATACTTCTAAATAACAGAATAAAAATCTTGTATTCCTTTTTTCCAAATTTTTTTTAAAAAATCCTCCTGCTTAGAACATTGATAGGTTGCACTAATTTCATACATTCTCTCAACTTTTATAAATATATATTAGCAGTTTGAATTTGGTATTTAGAATAAAATTATTTATATTAATTTAATTCTGTTCAATTTTTAATCAGAAAATTGAGCTTTGTTAATAAAAGATATTTAATTTTAGGTGGAGCTCTTCTATTTAAAAATGGTGTTGTTAGTGACATTCTAACAAAGTAAGTTCTGTTTTTTTATCCGAATGTCTTATAGTTTTTTCTAATAATGTATGCATGTGTATATGTTTATGTAGTAATTAAATTCCAGCAAACTCAATAACCAGTTAATTCATTACAAATCTTTAAAAACAAAAAATTATATTTAATTCATTGTAACAATCAGATATTATTTTCATCTTTTAGCATATTGCTGATTTTATACAATCTAATATTTCATGTGTCGGAGAAAGTCTTTTGCCCAAAGCAATTGTCATCTGTCTAACTAAAATACTAATGCTATTCATGACCGAGGATATAATGCATAGAATATAATAATCTTCCTCTTTCATCTAGAAGGTTTTTTTTTTCATTTTGCCATCAGACTTTTTGATGTCTCTGCTATGTCTACTTCCTCCTTTCATACCTCTACTTGTTGATGTTTGCCCCCCCCCCAAACTAGCATGTGCACACATAGATAGAGAGAGAAAAATCAGACATATATATATATATATATATATGCATAGAAAATGTCAACCGTCTCAACCAACCAGGACGCATCAGTCTGGTTGATGAAACATCTGAATTAGTTGAGAACTTTAAAATTGAGTATGGTGAGATTTTTTTTTAATATCATTAAAAATCAGTTTGCTGATTTTCAAATGTTAGATATAGTTGATTTGAAAATGTCATTTCAAGTGCTATGTGCATCCATTTTCACTTACCTTCAATTTTATAACCATCTAATTTTGTTAATTTGGCCAATACAAGGCTAATTTGAGCTTTCCATGACTTCTTACAAATGACTTCTCAAATGACTTTTCTTCATGAAAATTCTTCAAATGACTTCTTACACTTGCAAACTATATTTTAAAAATAGAATGTGTTTCAGAAATAAATGAAGCTGAATACACATTCCACCCTTCTTTGACTCTTGGGAAAAAGAAACTATTTTGCTCTACTTCAACTTCCCACATTCATTGAAACTGAGCAGAACTAAATCCCTCTATTTAAACTCACTATAGGATAAAAAAGAAAAGTTTTTTTTCATCCCCTTTAGAAAACCTAAAAATAAAAATTGGATTTTGTGAAATTTGTTTACAGAACACATGATTCTTGACTGTTCCGATCAGACAATTTCGTTTATCAGCATAGAGATTAAAGTAGCTGAGCTCTTCTTAATAAGAACGACATACCCTTGTAGGCCTTAGTTGCTTCAGACTTGTTCTTTTTCCAGTGCCTCCTATATACAGCACCACTCTTACAAAAATTTAAGGTGTTTTTGAGATTGTTTTGGGTGCCAAAGTTGATTTAAGGTTTATTTGAAGTTGATATCAAAAACAACCTTAAACGATCAACCTCTCAAGATGTATAATCAAAGTGTATGAAGTTATTTTATTCACACCTGCGGTTGTTAGAAATCTACTTCAGAGCAATCAGCTTATATAGGTTATTTTTAAAGTGCACTGGCTATATTTTCTACGCTTCAAGTGAATAAGTATATTTGGGGTGGGAATAATTTCTCCCAATCTTAATTAAAAGTATTGCTGAGTTATATATGAGGATGAATTTATAAGGTGTAAATGAGGTTGAAATTGAACTTTATTAATGAGGTTATTATTGGTGCAAAATATGGCCTCATTTTCTACTGCAGGTGTATTTTTTTTACATCTGTCAACCTTAAAACAACCTCAAAAACACCTTACTTTTTTGTACAGGCACCTCCTTAATTTTTAATTTTCAAAGTTTTCAACCCTTTTATGTCACCCAGCCGTCTACTTTAAAGTTTTCCTCTGGCTCAAGTATAAGCATAATTTTGTGTATACTGACTCTTATTATTGTCATGAAGATACTGGTTTAGCAAGACACTAATGCTATTCATGACTGGAAGTCCATAGAACATAACAAATTTAACATGTAAATACTGTTCAAAATGGCACAAACTATTTAAATGGATTTAAAATTAAATTTTTATTCTATATATACGTTTTTTATTATATATATTTGAAGAAATATCAATCAAAATTTATTATTACCTGACATCAAGGTGATACGAATAATATTATGGCAGGAATAATTCAAAAAGCATCAATAACAGGAAATATTGAATAATCAAAACAGTATCTAAAACTTTACAAAAGAAAAATTACCTAAAAAAAAGCGCAAAAATGGAAATTGAAGTAAAAACACTGACATACATGGCAGCGTCTTCAGGAGGGCATTACCATATCGTCAGTGTGTGAGCAATTTCTGCGGTTAGTGGTAAAATACTGCAAACAATCAAACCTCTGACTGCACCAATAAAATAATATAGAAACTAAAAGCAAGTCAGATGAAGATTATATGCTGAGATCTTGAAAATTGCAGCAGAAGTGCATAAATTTAACCGAAGGGAAGCAAAATTTTTCAGATGAGAATTAAGGCTCGAAGGTTTGAGTATTAAATTAGTTTTTGTGTCACAACCGTGAACAAAACTCAGCAAAGGGAATATTTAAAGTTATAGAAGAGAAGAAAAAAAATATTTGATAAAAATTTATGTATGTATATTTGTGCATATATACACACATATTATGTATATTTACATATATTTATGTATATTTACATATATTTGTTCTTTTTCAGTATTCCAAACATTAATATACTATTGGTAGATACTAAAGTTCCCAGAAATACTAAAGTGATGGTTGTTAATGTGAAAGAAAAGCTAGATACAGTACAAACTTTTTTTATTCATTTGTATTCGGAACTTAGATAAATTTAATGATTATTTTAGATAAATGTAATAATTGATGTTATGCATAATATAACAATGTCAGAACTTTGTGAGCTACAACTTTTTCTTTCATTTACTTTTTATTTTATTGCTCATAATATTTAAATTCTGTTTTAATATTTTGTATATGAGTTTAATTTGATAAGAAAAATACATGTTTTCCTTCATCCCGTATTCCTCACAAACTTTTTTATTAATATTATTTTAGAAACTGAAAATTGATTGCAATTAATACCACAAATATGTAAGATATATATGAGTTCATAAAGTCTGTGCCGTTGGGGTTGAAGTGTAGAATAAAAGAATTTTAAAAGAAGAAATTCATATAAAAAAAACCCCACCCAGTTTTGAAAGTCATATCTGTTCAGTTTTGCGTTAGAACTTGTTTACTACTATGTTTGAATTACACGCACACACAAAAAATGCTTTTGTAAATTTGGCATCCTGTTTTACTCAGTTTTTTAAACAAACAATGCAAATAGTACATAATATAGTATATATGAAAAATTAAAATTAAGAAAAATATTCAAAATTTTTTTCTTCTGAAAACTAAAATTGATGAATGATAATACATAAATGTAAAAAAAGTAAGGTTTTTATCTTTTTCTCAATGAATAAACAATTTTAGTTTTTTAACCAACTAAGTCAATCAAAATGTTAGAGAAATATGTTAGAGATCCTCGTAAATGTAAATCATCATTAGTCATAAAATTTGATATATACAGTGGGGAGCCGATTATCCGGAACGGTCGGGACCATCGCTATTCCGGATAACTGATTTTTCGGGTTTTCTGAATTGCTACAAAAAGCCGTTGTTTTTTATTGTTAAACCCAACTAAAAAAAAAAAAAAAAATTGGAAATAATCTTAAAATTAAGAAAAAACGATGAAGTAATACACTAATGATTATTTCCAAAATGATGGTAAGGTAAACCTCATTAAAAAAAGGCAGAAAAATCGTAAATTCTTTTGAGGAAAAATTTTTTTTAAAAAAATGGCGAGAAAATTTATCGAATTTTGTTCCGGTTTTTTGGTTTTCCAGTTTTCTGATTCCCGGATAACGGGTTCTGTACTGTATTTAAAGTGCAGATAAAAAAAAAAATTGCTGATAACAATTTCTATCTCATGCTGAAAGCTCAGAAACATTTACAATGAAATTGAAAAATTTCTTATTCACATCATCTGGTAATGTAGAGATTTTCTCTGAAAATAATTAAAAATTTTTTTATTTATTAATTTTTAATTTTATGATCAGCTAAAAGCTTAATTAGATTTTCCCAAAAAATATTGTCCTAAGTGTTTTTATCTATATCTTCACATTTTTGATAAAAATTTTTATTAAAACTTGAATTTTTTAAAATTTTTTTTTTAAATTACTTTTTAAATTTTTTTTTTTACAGTATCCAGTTGTAATTGAGTCTATAATGGCAGCTATTGAGGGTATAACAAATGAAAGCTGGAAGTTTTTTAAGGACTTTAACCAATCTACTACCAACACCACAAATGTGAAATCTTTGCAGGTAAATATTGTTATATGTATGTTGAATTATTTGCGAGAAAAACCAAAATACTATATTCTCATATTTTATTCTTATTCTTTTTATTGTTGTTCAAAAAAAATTCAAAACTGATTATTTTGCTTGAAATGCTGTAAACTAAAGTAAAAGCTTTAATACAATGTTTTGTGCTATGCATAAAGTAATTACTTTACTAAAGATTTGGTTTTAATTTGAGTAAATCTTTTAAAATGCTCTAAAACATTTAATAAAAAATATATTTATTTGGATTAAGTTATGTTTAATTTCACCAAATAACTGCAGATAATATTTTAACCCGGTTCACATTTTTGCACAGCAATGTTTACATAAATGTTGTTTCGAAACTAAGAATTAATATAATGATCTAATTTTAAATTATGATAAAATAATGATAAAAAATATGCTTATAAATGCATCTTAATTAATATTTATACAGGAGTTGGTGGATATAAACCAACATTTATTGAGTGCCTTAGGAGTAAGTCACACAAAAATTGATAAAATTTCTGAAGTTGCCAAAAAATATGACTGTTCATGTAAATTAACTGGTGCTGGAGGAGGAGGATGTGCCTTTATTGTTCTGCCAAGCAAAACTGGTGAGCTAAAAGAACTTTAATTTTTAATTATAGACATATTATATATAGTATAAAGGAAAATTTTCTCTTGAGTCTCAAAAATGACAGAGGAGGTAAATAATTGACAAGCAGAGAAAAATTTGTTTTGGTTAAAGCTAGAAAGATTTTTGTATTCTGTGCAAAATAAAAAAGAAAACACCTTAATAACTTTTGATTTATTAATTTAATTTTCACATGCATTTATATTTATTCAAGAGGCTTACCTTAAATAAGGAAAAATATTTGTGTGATAATATTTTAATTTATAAAATCAGACTGTTTTTTTTTTTTGTGTGTGGAGGACATGTTTTGACTCTCAAAATAGGGATAGTAGCAACAATCTAGAAAATGTGGTCTCAATAGTTTAATGAGGACATTATTTAAAAGTTTGGGCTCCTTAATGCTTTGCTTTTTGCATATTTTATCATGTGTCCAGTACTGTTTAAAATAATCAATTAGACAATCCTCTTGAAATAAATAAATTAATTAATTAATTTTAATTCAATTTTATAAAGAGTGAAATAAAGTATTTATATTTCTGAATAAATGTAATAACTAACTTTTTTATTTCAATGCAATTTATATCAATATTCATAACTAGTTATTATTCAATGTTATTATAACTGAGTATCAAAATCTATTTTTTACTTTACCTTCTTTAACCGCATTATCATTAGGTTTACTTTTTGCCCTTAAGACTTAAGCCAAATTATTTAAATGTTAACATTAGATATTATGGAGTCCGGTAAATTGGCTTGACTTTTGGCATTGATCTTTTTTTTAAATAACCCACCTATAACAGATCTCTCCTGTATTATTACAAAGTGCTGGTTACTACTCTCTTTTAATAAGTTAGATCGTGGGGTTAGTAATCTCCTTATATTTATTATTTTACTTAAAATGTTTTTTGGAAAGAAGTTATTTTTATTTGCATTGTAAGTTCATCATTTTATTATTTTGCAAAATAAAAGCTTTATCCTAATTAACATCCTGTTTTCATCGCATACAATTTATGTTATTTTCAACATATATTATCTGCAATTGTATGTAAAGTATCACCTACTTTTCCAATCCTGAACTGTGAAGTCTAATTATTATATTCCATTACTTTTCATTTTTGCCATAATCAACAAAATTTCTACTACTTCAATTAGTCACCCACACCAACTTACACAACATCTTCTTAATAAATCATTCTGAATGACTACAAAATATTTCCTTAAATTTGTGATTTTCATGGAATATTAATTACCTAAAAAGTCATGCATTAGAATCGATCAGTTTTTCTATCAGGAAACTCGAGATACAGTATATGTATAGTTAATAAAGGGAATAAAAGTATTACAAAATTTAAAATAAGTACTCTTTGTACATTTTATACACTACTTTGTAATTTCAAGTGTCATAAGCTTGTTTTGCAAAGCAGAACAAAATGTAACATACAGCAAACAAAAACAAAAGAGTGAGACATTCTAAAAACATTCAAATAACTTTCTGAAAAATTGAAATTTTGAAAAAAAAATTAAGACTTGTGTAGTGTCCAAAAGCAAAAATGGTTTTTTCAACATTTCAAATTTTAACTCGATAATTGCATTTCTCTGACCTGTAGAGGGAGCCATATGGTATTTTATAATACAAGTTTGTATTATAATATCAGTTAACAAGTTTTATGATATTTTTTATTCCAAGGTTAAGTTTTTATTAAAAATAATTTTTGGTTAGAATGTTTTCCCTTTTTTGTTAATATATAAATTATCTTTTAGAATTATTTCTAACAAAGCTTTCTGTTTAGTTGAAAATTAAGTTTAGAATTAAAAATGTTTTTCCTCTTAACACTTTGTCTTGAGGTACAAAGAATATCTTACACATAATGTGATTAACTAATTATATCTTTTGACTTTTTTTTAAATCAAACGTCTTTTCTGTTGAAAAAAATGGTTTTATGTTATTAAAAATGTTTTTATAATTAAGTCAAAATAATATATAAAATCCTGTGTTATTTTTAGAAAAATCAGAATTTCTAATTAAAGATCTTATTGAAGAACTTGAAAGAAATGGCTTTGGTGTTTGGAACCTCTTTTTAGGTACTCCAGGTGTGCAAGCAGAATTTCAGAATTCTTAATTATTATTTTTTTATTGATAATTAAACTTGGTGATTGTGTAAGGGGTAGAATAGTTTTTAAAGATACTGTTAAGATTCCTATATATTTTTATGTTAGATATGTATTTTTTATATACTTACTTTTTACAATGTTAAACATGTAAATAAATGTTTACCAATTTGAGTTCAGAAAATAAATAGTGAATAAATTCATGTAAATTATATAAAGGATTTATAATAACTTTGTGAGAAATTTGAAAAAAAAAACTCCCAGAGAGTTAAATCATTTTACTGACAGAGCATGTGTGATGCGTAAAAAACATCTTTTTCCTGTTAAATATTCAGAATACTTAGTTGATATCAAAAGCTGTGTGTTGGATAGAAAATTCTGTACAAAAAATACTCATTTTAGTTATGAAAGTTGGGAAAGGGACAAGTTTACTTAAAAGCACTACAAAATTTTACGTTTTGAACGTGCTGCTTTTTTCTTTGCTCAGAAAAAAAGGAAAGTTCTACCAAAGGCTCTGTTCCACAAACGGCTGTTATGCCAATCGGAGAAGAAAATTATATGCTGTTGTTGATTCAAGAATACAGCAACTGGAATCAGTTCAGGAATGAACAAAAAAACAAACAACTCAATTTCAAATTGTACTTGTTAAGGACAGTTCATGTCATATTAGTTTACCAGTATTAATTTCTTGATATATTTACTCAAAGTATTTTGTTATTTCAGGATAAGAGAATTAAGTAGTTGGTTGATATTGTAGTGTCAAGAATTTGGCTTATATACAAATAAGATTTGATTCAAAATTTTGATTTATATATTAAAGGTATTGCTATTAAGCTTCATGAAAGTTTTTGTTTAAAACGCGAAAGTGGATTTTTTGCATTGCAATGAAGGAATATTCTTTTTTAATTATATATCGATTAGAAAAGATGTAATTGCATTAATAATTTTTGTTTTCATAAGTTTAACACAATTTCAAAATTTGATAGCTATTAGCTATCAAAAGCTAGCTTCATTCTGTTTCTTAATTTTTAAGATTTTTAAAATGGAACGATTTTTTAAACAAAATGATTTTTTACTTTAATTTGTTTTATAATATTTATAAAAGTACTACATTACTATTGGTACTAAAATTTTGCAACTTAAGTATTAATGAGTAAAAAACATTTAATCAATATAAGAGCGAGGTCATGGACTATTAATGAGTGTAAAGCAATGGAACTCTTAATCAAAATCTATTTATCATTGACTATTTTTTTGAGTCCAAGATTATTGACACAGGTTGCTATTGACCGAATATAAATTTTTTTTCTAAAATTTGAACTTTTCATAATTAAGATCTACTTGGTTATGAACTTGAATTTTTTTTATATTAAATTTGCAAATAAATCACTTGTGTTTCTTTGTATTTTAATCTACTAAATAACTATATAATAATTTATCTCTCATATTGTTATGAGAAATGTGCTGATTTATGACATTACTTTAGAAAAGTACATTTAAAATTTTCTTCCCTTGAAACATTTTAAAAATTTTGTACTGGTGTAAAAAAGGAAAATACTTTTACTGATTAAATTATTACACAGTATTATTATGCTACTATTATTATATCAGTATTTTTAACTGCTAAAAGAAGATAATTGTAGCTGAAATTTTTTAAATCTGTTATTTTCAGGAAGTTGAGAGAATTTTACAGTTTTTAACTCATGAGATTTTTGTTTTAACCTACTATTTTTTATATATCTGTACTTTAGTTTTTTCTTCAAAATTTGAAAAAAAGATATTTACTATTAATTTTTGAATAACACCTTTTTGGGAAATAAAAATTTTATTTCATGTCATTATAAATGTAATTATTAAAAAGTCTTATGTTTTCGAAAAGGAAGGATTTTTAAATAATAGTGTTTTTGTTTTATTAATATTAACTAGTATAGTAATTGAGATTGTTTAATGTATACTTTTTTGTTTGCTGTATATTTTCTCTGTATAATGTTTCCTCCTTTTGTACATTTCAGCATATTTTATTTATATTTATCATTAAGTTATTTTATTTTTGAGTTGATGTTATTTATGTTACTTATGATGTTACACCAAGAAAATGCTATTTATTTCATAATCACACAACAATAAAACTTATTTGTTTTTACTTTTAAAAGACTTAGTTTTTTTTATGTCATGCTGTATTTATGAAAACTCAACCTTCTTCAAGATTTTAAGTTGAAAGCATTTTTTTTAAGGTTTGAAATATATATAGTTTTCTTTATTATAAAAGTTGGTCTTGGTTTGTAGATTTACATCTGGGTATTCCTTTTATATTCAATGAAAAATTATTTATAGAAAAGAATTTGGTATTCTATATCTAGTTTTATAGAATGAGTTGTGTTTTGCATCCACATTCGACTACATGTTTAAAAATACAAGCTAGCATGAAAATTTAGTTTAGTTTAATTAGTTTATTCAAATAAATATTTATAATTAGTTTATCGTGGCTCTATTTTTATTCCTTGTCTTTTTGGTTGGAGACCTATACCAAGTATTCCTTCGAAATCTGCTTTTTTTCCTGGTGGCATTGATATCTTGTACTTTTGTAATATAGCTGTGAAGTAAAGGAAAAGTTCGACTTCTGCTAAAACTTTACCTGGGCAGGATCGCTTGCCTGAAAATAAAATTTAATTTTTGGTTAGATATAATTAGAATTAGACAATGCTAAAGATTTGCGCAATTTATTAGGTAAAATGGTATTTGCTTAAAAATCTATTGAAAATTGCAGTTTTAACAATGTTCAAAGTTAATGATAATTTGTTTTAATTATATTTGACTACCATTTCATACTATATGTCAACCATACTAAAGCTGAAATAATGCATCTTTTATGACAGTTATACTTGAGCTGGAAATAATTTATTTAGTATGCCAATCCTGCTAGGACTTAAAATAGTGTGTTATATTGTTTAAATTTATTTGTAGGAGAATAATCCAACCAAATTTTGACATTCAATGATTCCTAAAAGAGAGATATAAGAATTCTGTCTGTGTTACAGCAAGATTTGAAATTTAACAATATTTGAAAACTGAGAATATCGTTATTTTTTTAATCTTAAAATATTATTTTTTGAAATTTACCAATTTCATGATTCTTTTTTATTAAATAAGCTGTGCTAAATTCACTGACAATATTTTTTCAGAAAAAAAATTATTTTTATCTTTATTTATCTTTCACTCCCCTCTCTCTCTTATATATATTTATATTATCATTGACTATTTTTTTG
>NC_092208.1:57144051-57171719 GCF_043381705.1 Parasteatoda tepidariorum
GTGACCTTGGATCAGTCTACGCAGGGACCGAGGGTGTGCGGTATTGGTCTCCTTTAAACTGTGCTACCGTAAAGTGCTCGACTTCGCGCGCGCAGGTCGTCGGGCTACCGAAGCGGGGGTGCCATCCCCTCCGCAGAGGATCAAAATTTTGATAGCATGTCTTTGGATCATCCTCCGGGATGTTTACCAGACCGTCGCCAATAGCCCATTGTGCAGCTCTAGTGCGACGTAAATTAACAACAACAACAGTCAGTGTATACTATATATATATGTAATTTTCTTTGCAAGATTTTCCCTAACTTTTATTGAGGAGCACGATGATTTTGTGTCACTCTGTCTATATCCATTCCCTCATAATGATCAACGAATAAAATTAATTTGCTTTTTTTAAAATCTTGTGCCTACATGGTTAAATTTTTCTTAATAGGGGGTATGGTCCCCTCTTACAGAAATACAGGCATTGCGGCATGATTTCATACTTGAAATAAGGCAGTTTATCATTTCTTGTGGCAATTGGCCCCCATTATCTTGTGGCAATTTCATTCATTTCTTCTCCAACAAGTGTAACGCACAATCATGCACGTGTATTAAAATTGTTGAATGGTTATTTGTTTTATATTGTATCAATGTATGCACATACCAAATTTCATTAAAATCGGTTCAGTAGTTCTGGAGATAATCGACCAAGTCTGCTAATTCTTTTAAATTCTTACACCTGTATGCATATATATTGTAAAATTGGATATGTATATAAAGTTGGTATGTCAAGTCGAGAATCAAATGTTTCTCCAATATAAAGAGAACCTTATCTTATTCTTTTAGAGAGAATCCTATGGATCACTTTAAGTAGACTTTCAGACTAATCAAGAGTTTTGATTAGATTATTTTTTTTAAAGTATTATATTAATAGAATTCGTATAAGTTGCCAAACAAATGTGTAGTTTAAAGGCAAATATTGAAGTAACTAATTTATAAAACTTGTTCTCTGAATATGAGCTAAAAGCACACGCATTTGTATAACAGATTTTCCGTCATTTTTAATTTAGAACGAAATACAAGGACAGTGATAATTTATATTCCAGCTATGAGTAGCGATAACATCTAAAATAAATCATTAAAATAAGTTCCGTTTCTACTTACGTTTCTTAGAATATTTTAGATAGATTTCATATTTAAAATACAAAAATTTTAACTAAAAAATTTATTATTATGACTTAGGAAATGTTTGCGAAGTTCAACTGTAAATTTTGCTTTGATCGAACTGTGTCAAGTAATACATAGTTTCGTGCTTCAAAATACATACTAGAGGAACCTCGGCGTTTATAACCACGTAAATAATAGTAAATACGTGAATTTTTTTTTCTGTGTTTAATATACACTGGTGTGCAAAACTTAAGCAACAAGTGGTTTTTCGGCCGCAGCTTCCCAACAAAGTATAAGATAGCCATGAAATTGCAGTATAATATGCACGCAATTCAGTCGAAAGATTATTTGTATGCAAATTTTAGAAATAAAACGCCGTAGGTGATGTAAGTGTACGTAAACCTTGTGGGTCGGCTCGCGCAGGTCAAAGCTGTGATAAAAGGATGAAGAGCACCGTAGTTAAAGACATTCGCTGCAAGTGCAAGTGATTTGTTTTGTGAAATATGTCTTCAAGAAATCATTTAGACGACTTTACTCGAGGAAGAATGATTGGGAAGCTTGAGGAGGGGCGTAGTGAGACCAGTGTCGCTGAAGAGTTCGGGATCAACAAAAGTGTTGTTTCTCGTGCTTGGAATGCCTTTAAAACTACTGGTACAGCTGTTCGGAAGATTGGTGGTGGCCGTCCAAGGAAAACAACACCAAGAGATGACCGTTACATTGTCCTCCAGGGGAAAAGAAACCGTTTTCAGTCAGCGAGCGCCATATCTCAGCAACTGAGCACGGTCACAGGACGACAAGTATCAAGATTTACAGTGGCCAGACGCCTCCACAAGGGTGGCTTCGCTGCATACCTTTAAAAGTTAGCCATCGGCGTCACCGTTTAGAGTGGTGCAGAGAACACGAAACCTGGACACCTCATCAATGCAGTCGCGTCCTCTTCACAGATGAGAGTCGTTTTAGTGCTACAAGCGATTCTCAACGTCAGTTGATCTGGAGAGAGGTTGGACAACGATTTCATCCCGATAACATCGCGGAAAGAGATCGTTACGGTGATCCTGGAGTTGTTGTCTGGGATGGCATTATGTTGAATGGGCGGACTGAGCTTCAGATCTTCGACCGAGGTTCTGTAACTGGAGACCGCTACTGCAATGAGGTAATCCTACCCCATGTGCGTCTCTTCCGAGGGGCCATTGGACCAGACTTCATTTTTATGGATGACAATGCCCGGCCACACCGTACTGCTAATGTTCAAGAGCTACTGGAAAGTGAAGATATCACACGAATGGATTATCCAGCTTACTCTCCAGATCTAAATCCCATAGAGCATGTGTGGGATGCATTAGGGAGACGTCTTGCGACACGACAGTATCCTCCTGGTAACACCCATCAGCTGAAGAATGCCTTAAAGGAGGAATGGAGACGTTTACCCCAAGAACTCCAGGATAATCTGGTGCTTAGCATGGAGAGACGATGCCAAGCAACAATTACAGTAAGGGGAGGGCATATCCCATACTAGGGAACATCTGCCAGTTGTACTTACGCTTCTTCAGGCAATCATGTGTAACGCCACTATATGTCAAACAAAGCCTTTTTTTGTTCCATACCCTACTTTAAGCTTTATATTCATTTCTGCGCCATTATTCTTTTACCATCGTTTAAGTACAAAATAATGTACATCGTATTTGAATTTCATGTCAATCGGATGATTTCTTGTAGAGTTATGAGAAAAAACACACTTGTTGCTTAAGTTTTGCACACCAGTGTAGTTTGATATGTTGTGGAGTTGTGTACAAGCAGCTGAACTCGTTTATAACAGTTATTTAAGGTGTACTAATCGAATAATAATAATTTTCATTCATCTGATAACACATTTAAAGTTAATATTCTTAGAATAAGATTAAAATTTCCTTACGATCTCATGAGATTCAAAGGTATAATAGATTTCCATCGCATGAGTTCGCATACGGCAGCTTCGGTGTATGGCATTTGGAGATGATCTTCATACGTGGGGAAGCGATCTCGTCCTATAACGTCATCGATCTCCATATGTATTTTTTTCTGAACCTCTGGAAAACCCGCCATGACCAGGGTCATCCAGTCTACAGATATTCGAATCGTTTCACTGCCAGCTCCAAAGAATCCACGAGCTAAATCCAGCAAAACTTCCCCTAGAAATTATTCAAAGCTATGAACAATCTTTTTCGTTGTAAAGATATATCAAATTGGAATTATATTTAGATTTTCTGTGGATTAGCGATCGGATAATGTTTTGTATTTTTGGAGAAAAGGGAACCATATTCGCTGAAAATATTTTAAATGACCCTTTAGATAAGAATTTATACCTTAACTTTTTATTTCATCGATAGAGATTGATATGATATTTAGGAAGAATAGAAAAGAAACCAATATTGATTGGAAAGCATACGATTGAAATTTTTGGTGCAATTTGGAGCAATATTTAGGAAGAATAGAAAAGAAACCAATATTGATTGGAAAGCATACGGTTGAAATTTTTGGTGCAATTTGTGCGATAGTTTAGGCACATTTATCTACAATAATACCAATCATTCATTTCATATACATCTCTTTTCCTTCCATCGTTGAATATGTGTATTTATTCATCCAAGCAATAATTTTTAGGGTACAAATGACATGCCTAAATTTAAAAGTAGAGTAACACGAAGTGTGAGTTAAGGCTTGCTTTATTGTTATCTATCTTCATGATAAATGACTTTAACATTTAGGATGGGGCTCGCAGAAAAAGAACCTCAAAATTATTATTTTATGATCTTTATACCAATTGATTTAATTTGTATATGTCTATGTAAATTGTTCGGTAAAATAAAAATAAAAACATTTCTCGAAATTTCAAATTATCGTCTACCACTCCTTTATAATTTCTCAACTATAGTAGATATTTCTATAATTAATTTCTCCTAGAGGTAAATAAAAATGGAAATAAGAAATTTTGCTTCTCACTATGAAATCCAGTATTTTGTCCTTCTCTTTTCTTGACTTCTATAATGTATCTATCCATAAAGTCCCGGATGTTGTTTGGATCTAGAGTTTTTTCATGTTCCTCCATTTCTTTCCTGAAATAATTACCAGATATTCTTATTATTTTACATAACTAATCTCAAATTATCTTCTTGCTTAAATTGTATTAATCGTAAATTAGTTTTTTTTCTTTAATATTTCATAGAATAAATAAAATTATTTGCTTAACTTTGACAACGTGATGCAAATAACATAAGCAGGTTTTCTAGGATTTATCTTAAAAATGTTATACATTCTAAAACGTTTATAGTTTTCTTTCTTGTCTCCATTAGACATTACAACTTTTGAATCCAATTATAGGATTTTCACATAGCAAGACGCGGTATTAATGATTCCATAAGCAATGTACTTAGAACATATTTAAAGTCAAGAAATAATTACATAAACGCGTTTTCTCTGGATAAATATATCTTTATTTCGGATGCTTGGAATGTTTTGTTTTCAAGTCGCTATCTGGAAAATATGGTTTCGTTAGGAGAGAGCTGTTAGAAATATCGCCTGGATATTTGGAAATTTGAACGTCTTTTTTCTTGTTTTCTCATGTTTCTTAAATTTACTAGTGATCAAAAAGTTTTTCGGACAGTAAGTTATAAAAATTATTACACAATTTAAAACCACGTAATTTTAAATGACAAAATCCACAAAAATTATTGATTGATATGAACGACTCAGCATTTAATTTTAAATGTTCTTTATTTAATAACTTTTTATTGACTGAAAATAGTAATTTTTTAATGAGTAGTTTGTTTTAAAGATTTTAATTATTAGATCTTATGATTATATGCATTTAAAGACATTTTAAATGGGTTTAACTTAGTTGCATGCAAAGCGAACATGGTTTACCAAGCCTTATAAAATTGCATGGTTGTCTTCTGGGGCTGGGGAGCGTCAATGAATAGGCGGTAGAACCTTAAAAAGTTTCCTTGATATTCATTTTAATCATGTTCTAGAAAACCATAAACCAGAAATAAAAGTAAATATATTGGCAAAATCAATATTTAAATTCAAATGACAATATATGCAATAATTTCATTCAAAAAATGAAGGAAAAAGAAAGAGCAATTTTTTGGATTCGAATACCTGGAAAATTCTTTTATTCCCTCAAGAGCTCTACTCAGTTTTCCATTATTTCCAATTTGCAGATATGTCATTATAGCTCTGGCCCATGGAAAGAACATTTGCCATCCAACTGCTCCAGCCAAAAGACCAACATTGCCAATTAATTTGTCCAGATTTTTCCTCCTCGGATCGTCGTATTTCATCCGGCTTCCATAAAGCAGAGAGGCTATGTTATTTGATACACTTGAAGCAAGTATATCAGATATTTTTATCGGTTCACTTCTTTGTTCTTCTATTCTCTCTAACATTTCAATAATTTCTTCCTACGGTAAAGAATGTCTTTTATTTAATTGCTGTGTTTTTGGCGAAAAACAATTTCGTTAAAATTTACAAGAAAATGTAAATAACTTTTATACTCGAATAGTATTTTGTCGAGTGTGTGGATTTAGAAACAAGTCGTTTCTTATAATGGTTTTAATATTTATTATAAATTATAGAAAGATAGGTTAAAAATTGATTAAAATCAAGTTTACTTTAAGTTGAGCTTTCATTTTGGTATAAACAAAACTTAAAACATGAACTTCTTTTGCTTCTTCCACTAAAGAAAAAAAAACTACCGAAACCTTTTTTGCAGCATACTTTCCACTAATTGATTCAAGCAAAAGGAGATTGAAGTTTACTTTCAGTTGAGCTTCTATTCAGGCTTTTCAGAAATCTAAATTATGACGCACGTGTAGTGAAATTCTATTTCTTTCCCTCTAAAACTTGTCTTTGGAAAATAGAAAAATTCGATTACCTTTTTTGCAGTGTACTTATAAATGTTTGATGTAGGCAACAATAAAATGAAGTTTATTTTAAATTAAGATTTCATTCGGAAATTGACGAAATTTGAATCACGATGAGTAGAGGTGTGATCTACCTATTGCGTTCTGGGGCCACAGTATTAAATTCAGGAGGTTACGAGCGTGACACTGCGCTAGATAATATTAAAAGATATCAGTGGCAGGAAAAGGATAACAATTCTGTGTAAGTTACTGCTTTTTTCTTAAATATTTTTTGTTAAAATTAGAAATTGAGTTTTTCTCTTGGATCATATTAAGTTAACTACTGTTACAACTATATTCATTATGCATACAACAAGAAAACTATCATAAAAGTATTTATTTATTGTGGAAAATACTGATTGCTAGCTTATTAGTTTTGTTTTTGATTTCGTAATTTCATCGCTTCAAACTATCCATAATAAGTTGAACTGTATGTTTCGTATCATAATTCATTATGATGTTTGTTCATACCGCTGCTTTCTCGTTGCAAAAAAAAAGTAGAAAAAAAAGCTGTATGACTCTATTTTTCGTAAAAATAATTCTCCTTTTTGAGCATGTTCTCTTCATTACTTTTTCAACTTGCCATTACGTGTACTAAGACGCAATGCATCTGAAATGAGTTGATTAACTGAAATTGCTGTATTGCAGCACCTGATTCATTTATAAGCCATTGCGGATAAGTCCTTGTTTTATTTACCTCAATTTGTTCAGCTTGCATGAAACTTCATTCTTGCAAAAGCCATTTTAAAGTAAAATTTTGTGAATCGAGTTGAAGCTTAAAAATTATTATTTCTTCTTTCTATCTAAACAAAATACTTAACAGACTAATATGTCAAACTTTTATGCATATACATCATCTAAATTAATTGTTTTTTTGCAGTCTTTTGTACTTGTTTTTAAACTGAAGAAGATGATTTGTCGGATCGCCAAAATATCCTCAGCGGAGCAATAGTGGCCGCGGGACAGGCTAGAAGATCCTTAATGTAGAATATCCTTTTTTACCTCTCTTTTCTGAACTAATTAGAGTTTTATTTTTGGAGTATGTTTTTAAATTTCTAATTCAAAACAACAATGAAATTGAGTTTACTTTAAGTTGAGCTTCCATTCGGGTTTTCCCAAAACCTAAATCACGGAGAGCATGCAATGAGAACCTTCTCTGTTCTTTCCATCCTATACCTAAGAAAGCACCAGTTCCTAAACAGGATTAGAGATAATTAAAGATATTATATGTACCTTTTACAGTGAAGGGGTTTTGCAAAAATATTTTTGTAAAAAAAAGGGTTTTGAAAAATGGGTTTTGTAAAAGTATTTTTAGCTATTCAATGAAAAACAATTTATAATGTTCATTTAAACTATTGGTTGGTTACGTTATTTATGAGGGAGTATCTTAGTGGAATTTTCAAAAAATCCTTGATTTTTTTTTCATAATTCAATAGAACACACATGTGATAGAACTTAATCCTTAAAGAACCTTTGATCCACTCGAATTTTTTCAGAAATTCTTTGTCAGAGCGTCTGCTTGTCAAACAGGTCTCACGCAAATTATATTTTAAATATCGTATTTTTAAATCGTTTTAATCGACTTACACCATTTACCCTTTGGCGCAGATGGGACACCGGTGTTCCTTTTATGTATTTTTTTCTGATGCTTTAATTACACTCAAATATTTTCCAATACATAAAAAAACAGTCTAATAAATACTAACAAAATATGTTAGATCATCGAAATTATATTTGTACATAAATATAAAAATTTAGAAAAAAGCAGTTAGAAATTTTTTTTTTCATTCATATTCAAAAATTTATCAATAATCGGTTTTTTAAATTAAAAAAAAAACTCTCAATGATGAATTACTGTTTTTCTTAAATCCAACTTCGAAAAGTTTTTGTTTGGCAGTGAGTCGTGTGTGGAAGATTTTGAATCTGAGGCGAATGCTTTTTACGAGATTTAATTTCACAAATATATGAAGATATTAATTTTCTAAATTTTGGAGAATGGTGCATTGATCAGGAAACTGTTTCTTCAGAAACGAAGACAATCTCGTTTAACTATTTGTAATAAGTACTGAATGTGATTGTTTTTTTAATCCTAATTAAGCTGTTACTCGTCTTAAAAAGTAGTAATGAAATGATGAAACCAATATTGAATAATTAAAGTTTATAATACTTACTAATTGTTTCGTCACTCAATTCGAAAGGACCATCAGCTGGTCTACCCATAAAAGCATCTTCAGCAAAGGCTTCCTTTATAATATTAAAGTCACAGAGAACAAGTATATCCACGCTGCCTAGTCGAATTCTAAACAAGTTAAAAATGAATAAATCAAATAGATAATGACACATTAATAATTTTACTTTTGCAAGATTCTATGCGATTTTATTTACTCACTTCTAGTTTTTTCTTTTTTTTAGTGTATTCCACATACAGAGATCATAACATAATGCCAAATACGAAAATACATATTTTTTTCCTTGATTTTTCAATAGCACTGACAAAATATATAATAAAATGATAAAGGAACTAGTTTGGTTTGTGTTTAATGATCATTAGAATAACAGGGAAATTTCCATGGTTTTCTCTATAATGTAACTCAAAAGCTAATATGTATCTTTTGCAAGTATGGTTTCTAAGACCGACCCATAGTATCAAAAATATTTTGAGTGTTCCAATGAGACATATATTTTTCTTTTTTTATCTTTTGTCTGCTGAATTAAGTTCCTAAACTACAAAATGAACGATTAATTTTCCCATCTCTTTAGAGTGAGCAGGATCTTGTTTTAAATAAAGTGAAAAGGAAAAAAAATGCATACGGCCAGGTCAAAAACTTTCTATTCGTAAAAATTTCCAATCTCAAAAAAATCTTCCCAATCGTTAAATGAATGCTATACTTATTCATAAAACACAAAGGACCTCGCGCAAAGCATTTTAATCTCTTTCAATTTACTTTCTTTCATATTGGCCGAAAATTTAATACGTTGTAGCAATTCAAAAGATTTTGAGCATAAGTTCTGATTGACACAAAGTCCAAAAATGGATAGTTTCTGAAATACGAAGCCTCAAACATAAGAGGTATGGGCAACGGTTACAGTGGTGAAAGGTGCTTGAAGCGTACAGCCTTATTGGCTTAAATGAATGCAAAGAAGTAAACTGTTAAAAATTTCTCGGAAAAAATAGTTAAATAACAATTTATTTAACTGTTATTTTACCATATTCTAATAAAATAGTAAAATAACCACAAATAAGATGGTATTCAAACTGTTAATTGCGAAAAAATCGTTTATTAAGTGCTTTCACTTAATGCGGTTAAACAGCCAGAATTTTAATTGCACCAATTAGACCCACCTAATGATGCCACTAAATCCTTTGCTAATGGCTAATCTGCTCAATTCTATGACGGAAAGAACGGAAGAACGTTTTCACCACAATAATTTCTCAATTCCCTTCAGCACATGAAGAGTTTCCTGAGTCCTGCACTCCCTAATTTTTGACTCTGAGTTATTAGAACACGATAATCTCATTCACGCATAGATCAATGCTGCCATAAAGCTGCTGAGCTATCTACAATGTATGGTTAAATTTCTTTTGTCATGGCTTTTTAACAATACTAGTTGTAAACGGTCTCAAAACCGTGAAAGTACAAAAAATCATTTACCAAAACTCTGCGGTTAATTAGATGGACTGACTACGACCAGTTATTTTACCATAATTTTAGAATGAAAATTCGAACAGTGTAATGCGAGCTACTCATTTAACGTTAGACGTTCTGACTCGCTACTAGCTTTTTTCACTACTTTCAATGCTTATTTAAAAGTTCATTTACTAGCTTTTTTTTTCCTTCAATTTTCTTGGTTAATGCTAATGACATGAGAATTACTATTTATAGTTTGAGGCTTCGTATTTCGGAAACTATCAATTTTTATACTTTGTGACAATGAGAATGTTTTGAGCTGTCGCAGATTAAATTTTCAGCCATTTGGCACAGAATTAATTTTCCATAAGATTTTTGAAGGGGAATTTAACTAATTTTCTTAATAAAATTCTGAAACATTGCAATTTATACACTGTTAATAATAATTGTACAAAAAATAATATTTTATCTATAATATTAATAATTATGATTAATTTTTGGCCTAAATTTTCTAAAATGGAGTTTGCTTTTAAGTCAGTTGAACTGCATTATATTGAAATTTTCAATTAAACTATACAATTAATAATTCATAATAGGATTGACAATATTGGTTTTTTCAAAAATGTTTTCTCATTTAACAAAAAAGAGAGGATTTTTTAATGAAAGCAACTTACTTGTAAACTGGGCCGTATTTTTTAGCAAGCTCTTGCAACTTGATGTATGGCTTTTTTGTTAAAAATGGCAAATATCCAACGAAAGGTAATCCAGTGGGTCCAGGCAGTGACTTTTTATCAGACTTTTTTCTGGTAAGCCATGCCAGAGTAAGGAAAATAATTAAAGCAGCAAATACTAGAGAAATAATATCCATTTCGCTTTAAAAATTGTTTTACAATTTTTTCAATTCAATCATTTATTGTTTTTATAGGAGCTTTATGGACTATAACTTATCTTATCACTAGTCTGTTTTTTAAATGAAAAAGAATAGCAATTTTTGTTTTATCTTATGTTTAAATCAAAAATTGAGATAGAGGAAGTTATATAAAAGAGTTGCTTTGAGAAATAAACTAGGAAACCGATATCTTATCAATGTCGATATGTTTATTCTTTTATTTTTACAAACGCTCTATAAGATTTATACTATAATTTTAAAAAAAATGTTTTAAATTGAATTGGATACCTAGTCTCGCCTAGGCTTTGAAAAACGAGTTTACTAAGTTTAAGAAAGTAAAGTAAATAACGCAAGGAGTGAATTACTTAGAAGTTCACCATACTTTTTCAATGATAATTTCTATGTTTCCGGGAATAAATTAAGACGTTTAAAACTGGGAGGACATTATATTAAAAGTATTTTAATGAACGAAATTTTAAAAAAGTTCTAAAAATGGTTTCGGAAAAGTAAACATTTCTATGTTTCCGGGAATAAACTAAGACGTTTAAAACTGGAAGGACATTATATTAAAAGTATTTTAAAGCACGAAATTTTAAAAAAGTTTTAAAAATGGTTTCGGAAAAGTAAACATTTCTATGTTTCCGGGAATAAACTACGACGTTTAAAACTGGAAGGACATTTTATTAAAAGTATTTTAATGAACAAAATTTTAAAAAGTTTTAAAAATGGTTTCGGAAAAGTAAACATTTCTATGCTTCCAGGAATAAACTAAGACGTTTAAAACTGGGAGGACATTATATTAAAAGTATTTTAATGAACGAAATTTTAAAAAGTTTTAAAAATGGTTTCGGAAAAGTAAACATTTCTATGTTTCCTTGAATAAACTACGACATTTAAAACTGGAAGGACATTATATTAAAAGTATTTTAATGAACATAATTTTAAAAAGTTTTAAAAATGGTTTCGGAAAAGTAAACATTTCTATGTTTCCGGGAATAAACTAAGACGTTTAAAACTGGGAGGACATTATATTAAAAGTATTTTAATGAACGAAATTTTAAAAAAGTTTTAAAAATGGTTTCGGAAAAGTAAAAATTTCTATGTTTCCGGGAATAAACTAAGACGTTTAAAACTGAAAGGACATAGTATTAAAAGTATTTTAATGAACGAAATTTTGAATTTTTTTTTAAAAAAGCGAACATTTCGTTTCCAGGAATAACTAAAGACGTTTTAAAACAGAGAAAATATTGCATTAAATGTATTTTGAGTTATAAGATTTTAAAATGGTTTCAGAAAGGCGAAGATTTCGTTTCAGGGAATAAATAATTACATTTTGAAATTCAAAGAACATTGCCTTAAAAGTATTTTAAGATATAAGGGTTTAAAATGGTTTCAGAAAAGCGCACATTTCGTTTAACGTTTCGTTTCAGGGAATATATAAATACATTTTAAAACTGGAGCATTAAAAGTATTTTAAGGTATAAGATTTTAAAACTATTTCATAAAAGCGCACGCTTCGTTTCAGGGAATAAATAAATACATTTTAAAACTGGAACAACATAGCATTTAAAGTATTTTAAGGCATAAGATCTTAAAATGTTTTCAAAAAAGCTCTCGCAATCGTTTCTGGGAATAAATTAAAACATTTGAAACATTGCATTAAATGTATTTTGAGTTATGAGATTTTAAGGTGTAAGATTTTAAAATGGTTTCACAAAAGCAAACAGTTCTATGTTTCAGGAAATAAATAAAAACGTTTTGGAACTAGAAGAACGTTGCGTCCGTGGTTTTGAAAAAAATATCACATGATATATCTAATAAAAAATATTTTCATTCTAATTCATTATTTAAACTAACGTGCATAATGAACGAGAATTTCGCATTTTGAAATGAATTTTGTTATCGAATTATACTTAAAAGAAATAAGATAGCTAAGCTGAGTACCTAATAATTGCAGCAAAAAATGTAGTAAATATGAAACCACAAATAATATCTTACTTCTTGCGCATGCAACAACAAACTTGTATATCAACAACAGATATTTATTTATATCTGCAGTGGGAAATAAACAACAACTTTTGAAAAGTATGAATGAAAACTTGAAGGAAATGCAAACAATAAACACGTATTAAGAAGAAGAGAAAGACATAGAAATCTGAAACAGTCTTTAAACGTCATGAAGCAACACAAAGAAACATTAAATGCAGTGTAAAAAATTTCGGATCAAATTATTGTAAAAAGAATTGGCACTCAGGGTGCCAGTACTTTTTTACCGGAACGTGTTGCGGAACAAAAAATTCTGATATACTGCAATTTTTACAGTTATAAATACCATAAAATCACTGAATCATTCTCAGTAAAAAAATATTGCTGTAAAATGCTTGGTAAAATATTTTACGAAAAAAACAAATTTTAAGGCAACAATGGATTTTACAGTAAAAGGGATTTTATGGATGATGCGCCAAAACTGCCGGAATATTATATCATAATTTGATCCGGAATTTTTTACGGTGAATACATGATAATAAATGAAACGATGTACAAAATTTCATGAGAATAAATTCAAGTTATACTTGAATTTATTCTCATGAAATTTTATACATCGCTTAATATCATCACTTAATATCTCATGAAATTTTATACATCGCTTAATATCATCGCTTAATATCTCATGAAATTTTATACATCACTTAATTTTATACATCGCATAAATTTTATACATCGCTTAATTTTATACATCGCTTAATTTTCAAGTTACACTTGAAAAAAAAAAAACTTTTAGAGCATGGCATAAAAAAATTTGTTCGGCTAAAATTTCTTTCAAGATTTGTATTTTTTACTAAATGTGTGGTAATAAGAACTATAATTTTGAAAACCAGAATTTCCTCTTAAATGCTATCATATGGACGGAAAAATTATGAAATGCATTGCTTCAATACCGTTTTTTGTTTCTACTATCAGAATTATGGTTTGTTTCACCAAAAATACCATAACCATACAGTATGGTAATTTACAAGAGTTTTTTTTCTCCGTGTATATTTTTCCAATACGAAAAATTAATTAGATTGATTAGAAAGAGAAAGCCATTAGTTGTGTAATAAAAAGTTAAATATCAAAAAAAATTATCGCGTCATAATGATTTAGCAATAACAGACATAAACCTGATTAAAAACAGAAGTGTCAATGTTTATCTGATAAGAATTCAAAGCCATGTTGAGGCTCTTCAAACTTCATATTCTTACTAACAAGTGAACTTCTGGTATTCCAAAGTCTCGTAGAAAACAAAAACAGAAATGATAAGAATTTAAAGAGTAATAAATATTTCCTAATAGTAGCAAAAATTTAAAAAGTCATAAAAATCATCATTATCGTAGAAATATATAATAATCATAAAAATGCATAATAAAATTGTATTTTTGTTCCAGATAATAAAATTTTTTTTAGAAACAAAGATTAAATACCTAATACTATGTTAAAAATTTTCTTTTGATATTTAAAATAAATGGGAGGTTCAAATTAAAAATTTCAAATATATGCGCACAGATCTCGGAGATCACAAGCAAAGATATTATGAAAACTTTGCATCATTTTCTCTGTAAAAATAAAATTCAACTTTTTCTTGAGATTAGTTTTTAAATTTTGCACAATTAACACATTTTTTTCGTTCTGAAAAATTTTCTTGGCCATAATATTAAAAAAAATACCATTTTAAACTAATAAAATTTTTTAACTAGTTGTCGGAAATCTTTATTTTAAAATTTTCAGTTTTAACTTTTATTATTAAAAAAAATCAAATCATATATATACACTTTTTTAGCTACATATTGTTAGTTAACAACTATTTGTAAAGTTGGGTTAAGTTCAGAATCCTGATTTTAATAGCAATTTGTTTATACTTAATCATTAGGAAACAACAACCTTAATCGCTAATTATTGAAACAAAATAATAATTTCGGTTCATAATAATGTTAGAAATTTTACAATTGTTAATGGATATTTAAATTTAAGAGAATATAACAAAAATAAATCATAAATATTTAGAATAACTGCATTAAAAAGTATGTTATGAAATTAGGAGAATTTTAGCGATTAATTATTTATACTTTTAATTTAAGTTTTTATTTTCCTTGATTTAATCCATTTTTTAATTTTTTCGGCCTGCCATTCTCTTTGAAGTAACTGGGTGGTTTCTGTTTAGATAGCGAATTCTTATAAAGGTTCTTAAACGACCGAATAAACATATTGCTGTTTTATTCACTGCGGGATATTGTCCCACTAATTCATTTATAAGTTCTTTAATGACACTTTTTGATTTTCTGTTTGATGCCCCATGCACACTTTGAAAAATGTTCTCAAATTCCTGACACACTTCCATCCATGCTACTCATGGAACAATTAATTCTCCCGTAGATAAGATATTTAACCATTCCGCAATGGTTCTGTGTTGTTGAATGTACTGAGAAGATGGTATTCCTAATTTTGAATCTATATTTTCAAAACGAAATATAACCAACAATATAATTTAGTTCTTTTTCTTGTGAATTGATTATTTTGTTTTCCAAAATTAAGGTCAGTATCCCATGACATAGCAATGGAGTTATTGAAGTCATGCATTATATCTAACGTTGTCTAGAAATCACTATTTTCGGAAACCATATTATTTCTGTTCTTTTTAAATGACTTTTCTAACAATTTCGCAGTTAAATAACAAACTATTTCTGACTTAACTTAACTTTATAACTTTTAAATAACAAACTATTTCTGTTCATACTTTTGACGAAAGATTAGGTAACTTATTTGCGATTAACAAGTTCCATTTGTGTTTCTATCAGTATTTTGTTGCAAGTAGGAATCTTGCAACCTGGTATTTCGTTAATAATTTTAAATTTTTGTAATTCTCTTCAAAAAACTAAGAAAAATCATTTTGGAAAACAACAAACAAGTTACGAAACAGTAACAAATAAGTCACAAAGAAGAATGCTCCAATATTAGAGCAAGTTAGACTGAACGCTCCGTTCTTGAAGTATAAGTTCAACCTTTGCTCCGCCGTGACATCACAGGCGAAAATCGGAGGTTTGGCGCTGTGAGAGTTTCGTCAAAGGAGTGAAACAGCCCTCACCCTTCTTTGACTCTTTGACTAATTTGAGTAAGTCCAAGAAAGATAAGTTAGAAATCGAAAGCAAGTCAGATGAAGATTATAAGCTGTGATTTTGAGAATTGCAGCAGAAGTGCATAAATTTAACTGAAGGGAAACAAAATTTCAGATGTGAGTCAAGGCTCGTAGTTTTAAGCATTAAAGGCTCGTAGTATTGAGTATTATTTGTGTGTCAAAAAGGAAAACAATATCTACGAAATATTTAAAGTTATAGATGAGATAAAAAACTATATGATAAAAAATTATTTATGAATACATGTGCATGCACACACACACACACACACACACACACACACACACACACACACACACACACACATATATACGTATGTATATATATATATTTGTTCTTTTTCAGTATTCCAAAGATTAATTTACTATTGGTGGATACTAAAGTGATGGCTGTTAATATAAAAGAAACGCTAGATACAGTATGCATTTTTTTAAATTCATTTAAGTAAGTAAGTTAAATTTAATGATTATTATAGATAAATGTAATAATTGATGTTCCTACATAATATAAAAATGTCAGTACTTCATGAGCTACAAATTTTTTTTCTTCATTTATTTTTATTTTATTGCTGGCAATATTTTAAATTCTGTTTTTAATATTTTGTATAAGTGCTTAATTTGATAAGAAAAGTACATGTTTTCCTTCATCTCGTATTCCTCACACACCCCTTTCTACTAATATTATTTTAGAAGCTGATAATTAATACCACAAATATATATGAGTTCATAAAGTCTGTAGCGTTGGGTTTGAAGTGTAGAGTGAAAGAATTTTAAAGGAAGAATTCATATAAAAAAATCCACCCTGTGTTGCAAGTCATATCTGCTCACTTTTGCATTATAGCTTTTATATTTGAATTTTACCCTCACAAAAAAGGCTTTTGAAAATTTGGCATCCTGTTTTACTTACTTTTTTAAGCAAACAATGCAAATAGTACTTAATATGTAGAATATATAGAAAATTAAAATGAAAAAAATATTCAAACATTTTCAAAATTTTTTTAAGACTAAAATTGATAAATGATACATATTCCTAATATATAAATGTAAAAAATGATTAAGTTTTTACTTTTTTCCCTATGATAAACAGATTTAGTTTTTTTTTAACTAAGTTGGTCAATAGGTAGAATATGTTAGAGATCCTTGTATTCATAATTAATGTAAATTCTCAATAGTGATAAAATTTGTTATAGATTGAAAGTGCAGTTAAAAAAATAGCTAATAACAATTGCTAATGATAAAAGCTCAGAAACATTTACTATGAAATAGAAAAATTTCTTATTCACATGATTTGGTAATGTAGATTTTCTCTTAAAATAATTAAAAAAAATTTTTTTTCTTACGTGATCAGCTAAGAGCTTAATCAGATTTTTCCCCTTAAAAGTATTGACCCAAGTATTTTTATGAATCTCTTCATATTTTTGATAACAAAAGATAGATTTAAAAAACCATTTGCAAATGAATCATGTTGTTGTAGACTAAGAACAATATTTTTATTAAACACATTTTTTTCTTCCCTAAAACAACTTAGGCCATCAGAAAATAAAATTAATTAAAAATTTTTTTTTTTAAGATGTAATTTTTTTTTTGGTCTGAAATTATATTTTGTTGAGTACTTCTGGTATGATATTTGTTTATTCTATTTACAAAAAATGCATTTCATAAAAAAAAAATCTCCTAGTAAATGTATTAATTTTCTTTTGAATCACAATTAGGACTGGGCTATAAATCGATGTATCGAGACATATCGATTTAACGCATATATCGGCAAGATGATACAGCGACTTTCATTCAAGGCGATGCATCAGGAATCTGTTTTAAGCCGCCGAGTAAAGACGACGAGCGCAAAACGATATAGCGATATAAGACACGCAAGGATATAAGATAACGATATAGCGATATAAGACTCTTCTCTTACGTTCCGCTGTCGACTCGCGCTGTGGAAGACGATGTTCGTTTCGTTATGTTGAAATGGCCTTGATTGGTGAGCTGTAGAATCAGAATCAGAGTTTTGAGAACACATATCGTTATATCGCATGTTCCTTT
Organism: Parasteatoda tepidariorum; assembly: GCF_043381705.1. NCBI lineage: Eukaryota > Metazoa > Arthropoda > Arachnida > Araneae > Theridiidae > Parasteatoda > Parasteatoda tepidariorum. The sequence continues at coordinate 57,161,863 of NC_092208.1, forward strand.
TCGTACCTCTTAGCTTTTTTTTTCTTTGTCGCGACTTTTCTTGTAGATTATTTTCAGTGGGACTAACTTCGTGATCGCCGATGTTACCTTGTTCTAAAGGCAATATATTATTGAAAAGAATATATAAAGAAGAGTTTCTTCATTAATTAGATAAGTTTTTTTAAAAAAAAACTTCTTTTTATTTTTAAATGTGAAAATTATCGGCAATATAATTTAGGCCCCCGTAAAGAATTGAATTTGTTAGGTTATTTTTTTTAACTTTCTTTTAATATATTAAAAACTTTTTGGATGAAACTTCTAATAATTTGATGAGTTTTTATTACTGATTTTAAATTTATAAATCATGTTGTTTTTATTTTTAGAAATAAAGTTAAAACAAAATTCATTTTTGTCATTTGGATTTGGACATAAGTCAATCAACTTTGTTTATACAAAAAAATTTGAAAGGTTTGCGCATTTTATTCATTTTTTTAAATCATTTAGCACTTCGTTTTGATGAATGGAAATTAGAGAGTATAATAATTTTTTTTAAAAAATATTCGTTTCATATTATTTGTTAATTAGCTAAATATATTATCGAATATCACAATTTTTTAATTTTTAAGAAATTAAATCTTACTTTGTTTTTCGTTCATAATTCGGTCATTATTTAACTTAATTATTTATCTGAAATGATAAGGTCCCGCAGTGGACTGATTGTTAAGACACGGTTCCCTGCAGATCACCGAAGTCAAACATCACTGGCTGCGGTCAGTGTGCGTGTGAGTGACCACTTGGATCAGTCTGCGTAGGGACCGAGGGTGTGCGGTATTGGTCCTCGTTAAACTGTTCTACCTTAAAGTGCTCGACTTCGCGTGCACTTTAAGGCACCCCCGCTTTGGTCGAGCTACCAAAGCGGGGGTGCCATCCCATCTGCAGAGGATCAAAATTCGGATCATCCTCAGGGATGTTTCCCAGACCGTCGCCAATAGCCCATTGTGCAGCTCTAGAGTGACGTAAATGAACTATAATAGAACTATAATAACTGAAATGATAATAATAATAAATAGTGTTTTAAAATCGTTTTTTTTTCTAAAATTTATTTAGCACTTTGTTTTTAAATATACAAATAATTTTAACGTTTCATTTAGAAATTGAACATCATGATCGAACTTAATTATGTAATTATTTATGCATAATAGTACAAGAAAATATTAATTTGTAAAAAACGCTTTAAACAAAGTTTTTAGCACTTTGTTTTACGCGTAGTATGAATTTCTAATCAAACATTTCAATAAATATTTTAAGTAAGATTGTACATTGTAGTCAATTTACTTAATATCTCTCTTAAGCAAAACATATATATCTTCAAATTCATAAATTGATTTAAATCAATCTGAGTATGAAGTTTTGATAGAAATCTGACTTCCTGTGCCTTACAAGTAAATGAAATTCAAAAATACTATATCGCGATACATCGCTATATCGCGATGCAAAACTGACGATGCATCACGATATATAATTTCTAATATCGCCCAGTCCGTATCACAATAAATAAACTGGATAAGCTTTTGTGCTAATTTAAATTTATTAAAATTTGCATTTTTTAAAATTATTTTTTCAGAGTATCCAGTTGTAATTGAGTCTATAATGGCAGCTATTGAGAGTGTATCAAATGAAAGCTGGAAGTTCTTTAAGAACTTTAACCAATCTACTACCAGCACCACAAATGTGAAATCTTTGCAGGTAAATATTGATATATGTATGCTGAATTATTTGTGAGACAAACCAAAATACTATATTCTCATATTTTATTCTTATTCTTTTTATTGTTGTTAAAAAATATTAATAATTGATTATTTTGTTTGATATGCTGTGAACTAAAGTAAAAGCTTTAATATCATGTTTTGTGCGATGCATAAAGTAACTATTTTATGAAAAATTGGGTTCTAATTTGAGTAAGTCTTATAAAATGTTCTAAAACATTTAATAAAAAAATATTTTTATTTGTATTTAGTTATATTTAATTTCACCAAATAACTTCAGATAATACTTTTACCTGGTCCACATTTTTGACAGTAACGTTTACATAAATGTTGTTTAGAAACTAAGAATTAATATAATGATCTGATTTTAAATTACGATAAAATAATGATAAAAAATATGCTTATAAATACGTCTTAATTAATGTTTATACAGGATTTGGTGAATATAAACCAAAATTTATTGAGTGCCTTAGGAGAAAAGCACACAAAAATTGATAAAATTTCTGAAGTTGCCAAAAAATATGACTGTTCATATAAATTAAATAGAGCTTGAGGAGGGGGATGTGCCTTTATTGTTCTGCCAAATAAAACTGGTAAGTTAAAAAGAAAACTTTATTTTTTAACTATAGATATGTTATATATAGTAAAAAGGAAATTTTTTCTCTCAAATCTCAAAAATGTCAGAGCAGAGAAAGAAATTGGCAATCAGAGAAAGATTTGTTTTGGTTGAAGCTAGGAAAATTTTTGTATTATGTGCAAAATAAAAATTGAAACACCTTAATAACTTTCGATTTAATGATTGGATTTTCACATACTAAGAGGCATTCATAATTGTTCAAGAGATTAACCTTAAATAAGTATAAATATTTGTGCTGATGATATTTTAATTTACGAAATCAGACTTTTTTTTAGATGTGGAGGACATGTTTTGTCTCTCAAAATAAAGATAGTTGAAGCAATCTTAAAAATGTGGTCTCAATAGTTTAATGAGGACACTATTTAAAAGTTTAGGCCCCTTAATGCTTTACGTTTTGCATATTCCATCATGTATCCAGTATCCATCATGCATTTTTTACTCTTCCTTCTTCAACCACGTCAGCATTAGGTTTACTTTAATTTCCAGTGAACTTTTTGACCTTAAGACTCGCATACAATTTATTATATTGCATACAATTTATTTCATTTTCAACATATCTTGTCGGCAAATGTTTGTAAAGCATCACCTACTTATCCTGAACTGTGAAGTCTGAGTATTACATTCTATTACTTTTCATTTTTGCCGTAATCAACAAAATTCCTTCTACTTCTATTCGTCACCCACACCAACTGCAAAATTATCTTCATAGTAAATCATTCTGAGCAACGGCAAAATATTTCCTTAAATTTGTGATTTTTCGTGGAATATTAATTATTTAAAAAATCAAACATTACACTTTTTCAACCTGGAAACTCAAGATACAGTATATACAGTATACAAGATACAGCATTTGCACTTTGTGTAACGTAACAATTTACTCTTTTATTTATATCTAATCCTTTAATTTTCTTAAACCTTTAATTCATTTTTTATATAGCAGTTTACATTTATTTTAACTTTCTGTTTGACCTTCCTCGATAGCCAACGTGGTCATTGCACTTCCTATGGGGAGAGATACCCCTCTATTCCCATCTTTCTTTTTTCCTCATTAATTTTTTTAAGGGAAGCTAACTTAATCAATCCCTTTCCTTTGACTTTCAAACTCTACTCCTCTTTAAATTTAATTGGCTATCACTTCTCTGGTTCTACTCCAGTTAAGGAGTTTTTTTAGACGCTTTTACATTCTCTCTCATGCATGTTTACTTAATGACCTCTCCTCTTTCTCCGAGATGCGGACTTTGGTCCGTATCGAGGGAATAAATTCCTTTTCCCACATCCTTTTTTTTGACTTAAAATAAGAATGTAAAATCTTCAAATCCCTCTGTAAATTAATGTTCTTTATATCTACCCTTTTATGCCTTAGAATTTTCTTTGAAAATCATAATTTCTTATAAATTTAAATGATTTTCTAGTATTTATCTTCTCATCACCCTTTAAATCTCTTTCTTTTGTATCTATATAATGTAATACCTGTGATTGCGTAATTTTAATAAGATTTCTAAATTACTCTTTTTGGCACCCATTTCTCAGCAAAAACCTTAGCATTTGCTAAAAATAATTTACCTAACTTACATATTCAATTATCTGTTTTTGTCTGTGGATGCGTGAATTAGAAAATTAATAAAAGATTCTGTTGTTCTTCTATGACTTCTTATTTAGTGTGATTTTTATCAAATTTTCCTGTATCGGGTGAGTGCATTTTGTCATTTTCCCATTTGGGCATGCGTTCGTTTATTTAGTTGGAAACATTAGATCACCATATCAAATGTTTAGCTTGTATCTGGATATAGCATGTCATTGTTTTATTTATTTTTTATCTTCGTTAATTTTTGTTTTTACCCTTATTCCAAATTTGGTGATACCAATTTAACAAATTTTTTCAAACCTCACACTTTGTGACCTTTTGAACCTATTGGGTTATTGTTATCCCACGATAGCTTTGCACTACCACTTTCCTTAATGATCACATTCCCCTTAATTTAATTACTTTTTATACTATTTTCGGCCTTAATTTGTTTGCTTATGAAATTCAATAATTACCTGTTTTTTAATCATGACTATATCCAAATACAAGTACATATACATAATTTTAATTTATTATCTATTTTTTAAATATAAATAAATTTACTTTAATTCGCACCATTAATATATGTAATTTTCAAATGTAGCAGTATATCCATAGTTAATTAAGGGAATAAAAGTATTACAAAATTTTAAAGCAGTACTCATAGTACATTTTATACACACATTCGTAATTTCAAGTATCTCAGGTTTTGCACAGCAGAACAAAATGTAAATACAGCAAACAAACAAAAAAAGAGAAATTCTCAAACCATTCAAATAACTTTCTGAAAAATTGAATTTTGGAGAAAAAAATTAAAACTCATGCAAAGTTTATAAGCGAAAAAGGTTTTTTTCAACACTTCTTTTTTTAACTTTATAATTGCATTTCCGTGGCCTGTAAAAGAGACCGATATGGTATTTAATAATACGAGTTTGTATTATAACAAACGAGTATATAATACGAGTTTGTATTATAGCACGAGTTTGTATTGTAACATCAGTTAATAAGTTTTATTATATTTTTTATTCCAAGCTTAGATTTTTTTTTAAAAAAAGTTTCATTGTTTTCCATTAGAATGCTTTCCCTTTTTTGTTTGTATATGAATTATCTTTTAGAATTATTTCTAACAAAGTTTTCTGTTTAATTGAAAATTAAGTTTAAAATTAAAAATGTTTTCCTCTTAACACCTTGCATCGAAGTAGAAAAGAATATCCTACACATTATGTGATTAACTAATTATATCTTTTGACTTTTTTAAATTAAGCATCATTTCTGTTGAAAAAAATAGCTTTAAGTTATAAAATATGTTTTTGTAATTTAGTCAAAATAATATTTAAAATCCTGTGTTATTTTTAGGGAAATCAGAATTTCTAATTTTTTAGGTACTCCAAGTGTGTATGCGGATTTCAGAATTCTTAATTATTATTTTTTTGATTGATGATTACAATTGGTGATTGTGCAAGGGGTAGAATAGTTTTCAAAAATGCTGTTGAGACTCCTATATATTTTTATGTTGTATATCTATTTTTTATATACTTAAATTTTACAAAGTTAAACATGTAAATAAATATTTACCTATTTTGAGCCTCTTGAGTAGGAAATAAATAGTTAATGAATTCATGTAAATTATATTGAGGATTTATTATAACTTTATGAGAAATATGGAAAAAAACTAGCAGAGAGTTTAATCATTTAACTGATTAAGTATTTGTGATGCCTAAAAAACATATTTGTCCAACTCTTTTTCCTGTTAAATATTCAAAATACCCACTTGATATCAAAAGATCAGTGTCGGAGAAAAAATTCTGCACAAAAAGCACTCATTTTAGTTATGATAGTTGAGAAATGGACAAGTTTACTCAAAATAACTACAAAATGTTGCGAAAGTTTACTTTCTAAATTTTGTCGTTTGTGCGCTGCTCTTTTCTTTGCAACTCTTACTTCTTTGCACAAATATTAATTCTTTAAAATAAGGTACTACTTACAACTTAAGCATTAATGACAAAAAAACATTTCATCAATATAGGAGCGAGGTCATGGACTATTAATGAGTGCCTAAAGCAATAGAACACTTAATCAAGATCTATTTATCATTGACTTTTTTTTTGAATCCAAGATTATTGACACAGCTCGTTAATGCCCAAATATTAATTCTTTAAAATCTTTTTTTTAATAAAATCAGAATAAAATAGATTTTTCATTATTGAAATTTACTTGATTATGAACTTGAATTATTTTGTATTAAATTTGTAAATGAATCACTTGTGTTTCTTTGTATTTCAAGTTACCAAACAGCTATAGAATAATTTATCTCTTATATTGTTATGAGAAATGTGCGGATTTAAGACACTATCCTTAAAAAAGTGCATTTAAAATTTTCGTCCCTTAAAACATTTTAACAATTGTTTACAGGTGTAAAAAATCAAGAGAACTTTTACTGCTTAAATTATTACACAGTATTATTATGCTACTATTATATCAGTATTTTTAACAGCTAAAAGAACATAATTGTAGCTGAGATTTGTTAAATCTCCTACTTTCTGAGAGTTGAGAGTATTTTATAGTTTTTAACTTGATTTTTGTGTTAACTTACTATTTTTTACATATCTATTTAGTTTTTTCTTCTCAATTTGAGAAAAAATTACTATTAATTTTTGAATAACACTTGGGAAATTAAAATTTTATGTTATTATTATATTTATGTTATTATAAATGCAATTATTAAAGAGTCTTACGTTTTCGAAAATGAAAGATTCTTAAGTAATAGTGCTTCTGTTTTATTAATATTAAGTAGTGTTGTAATTGAGATTATTTAATCCATACTTTCTCTGTTTGCTGTACATTTTCTCTGTATAATGCTTGATCCTTTTGTAGATTTCAGCATATTTTATTTATAATTATTAGTGTGGTGTGATCATGGGATCAACACAATGTTTACTTTCCCTAATACCTACTGGGCTGTCTTCAACAGGAGCGCCCTCTTCCTTGCCTTTGCAAGATTTCTAGGGCTCGACTCCTAGCTCGTCTTTAGAGATTCTTGCAACCGCTAGGGAGGGGACGCTATCTTTTGGAAATAGACCAGTAGGTATTAGGGAAAGTAAACATTGTGGTGATCCCATGATCACACCACTATTAGTAAATCATTTTGAATTTGAATTGTGTTCTCCGAGAAATAGTTATTTACTTCATATTCTCGCTACAATAAAACTTATTTGTTTTAAGTTTTAAAAGACTTAGTTTTTTTATGTCATGCCGTATTTATGAAAACTCAATCTTTTTCAGGCTTTTAAAATGAGGAATTTTTTGATGGCTTGAAATATATATAATTTTTTTTATTATCAAAGGTGGTCTTGATTTGTAGATTTGCATCTATTTTTTTTATATTCAATGAAAAATTATTTATAGAAAAGAATTTGGTAGATTTATCGTAGTTACAAAGAATGAGTTGTGTTTTGCATCCACATTCCACTGCATGTTTGAAAATACAAGCTAGCATGAAAATTTAGATAAGTTTATTCAAATAAATATTTATAATTAGTTTATCGTGGCTCTATTTTTAATCCTTGTTTTTTGGGTTCGAGACCTATACCAAGTATTCCGTCGAAATCTGGTTTTTTTCCTGGTGGCATTGATATCTTGTACTTTTGTAATATAGCCGTGAAGTAAAGGAAAAGTTCGACTTCTGCTAAAGGTTTTCCTGGACAGGATCGCTTGCCTGAAAATAAAATTTAATTTTTGGTTAGTTACAATTAGAATAAGACCATTCTAAAGATTTGTGCAACCTATTAGGTAAAATGGTATTTGCCTAAAAATCTATTGAAAATACTAGCAGTTTTAACAATGTTCAAGGTTGATGATAATTTATTTTAATTATATTTGACTGCCATTTCATACTAGACGTCAGCCATACTAAAGCTGAAATAATGCATCTGTTATGACAATTATACTAGAGCTGGAAATAATTTATTTAGCATGTCAATCCTACTAGGACTTAAAATAGTGTGTTATATTGTTTATCTTTATTTGCAGGAGAATTATCCTACCAAATTTTGACATTCAATGACGCCTAAAAAAGCCATATAAGAATTGTCTGTATGTTACAGCAAGATATGAAATTTAACAACTTTTGAAAATTAACAATGTCTTTATTTTTGAAATCTTACAATATCATTATTTTTGAAATTTAACAATTTCATGATTCTTTTCTATTAAATTAGTTGGGCAAAATTCACTGAATATTTTTTCAGAAAAAAACTTTTTATCTTAATATATATATATATTATACATATATAGTGAAACCTCCTGTTATGGACACTCCTGCAAAACGAACGCTTCTCAATACGAGCATATTTTTAAATCCCCATGAATCTTCTATGAATTAAACATTATGTACATTATTTTCGTTAATTTCTATCTCTTCAAACCGGACACTACTTTTTCTAAATTTGAAAAAAAAAAAACATTTCTGTTTTAAATTACAAGAAAAATACTTTGCAACTTTTCATCATTTTTAAAGCAAGTAAATTTTTTGCCTTATCTGAGACTAAAAATATTTTTAAGCTATTTCACTAGTATAGAATCAATCTCTCTCCCCTGTCATCTCTTTATCTCGGCGAGGAAAGGTGAGAAAATGATAGTACTCCTGCAGGAAGGAATTAGGAAAAAAATTGGTTATTACTTTACTTTTATTGCACCTACTTAATACTTTAGTTATTGATTATAAGGCAATAAATAAATTCAGTACTGAGTTCAGTATTTCAGTACTAAGTTAATTTTTAATGCTATTTAATTAGTTCTAAGTTTAATGAGATTGTATTAAGGATGAGTGGGTGCACGCTTAAAGAAATATTAGAAATTTTTTTAATGGGTATGCATCAGTTAAAAAAAATATTCATAAAAAATTTTTTCTTTTTATATTCCTCGTAATAGGGTTTTAGAAAAAAAGGAGATAAATAATTCGAATGAAATTCTTTATGTCCTCTCTATCTCTGTCAACATGCACTGCATATTATTATTTTTTTCGAAATAAAAATTATAGTTTATTCTTTTACCATTACGTACCTGTAGAAAAAGGAATGAAGTATTCTGGTTTTATCACTTTTTCACCGTCTTCACTTAAAAATCGTTCAGGTTTATAATCATTAACATCTTTTCCCCAAAGAGTTTCGTCATGGTCTGGAACATACAAGACTGCTAAAACATGCATATCTTTTGGAATGAAATAGCCTTTCAATTCTGTATCTTCCAAGGTGCTAAAACATAAATACAGAGAGAAAATAAAATCACATAAAAGATAATTTCTGACTCACTACTATATAACTCTTTATGTAGTAATTCCAACATACTGGAGCTGATTTCTTGACAATAGAGCACTTCTTATTGCGGTGCATTATATTTTTAAGGAAACTATTATTCATCATTAATCAACTCGTTTTTTTTATTATCCACAACTTGATTAGGTCGTTACCTATAAAAAGCAATCGGGGGTTCACTAAAACCATATTCAGAGTGTTCTTCAATCATATTCCTTAATACACGAATCCTTATCAAAATTGAAGTTAAACTATGCACTTGAGTTGTGAATGAGTAACCAAGTGATTGAAAATCAGATAAATAGCTAGTAAAGAAGGCGGTACTAAAAACGTTAAAACTGATTTGGCGGTGGATTCCAACCTGAAGTTGTTTGCAAGCAGTTGTTTTCTCTCTCTTACTTTCCTCCAGGAATAACTTAGTTTTTAACTTTCTCGTTTATTATCCCTTATATTGATCCATAAGATTCTCTCTCTCTAGATTTATAAGACAAGGTTCTCTTTATAATGGAAAAACATTTGACTCTCGACTTAGCATTCCAACTAAATCCAATATTACAATAACTATAACTATATATATATAGTCCCTTAAAACATTTTAA
>NC_092208.1:57171885-57229187 GCF_043381705.1 Parasteatoda tepidariorum
TATATATATATATTAAGATTGGATTGCGAGTCATGCAATTTTATGGATCACTTTAAATAGGCTTTTAGAGTAATCAAGAGTTTAAGATTAGATTATCTATTTTCTTTAAAAATAACAATAATCAAATTTGCATAAGTTTCCAAAAAATAATCTAGTTGAAGGACAAATATTGAAACTTGCTTTCTGAATATAGCTTAAAGCTAACGCATTTGTATAACAAATTTGCCGTCATATTTTTAATTTAGAATGAAATACGGGGATAGTGAGAATTACTTTTCCAGTTTTGAGTAGTGATGGCGTATCATAAAAATAAGTTCTCTTTCAAGTTAAGTTTCTTAGCAATTTTTTATGCTGTTTTCATGTTTTTCATCTTTAAAATACAGGAATTACAAGCAGCTGATCAGTTATTTTCTATAGCAGTTATTCAAAGCGAGCGTCAAAGTTACAAGAGAAATAATAATTTTCATTCATCCGGAATAACACATTTAAAATTAATGGTCTTAGAATAAGATTAAAATTGCCTTACGATCTCATAAGATTCAAAGGTATAATAGTTTTCCATCGCATGAGTTCGCATATTGCAGCTTCGGTGTATGGCATTTGGAGATGATCTTTATAGGTGGGGAAGCGATCTCGTCCTATAACATCGTCGATCTCCATTTGTATTTTTTTCTGAACCTCTGGGAAACCCGCCATGACCAGGCACATCCAGTCTACAGATACTCGAATCGTTGTACTGCCAGCTCCAAAGAAACCACGAGCTAAATCCAGCAAAACTTCCCCTAGAAATTATTTAAAGCTATGAACAATCTTTTTTGTTGTAAAAATATATCAAATTGGAATTATTTTCAGATTTTATATGGATTAGTGATGGAATAATTTTTTTATGTTTATGGAGCAAGCAAAGGAAACCATATTAGTTGAAAAAATTTTAAACGACCCTTAGATAAAAATATATACCTTAACTTTTAATTTCATCAATAGAGTTTCATACGATATTTAGGAAGAACAGAAAAGAACCCAATATTAATTGGAAAACATACGATTGCAATTTTTCATGCAATTTGTGACGCAGTTTAAGCGCATTTATCTACAATAATACCAATCATTCATTTCAAGTACGTCTCGTTTCCTTACTTCGTTGAATGTGTGTATTTAATCACCTAAGCAAGAATTTTTAGGGTACAAATGACATGCTTAAATTTAAAGGAGTAGCTCGAGATGAGAGTTTAAGCTAATTTTATTATTTACTATCCGCCGTCATTGGCGAGATGGCCCACCGTCATGAAGTCACCGTTTTGCGGCTCCACATTGACTTATAGCCATAACTTAAAAACAAAATTTTTGAAAATTGCAATTAGGTAAAGGTATCAATTTTTATCATAAAAGTTTGGTTAAAAATTAAATTTTTTTTTAAACCTAAAGGTATTCTCATCGTTAACCCCAGCAACAACATTGGTGTCTGCTGTTCATCATAGCAGTCGGTACTATGAGCTTCCTTCCTATGGTCTTTCTGTTCATGCATCACATATTCGCCTCATTTCTGCTCTGCACATTTAAAATTTTATTATTACAATATTTTTATTATCGCCTATTGTAACTATTTTGCCCAATGGAAAACAAGGGACGTAAACATAATAAATCTTCAAACTTGGCAACTATCAGGCTTTTGTGCTCAGGACCTGAGTAATTTCTCAGGTTCTTTTCGTAATAAGTGTATAAATCGTGGATTCGTGCTCCCTTTCCGCCTGCAATTTCGTAGTTGGAGCATGTGCGATTTATCCTTTATTTCTTTTTAGAGCTTTTTTTTCAGGAATTTGTAATGTCTGATAAAAGAAGTACTGCTTTTAGCAGAAGATATTATGATTATCATTATTATTTTGAGAATGATATTCTTAATTAACTTCCATTTGTTTCTTTTTTAGCACCAAATTTTTTAGTTGATAGTTTTTCTGTGCTAGTAGAAGTTGTAAGAAATGAAGACACAGCACGTTTCATGATATTCTAGAACTGTATGATTCGATAACTATATAATAACGATATTCTAGAATTTTGTGCTTTATAATATTTAGCCTAACGAAGTCATTATAGTATTTCTTCAGTATTCCGATGGAATTTATACAAAATGGGCTAAAGTCAGTTGTAGCAAAAGTATATTTAACCTACAATGTATTAGCCAAGCTCAAGCAGGCCGGCAGTAATAACACTGGGTAACATTTTTTTATGTTGCATGACATTTTTTTTTAACAAACCATAGAGATTTTTGTATCGCTGATCTTAAATCTGTAATAGGTTTCTCGCTCTGAGCTATGGTTTTTTTTAAAAGACAATTTTGGTCTATTTTTTGTCGAAATTTATCAGTTTAAAAACGCTATATATAACAGAGGGTTGCGTAAATGTTGTGATAAACTTCTAGGGGAGTTAAATCGTATCATCAGGATTAATATTGCATAAGTACTCATGTGCGGAAATGTCGCCATACGCCGTTACAGATACTTCCCTGTTATGAACTGTTTCTTCGTGTCACTCTGAACTGGTCAAAATTGGGAAGTGCGACTAGCCGCATACGACGGCATTCCCCGGGACAGGTTTCTATGCAATTTTAATCCCGATGATGTGCCCTTATTCCTCCAGCAGTTCTTCGTAACATTTACGCGACCCTCTGTTATATATAACGCTTTTCATCTTGTGCATTTCGACAAAAAATAGACTGAAATTGTGATTTAAAAAAAAAATCTCTAGCTTTAGGAGCAAAACTAATTTTCGAATTTTAGTGCAGTTATTTCTCACAACGATGGTACCTGTGAGAGAGGACATTTAGCCACCCACAAAACAGAAATCCTGACTTTTATTTATTGATCAAAACTAATTTTGAAGTATTTGCTCTCTGTTAAGTCAAATCAGAAAGAGTTTCTGAAAAGCTTTTGCATTTTTTGAAAAATATTAAATCCAGTCACGCAGTCTGTTTTAAAACAAAAGATTAATGAACCATTTTGCAGTTTAAAATATTATCTTCGGGCATATAATAATGGAAATATTACACTTGCTCATAAATATTTAAAATTAAGGCGCATGTGCAAGCGAGATTTTAATAAAATTTTAAATAGTTGGTTTGCACTTCACAATAAATGACTCCATTATTTAGGATGGAACACTCAAAAAAGAACCTCAAAAGTATTATTTTATGATGTTTATACCAAATAATTTAATTTGTGTATAGCTATATAAGATATTTGGTTAAAAAAAATTTAAAAAACAAAAAAACAAAGCGCATTTCTTGAAATTTCAAATTATCTTCTACCACTCCCTTACAATTTCTCAACTATAATAGATTACTTTAAGATATTTCCATAATTAATCTCTCCTAGTCGTAAATAAAAATTGAATTAGCAATTTTTGCTTCTCACTGTGAAATCCAGTATTTTGTCCTTCTCTTTTCTGGATTTCAATAATGTATCTATCCATAAAGTCCCGGATGTTGTTTGGATCTAAGGTTCTTTCATGTTCCTCCATTTCTTTTCTGAAATAATAACCAGATATTTTTATTTTTTTAAATACTTAATCTTAAATTATCTTTTCGTTTAAATTATATTAATCGTAAATTAGTTTTTTTTCTTTAATATTTCGCAGAATAAATAAAATTATTTATTGAACTTTGACAACGCGATGCAAAACAAATAACATATAAACAAGTTTTCTAGGATGGACCCTGAAAAACATTATACCTTCTATAACTTTTATGGTTTTCTTTGTTACCTCTATTAAACATTACGACTTTTGAATCCAATTATCGGATTCTTACATAGTAAGAAGCGGTATCAATGATTTCATAAGTAATGTTTTCTGAATATATTTAAAGTCAAGAAATAGTTACAAAAACACGATTTCTCTGAATAAATATAACTTCATTTCGGAGGCTTGGAATGTTTTGTTTTCAAGTCGCTATCTGGAAAATATGGTTTCGTCAGGAGAGCGGTTAGAAATAGCGCCTGCATGTTTGGAAATTTGAGCGACTATTTGCTTGTTTTTTCATGTTTCTTAAATTTACTAATGATCAAAATGTTTTTTGAACAGTAAGTTACAAAAATTATTACTCAATTTAAAGCTACAAAATCCACAACAAATATTGATGACTGATATGAAAGACGCAACATTTCATTTAAATTTTTATTTTATTTAATAACTTTTTATTGACTGAAAATACTAACTCTTTGATGAGGAATTAGTTTTAAAGATTTTAATTGGTAGATCTTATGATTTTATGCCAGGAGACATTTTAAATGGGTTTAACTTAGTAGCGAGCGAAGCTAACAGGGTTTACCAAGCCTTATAAAATTGCATGGCTGTCTTCGGGGGCTGGGGAGCGTAAGTGAACAGGCGGTGGATCCTTAAAAAAGTTTCCTTTACATTCATTATAATCATGTTCTCGAAAACCATAAACCAGAAATAAAAGTAAATGTATTGGCGAAATCAATATTTAAATTCAAATGACAATAATTTCATTAAAATAAATGAAGAGAAAAGAAGCAATTTTTTGGAATTCGAATACCTGCAGAACTCAGTAAGTACCTCAACAGCCCTTCTCAGTTTTTCATTACTTCCAATTTTCAGATGTGTCATTATAGCTCTGGCCCAAGGAAAGAACATTTGCCATCCAACTGCTCCAGCCATACGACCAACATTGGCAATTAGTTTGTTGAGTTCTTTTCGTCTCGGATCGTCGTATTTCATCCGGCGTCCAAAAAGCAGAGAGGCTATGTTATTCGATACACTTGAAGCAAGTATATCAGATATTTTTATCGGTTCACTTCTTTGTTCTTCCATTCTTTCTAAAACTTCAACAACTTCTTCCTACAGTAAAGAATATCTTTTATTTAATTGCTGTGCTTTTAGAGAAAAACAATTTCCTTAAAATTTGCAAGAAAATGCAAATAACTTTTGTACTCGAATTCTATTTTGTCCAGTGTGTGGATTTAGGAAGAAGTCGCTTCTTATAATGGTTTTATTATTTATTATCAATTATAGAAAGATTGGTTCAAAATTGATTAAAATCAAGTTAGCTTTAAGGTGAGCTTTCATTTCGGTATGAACAGAACCTAAAACACGATTTTTCTTTGTTTCTTCCACTGAGGAAAAATAAACTCTCTAAATCTTTTTTGCAATATACTTTCCAATAATTGATTCAAGCAAAAATGGATTGAAGTTTATTTTAAGTTGAGTTTCTAATCAGGCTTTTCAGAAATCTAAATTACGAAGCACGTGTTGTGAGATTACCTTTCTTTCCCTCTAAAACTTGTCTTTGGAAAATGCTGCAAAGAAATTCTATTACCTTCTTTGCAGTGTGCTTATAAATGTCTGATGTTTAACAACAATGAAATGAAGTTTATTTTAAATTAAGATTTCATTCGGAAATTGATGAAATTTAAGTCACGATGGGTAGAGGTGTATTATACCCTGTGCGTTCTGGGGCCAAAGTAAAAAATTCAGGAGGTCATGGGAGTGACACTGTGCTAGACAATATTAAAAGATATCAGTGGCAGGAAGAGAATAACAATTGTGTGTAAGTTACTGTATTTTTTCAAAATGTTTTGTTAAAAATAGAAATTGAATTTCACTTATGGATCAAATTAAGCCAACTAATGTTATGCAGATAACAGGATTAGATTCATTATGTAGACAACAAGAAAACTATCATAAGATTATTTATTTATTGTGAAAAATAGTAAATGCTGGCTTATTAGTTTTATTTTTGATTTCGTAATTTCATCGCTCCGATCTGTTCATAATACGTTGAACTATATGTTAAGTATCATAATTCATTGTGATGTGTGTACATACCGTTGCTTTCTCGTTGCCAAGAGAAAAAGTAGAAATAAGTTGCTAAAGTTTCCTTATTGTAAGACTCTCTTTTTCGGGGAAAATAATTTCCCTTTTTGAGCAAGTTTTCTTCATTACTTTTTCAACCTGCCATTACGCGTACAAAGACGAAATACATCTGAAATGAGTTGATTAACTGAAATGTATTGCAGCACTTGATTCATTTATAAGCCATTGCTGGTAAATCCTCGTTTTATTTACCTTCATTTGTTCAGCATTTGCATAAAACTTCATTCTTGTAAAGGCCATTTTAAAGTAAAACTTTGTAAATCGAGACGAAACTTAAAATTCTTATTTCTCCTTTCAGTCTTAACAAAATACTTAACAGTCTAATGCGTCAAATTTTTGTACATATATATCATCTAAAGTAATTGCCTTTTTGCAGTCTTTTGTATCTTATTTTCTATGAATTGTTTTTAAACTGAATGAGATGATTTGGAGGATCACCAAAATATATTCAGCGGAGCAATAATGGCATGCGGGCCACGCAGGAAGAACCCTAATGTAGAATATCCTTTTTTACCTTTCTTTTCTGAACTAATTAGAGTTATATTTTTGGAGTATGTTTTTAAATTTCTAATGCAAAGCAACAATGAAATTAAGTTTACTTTAAGTTGAGCCTCCAATCGGGTTTTGCCAAAACCTACATCACGAAGAGCATGCAGTGAGAATCTTCTCTGTTCTTTCCATCCTAAATCTAAGAAAGCACCAGTTCCTAAACAGGATTAAAAATATTATAAGTACCTTTTACAATGAAAGGGTTTCGTAAAAATATTTTTAGCTATTCAACAGAAAACAAAACAATGTATAATATTTATTCAAACTATATTGGATAGTAACGTTATTTACTAGGGACCATCTTAGGGAAATTTTCAAAAAATAAGTGATTTATTTTCGTATAATTTGATAGTACACACATGTGATAGAATTTATTCCTTAAAATTTAAGTCAAAATTCTTTGTTAGACCACTTGCTTGTCAGACAGATCTCATGCAAATTATATTTTGTATATCGTATTTTTATATCAATTGTGTTAATCGACTTGCAACCTTTACCCTTTGGTGCAGATGGGACACCGGTGTTCCTTTTATAGATTTTTTGGTGTTTTAATTACACGCAAAAATATATTTTAGTGTTTTTCAATTCAGTCAAAAACAGTCTAATAAATAATTAAGAAATATGTTAGATTATCTGAATTTTATTTGTAATGAAATATAAAATCTAGAAAAAAGCAATTGGAAATATTCTTTTTTCATTCACATTCAAAAACTTATCAATAATTGATTTTGCAAATTAAAAAAAAAATCAATGATTAATTACTATTTTTCTTGAATTCCAATAAGTGCAAATTTGAAAAAAAATTGTTGGGCAGTGAGCCGTGTGAAGAAACTTTTACATTTAACGCAAAGAAAAAAGAACCAGAAAAAGACACCGGTGTATCATGCTGTATTTCATAATCATAAATTATTAAAATGCAAAATATAATAGTTTTCACTTAGTTTGACCAAACTTGATACAAAATCATAAAAAAAGTATGAAAAATATGCTTAATAAAAATTCTGGGTCAAAAGGTTAAGGCGAATTCTTTTCACGAAGCTTAATTTCAGAAACATATGAAGATATCCATTTCCTAAATTTTGCGGAATGGTGCCTTGACCAGGAAACTGTTTCGTCAGAAACGACCATAATCTCGCGTAACTATTTGTAATGAGTGTTGACGCTGGTTGCTTTTCTAATCCAAAATAAGCTGTTGCCCATCTTAATAAGTAATAATGAAATGATGAAACCAATGTTGAATAATTATAGTTCATAATATTTACTTATTGTTTCGTCACTCAATGGGATGGGACCATCAGCTGGTCTACCCATAAAGGCATCTTCAGCAAAGGCATCCTTTATAACTTTAAAGTCACAGAGAACAAGTACATCCACGCTGCCTAGTCGAATTCTGAACAAATAAAAAAAAAATGAATAAATCTTTGGCGAGAATCGGTTGCGTGTTTTGCACTTTTAGTTAAGTCAGTTGCCAAAGATAAAAAAAAGGAGAAATGCGAAATATAAACATAACTTTAATAAAATTTTCCTTCAAAAACCATCCAAGAATTATCGAACGCGTAAAAACTAAAGAATTCGCGATCGCAACGCTCGAGTACGCCGTCTAGCGGGAGCCTGTAAATATCGGACATTAACTTAATACAATCACATTTTCTGCCATCAAAGTCATTGACTGAATCAGACGCCATTTTTTAGCAGCAAATAAGAAACAAAATTTCCCTAAGGAAAAGGCCGAAGAACTTGAAAAAAATCTCCAGAATATTAGTAAATCTTTCAGGAACAGAACACGCCAAACATTTGAAGAAAAATTCCTCAATAATTTTTAATTTCTATTATCAACAAACTTGCAACTGATGACTTCCGATTTCGGATACTGTTACAGATGTGTGTATTAAGGTAAAATGCATTTCTTCTGTCTTCAATTCATTACGAATTAAAGTGAAGTCAACATTGCTTTCGTCATTCCAGTGAATAAATATGAATTCAGAACATACAGAATTGTAATAGTTATAGCATATTCTTCTTCGTTATAGAATAGTATATATTTCTGTATCCATATAATTCGGAAAACAACAATAAAAAATTATCCAAGTTACTTGAAATAGTGCCATTTGTGCTGATTCTTAATTAATTTAAATCGTTTTCTTGGTAAGTTTTTTTTAATTTTGAAAGAATAAGTTCAACTAGAATTCAGCTATTCTGTTTTTAGCTACATATTCAAATTCATATCAATTATAAAATTTTGCTGTGTAGTATGTTATCTAAAAGTAATGAAGGTATAAACTATGTATCTATTATTTGAGAATAAAGTTTTCAAACAAGGAACTTATCATTTTGGAATTCTCCGGGAATCATAAATCAGGTAAGTGCAATGATTTTTACAATAAAAAATTTGCTTGTAAATATTTTTTTTTCATTTGATGATGGTTCTCTACAGAATGGTTTTTTACGTCTGATTAAGAACTATAAGAATAATAAAAAAAGAAACAATATGAAAGTTTTTATTTCAATGTTAAGAATTCTTAAAATCGTTTTTTTTATCCTAAGAATTCTTTATTTTCCGTTTTTTAGTTTATAATTTTTTGATAAAAATTGTTCTCAAAATACTTTTTTTGAAAAATTAAATGGTATAACATTATGTGTTTATGTATACTTCTTGTATATTCCAATGTTTGAAGTAATATGATTCAGAAAAGTATGGAATAAAAATTCGGTACTTACGTATTAACGCCACCGCCGCTACAGATTTGGCGGTTTTTAAGTGCCGCCAATCTACACTTAAAATTTTTGCGACAATTCATAAAATAAAACACTTTATTTAAAATCAAAATAGTCAATCGGATTTCGGTGGAAAATGAGCCGATATAGAGTTTAGCATAGATTCAAAACAATCATATCGCCATATGAACTCTGATAAATAAGATTCCAAATGAAATAACATTTCCAAAACGTACGTTTACCAAGATAAAGTTTTATGTTGTGGGAATTGGTACATTTTCGTTTTTTCGGTAAAATATTTCCCTCCTGAAAAAATAAAATTGCATCTTGTTTTGTTTTTGGCAAATCCCAAAGACGAATTTTCGTAGCACTAAAAATGGCGACAAAAAAGAATTGTTTTTTTTTTTTTGTTTCGTCAGCATTCTTTATTTTACGTTTCTTAGTTTCTAAATAATGATTTTTATTGAAACTTGAAATTTTTTGATAAAAATTGTTGTCAAAAAACTTTGTTTACAAAATTAAATTTCATAAAATTATGAGGCTTATGTATACTTTTTGTTCATTTTAATTTTTGAAGTAATATGATTCTTAAAACTATAGAATGTAAAGTTTAAATGGGCCTTTCATGTTATATCATTAAATTTAGTAATACTATTTCTCGGGCATTAGGTTTTAACTCTTATAAGAATATACATATTTTTTTCTGTTAATGTACAAATATTTTTCCGATGTGTTTTGGATATTCCTTCTCTAATAAAAAGAGATACCATTTTGTTTTCGGTTGTACAAGAAAGAAGATCAAGCATTTTTCTTTTTTAAATTTAATAAGCCACATTAAAGAAGGAACGTTGCAATGCTACACGCTACATTAACGACGTCTCCAGAGTAACTGAATGACGGTTCATATGGAAATCGCAGGTAAGCGTCTCATACAACAACGCCCCCTATAGTTCGTTGCGATCGCGAATAGACGTAAAGCAAATCACAAAGAAAGAAAAGAACAAAGTTATACTATGGTATATCACATTTCATTTCCTGATATTCAGTTCAGTTCATTAAGGAGATAACAAAAATACATTGAGGGTCGCCAGAGCATGAACCTCGGCTACTTGAACCAAATAAGCTGATTACACCACAAATCAAATAGATTATGACGTATTAATAATTTTATGTTTACAAGATTCTATGCTATCTTATTTTCTCATTTCTAATCTATTCTTTCATAAGATCTGGTTTCTTAACTGGATCTGGAAAAGCGCCTTATCTGGGCGTCAGCGTTAAATTGACGTTACCCTGACGCCAACAAAATACTGTTTTGTTAGCTCAGCGTGAGCAGTTGGCCCAACGCAGACATCATCTCGCATTGCGCATGCGTTAATAACGTAAACAAACATTTATTTTCAATTTCAATTGATTTTGTTATTGTCGACCAGTGCTTTAGAGAACAAATAATGACTTTGTCCAAGAAAAAAAACACATTATAGCTTAGATAAATGAAGAAGAAGAGGAAGAAGAGGCTATGTTTAATGTTAAAATCAAAATCTTGGCTGATTTCAATGGACTGTGGGATGTTGTACGCCATTGTTTCTGTCGTTAACGTCACGTTGTAATCTTGATTTGTACTTTGTACGGTAGTTGTCGCTCAAGCTGGGCGTTTTATGTGACGTATGCTGTCAAACACACCAATTGACCAATCAGTGGTTAGAGTTCAATTCAAGCTGACGTTTTGCAATTCCAACCTGTCCTAAGAAACCAGGCCTTCAATATACAGTGGCATAATGCCAAATACCAGAAAAAAGAAAAATTTCCTTGATTTTCCTTGAATAGCCCTGACAAAATATATCATCAATGATAAAGGAACTAGTTTCATTTGTGTTTAATGATCATTAGAATAACAAGGAATTTTTCACGGTTTTTTCCTATAATGCAACTCAAAAGCTAATTTGTTTCTTTTGTTCCTAAACTACAAAATGAACGATTAATTTTTCAATCTCCTTGGAGTGAGCAGGAGTTTGTTTTAAATGAAGCAAAAAGATTTAAAAAAAAATGCATGCGACCAGGACAAAAACTTACGGCTTTTAAAAGTTACCAATCTCAAAAGAATCATCCCAGTCGTTTATTAAATGCTGTACTAATTTATAAAACGCACAGGACCTCTCACAAATCTTTTAGAAATTAACTGGCTGAAAATTTAATATGTTATAGAAGTTCAAAACATTTTGAGCAAAAGTTCTCATTGATACGAAGTCCAAAAATAGATAGTTTCCGAGATAAAGAGCATCAAACATAAGAGGTATAGGCAATGGTTACAGTGTTGAAAGGTGCTTGAAGCGCGCAGCTTTATTGGCTTAGGTGAATGCAAAGAAGTAACTGTTAAAAATTTATCGGAAAAAATAGTTAAATAACAATTTATTTACTGTTATTTTACCATATTCTAACAAAATAGTAAAATAACCACAAATAAGATGGTAATCAAACTGTTAATTGTGAGAAAGTCATTTATTAACTGCTTTCACTTAATACGGTTAAAAAACCAGAGTTTTGTTGCACTAATTAGATCCACCTAATGAAATCACTAAATTCCTTGCTGATGGATAGCACATATTTTAGCCGATAGTGCTAATCTGTCAATTCTATGAAAGACAGAACGGGAGTTCGAGCACTGGCACCACAATAATTCCACCATTCCCTTCAAAATATGAAGAGTTCCCTGAGTCCTGCACTCCCTAACTTTTGACTCTGAGTTATTAGAATACGATAATCTCATAAATCACGCATAGATCAATGCAGCCAAAAAGTTGCTGAGCTATCTATAATGTCCAGTTAAATTTCTTTTTATGGCTTTTTAACCACACTAATTGTAAACGGTCTTAAAAACCGTAAAAGTACAAAATATTCTTTTCCGAAAACTTTATGGTTAATTAGATGAACTGACTACCGCCAGTTATTTTACCATAATTTTAGAATGAAAATTCTAACAGTCTAATGCAAGTTACTCATTTAATGCTGGACATTCTGACGAGCTACTAGCTTTTTTCACTACTTTCAATGCTTACTTAAAAGTTAATTTACTAGCTTTTTTTAAATTTTCACGGTTAATGCTAATGACGTGTGAATTACTATTTATAGTTTGAACCATCGTATTTCGGAAACTATCAATTTTTATACTTCATGTCAATGAGAATGTTTTGAGCTACCGCATATTAAATTTTCAGCCATTTGACAGAGAATTAATTTTCCATAAAATTTCTGCAGGGGAACTTAACTAATTTTCTTCACAAAATTCCGAAATTTATGCACTGCCAATAATAGTTGTACACAAAAAATAAAATTATATCTATAATATTAATAAATATGATTAATTTTTGCTTAAATTTTCTACAATGGAGTTTACCTTTAAGTCAGCTGAGCTGCATTTTATTGAAATTTTAAATTAAACTATGCAATTAATAATTCATAATGGGAATGACAATATCGATTTCTCTTTAAATGTTTTCTCGTTTAACAAAAAAATAGATAATTTTTTAAAGAAAGCAACTTACTTGAAAATTGGACCGTATTTTTTAGCAAGCTGTTGCAACTTGATGTAGGGTTTTTTTGTTAAAAATGGTAAATAGCCAACGATAGGTAATCCAGTGGGTCCAGGCAATGACTTTTTATCAGAATTTCTTTTGATAAGCCATACCAGAGTAATGAAAATAACTAAAGCAGCAAATATTAGAGAAATAATATCCATTTCGCTGTAAAAATTTTTTCAATTCAATAATTTATTGCTTTTATAGGTGCTTTATGGACTATAAGTTATCTTATCACTTGGTTTTTCTTTTTGTTAAAAAAGAACAACAATTTTTGTTTTATCTTATGTTTAAATCAAAAATTTTTATAGAGGAGGTTATATAAAAGAGTTGCTCTGTAGTAAAAGTTGATTGAAGTAAACAAGGAAACCAATATCTTATCAACGTCGAATTGTTCATTGTTTTATTTTTGACAACGTTCGATAAGATGGATTATAATTTTGCAATTTTGTAAAAAATGTATTTTCTAAATTGAATTGGATACTTGGGTGCACCTCGGCTTTAAAAAAACGAGTTTACTAAGTTAAAGGAAGGCAAGTAAATAACGTAGGGAGTGAAATATCTAGAAGTTCACCCTAATTTCTTCAATCATAATCTCAATCAGTCATTAAAAATAATAATAATTTTTTTCTATAATTTTGTACCTTATTTTATCTCTAGTAGATTATTTTTAGCTGAAATAAAAAATGAAATGACATTAATTGTATAAATATATCCTTTCCCAGATTTACGGGGATGAATATAAATCAACCGTAAATTATTCGCCGCTTTTATGCATATTTTTATACTTTTATGCTTACATACATTAGTAGATTATTTATCTCATAGATAAATAACCTTATTCTTTTTAAAAATTTCCGATTTGTAAAGTACGGAGTGAATTTCGCTGTGTGAGAAGAAATAAAATCAATCAAAATTTCTTTATGTAATTTTATTACTCCAACAAATGAACTTTATTTTTAAAAAATTAAATGTGTGAAGACGGTGATTATCAGTCTAATTTTAGTGGTTTGTTTAAGGTAGCATCATTGTAGTATTAAGCATATTTTTGGCCGTGTGAGATACTCTTTAATTTGAATATCAATTAGGGATATTCATCTCAGAGAAATGAATAAAATCATTTTAGGAAACATTAGTGTATTGAGTAAATATTAAGTTGAATATGAGCGCATTCAAAAATATAAAAATAATGAAAGGAAGTCCCTTAAAGGTATCAAAAATGTAATTTTCTTCACATCGAGAATTTCTGTTAAGATAGATATTCAGCAGTTGGGACGGAGAGGCCGAAAAGGGCTCCCCCCAATCCTATCGCCAATAATTAAAAATTGAAAGGGAATTAATTGTTCCCAACAGACAGTTAGGAGGATGGGAAGAGATCCATGATTGGCGATTTATTGAGAGATAATATAGCCAAAAATAAAGCCAACCCCCTATATTCAATATTAAATGCATTTATCGAAAAAAAATTCTTAAAATATTTTTGCGAAATTGAATCGCAAAGAGACTGTGAGAATTAGTATGACCATGTAACTGAAACAATTTTGTGGTAAGAAATAAAGAATTTTTGTTTCTGATTTAGTCGTGACAGTGAATTAATGAGTCTTACATTAGTATTAAAATAAAAAAGTTAATCGTTACATTGATTGTTAAGAAAAGAATAAAATATTTTCTATCCGCTTTTTACAAATTGTAATAAAATTTAAATTGAGTTAATTTAATTAAAATTCGGTTAAGAATGATTAAAAAAATAAGTGTAAGAAATTAAATAAATTTTAAAAGCTGGGAAATATGTAATGCCTATTATGACATCACAAGATGGTACCCCGATGTTTCATAAAAATACAATTTGAACTTTAATATTTTGTGTAGTAAATTTTTTTTTAATGCATATATTATGAAAAGAAAAGATTTAAAAATGGTATCGGAAAAGCAAACATTTCTATGTTTCCGGGATTAAATTAAAACTTTTAAAAATAGAAAAACGTTACATTAAAAGTATTTTAAAGTGCGAAATTTACAAAATAGTTTTTTTTAAAAAAGCTAACATTTCGTTTCAAGGAATAAATAAAGATGTTTTAAAGCAGAGATAAAATTGTGTTAAATGCATTTTGAGGTACATGTTTTTTAAATGGTTTCAGAAAAGCAAAGACCCTTCCCTAGAGCCTTGACATTGGTAATAGCAAGACTTAAAACTAACCATTTCAGAGGGATGAAAATTCTCCTGGACAAGACCAGGACATACGTTCCCTGCAGAAACTGCCTGGAGCTGGCGGCCGCAATAGTCCAGACCTTTGATGTGATTTAAAGATCCATGAACACGAAAACAAAAACAACAACAAAGCAAAGACTTCGTTTCAGGGAATAAATAAATAAATTTTTAAATTGAAGGAACGTTGCCTTAAAATTATTTTCAGATATAAGGTTTCAAAATGGTTTTAGAAAAGCGCACATTTCGTTTGACGTTTCGTTTTAGGGAATAAATAAATACATTTTGAAACTGGAGCATTAAAAATATTTTAAGGTATAAGGTTTTAAGGCGATTTCAGAAAAGCGTTCATTTCGTTTCAAGAAATAAATGAGGATGTTTTGGAACTGAAAAAATTGCATTAAATGTATTTTAAGGTATAAGACTTTAAAATGGTTTTCAGAAAAGCGGACACTTCGTTTCAGGGAATAGTTAAATATATTTTGAAACTGGAACAAGGTAGCATTAAAAGTATTTTAATAAATAAGATATTAAAATTTTTTCAGAAAGCGCACATTTCGTTTCTAGGAATAAATGAAAACATTTGAAACATCGCATTAAATGTATTTTGACGTATGAGATATTAAGGAGTAAGATTTTAAAATGGTTTCCCAAAATCGAACAATTCTATGTTTCAGAAAATAAATAAAGACGTTTTGGAGCTAGAAGAGCGTTGCCTCCGTATTTTGAAAAAATATTACATAATATATCTCATAAAAAACATTTTCATTCAAATTCATGATTTAAACTAACGTGTATTATGAATAAGAATTTTGCATTTCGAAATGAATTTTTCTATCGAATTATTCCAAAAAGAATTAAGATAGCGAGCTGAGTATCTAATAATTGCAGCAGACAAATGAAGCAAATATGAAACTACAAATAATATCTTACTTCTTGCGCATGCAACAACAGTCTAGTATATCAACAATAGATGTTCAACCAGTTGCAGTTGAAAAACACCCGAAATATCTAGGATTTGTATTGGATCCAGAAATCCTAAGTAATAAAAACATCGACCATCTTGTACTAAAGGCAAGGAAGCGTCTTAATATACTTAAGTATATATCGGGAAGAGACTGGGGTGCTGAGGTCTCGACCCTTAGGAGCACCTACATCAATCTTTTAGTGCCTATTCTAGAATATGGATTCCCTATCTACAGTTGTGCTTCCCATACAAATTTTCAAAAACTAGAGAGAATCCTACTCAGCGCTGCGCGGATTATCACTGGCCTCCGAAATTCCTGTCCTGGTGATATTATACTGTTTGAGGCTGACCTGCAACCTTTAAGCCTCCGAAGAAGTTCATGCATGGTAAAATATTACAGCAAACTCTATAGTTTTGGATCACAAAACGGAACTTCGGATTTACTAACGAAGTGGCAACGTAGTCAAAGGCTCAAGCGAAACAGCCCTTTCAGCCAAGTATTTTCGTCCAACATAACTTTTGGAAACGTGGAACAGCACTTCCTCAGGCAGAGCATAGACCCTGCGGAAGGTCCTTCGGAGGTGTCTTTCCACACCGATCTCCCGGTGGCAGTCAACAAGCAAAATGATCACCCTGCAGTTCTTAGACAAGCAGCACTTGAGAGAATCTACACTATCCCAACGGAGGCTGTTCAAATATATACGGATGGAAGCAAGAGCGAAGACAATCACACCGGGAGTGGGATCTTCATCAAAACTCAGATGAGCGAAATCAAGATCCAGAAAAGGAATCCCGACCACTGTTCCGTTTTTAGGAGCGAGCTTATCGCCATCGATGATGGACTTGCCTCAATACTATCTCTTTCAATTCCGAAAGAGATTTGAATCCTTACCGACAGTAGAAGCGCGGTTCAGCACTTGGCTAGCTGGCACAGAGTGAGGGACAATACTAGCACGAACATCCTTTGTAAACTTTTAAACCTCTCCAAATATTGTCGAATTCATGTACAATGGATATCCTCACACGTAGATATATCAGGCAGTGAAATGGCAGATAGTCTTGCCAAGGCAGGTGCAGCTGAGGCCACTGCGCCTCCAGTGTCTCTTACATCCTCAGAGCTTTTCTCCATTGCTAAAGCCAAAAATCAATCAGCATGGCTCACTCCACTCAGTCACAATTGGTACCAGGGTACCAGACCGGGTAGCTGTTTGACAGCTGACAAAGACCGTCAGTCTCAAACCGCCATCACACGTCTCCGCTGTAGACACCTGAAATCACTGAGGTACTCTGGAGGAGAAAAGTGCTTTGCCCTCTGTACCAAGTGCTCTTCGGCCCAGGCATCCCCTGAACATCTACTGGACTGCCTCGGTCTTTTAAAACAAGACCTAATTGAAAGACCCTTACTTGTTTTAGACTTTTTGAAGGTGAACAATCTAATGGACCTTGTCTAGCTAGGCTAGAAATGGGGATTTGAAAGAAGAAGAAGAAGACAATAGATGTTTATTTATATCTGCAGAGGAAAATTAACAATAACGTTTGAAAACTATGAATGAAAACTAGATGGAAAGACAAACAATGAACACGTATTAAGAAGAAGAGAAAGACAATTATTAGAAATCTAAAACAGTCTTTAAACAGCACGAAGCAACACAAGTAAACATTAAATACTTTGCAAAAAATTTCGGATCAAATTATGGTAAAAAGTATTGACACTCAGGGTGTCAGTACTTTTTTACCAGAACATGTTACGGAACACAAAAAATCTTATATACCGCAATTTTTAAGTAATAATTACCTGAAAATCACTGAAACATTTTAATTAAATGAAAATTGCTGTAAAACTTGTGGTAAAATATTTTATGGAAAAAATTAAATTTTATAGTAAAAATGGGTTTTACAGTAAAATGGATTCTATGGATGATGCACCAAAAGTGCCGGAGTACTATATCATAATTTAATCCGGAATTTTTGCAGTATAATATAGGATAATAAATAAAGTTACACTTGAAAAAATAAATAAAGAAAGAAACTTTTGATCTATTAATTGAATAATTGATGCACTGAGAAAAAAAGTGAGCTCAAAAGTACCAGAATATGGTCAAATTTAATATGTTTCTGACTCTATGGGAACACCAAAAAGCTCGGTAATTTTTACCGAGGTGCTTTGCACAGTCAACAATAAAATATGGTTTTATAATATATGATACAATTTGTTGAATGTGGTAATCTTATCATAATATTTTAGAGCTTAGCATAAAAAATTTTGATCGGTTAAATTTTCTTTCAAGATTAGTATTTTTTACTAAATGTGTGGTAATAAGAACTATAATTTTGAAAACCGGAATTTCCTCCTAACTGCTATCATATGAACGGTAAAACTATTAAATGCATTATTTCAATACCGTTTTGGTTTCAATTGTCAGAATTATGCTTTTTTTCACCAAAAACGTCATTACCATACTGTATGGTAATTTACAGTAAGGTAGAGTTTCTTTTGTCTGCGTGCATATTTTTCCAATATGAGAAATTAATTATATTGATTAGAAAGAGAGAGCCATTAGTTGTGTAATAAAGCATTAAACATAAAAAAATATTGCGTCATAATGAATTGGCATTATCAGACATGCCTGATTAAAAACAAAAATGTCAATGTTTATCTGATAAGAATTCAGAGCCATGTTGAAACTTTTCAAACCTCATAATTTTACTACAAAGAGATCTCTTGTATTCCAAAGTCTTGTAGAAAATAAATAAAAAAAATTCTATAAATAAAAAAAGGAAAAAGGAAAAAAATGGAAATTATAAGAATTTAAGCAGTAATAAATATTTCCTAATCGTAGCAAAAATTTAAAAAGTCATAAAAATCACCATAATCATAAGATTACGCAATAATCAGAAAAATACATAATAAAATCGTATTTCATGTTCAGACAAAAAACAATTTTATAAACAAAGATTAAAGATAAATTTTTTTTAATATTTAAAATAAATGGGAGGTTCAAATTAAAAATTTTAAATACTATGAATAGTTATTATTTCTAAACAGCATTTATTAAAATGGTTGCTGATTTTTAGTGTTTAAAATGTTATTTTATTTTATATACGTGTTACATATTCTAGTCTATGGTATGAGTGACACTAGGTGGCACGCGGCAGATATTTTGGTGTCACGCAGGAAGCATTTAATATATTTTTTTTATTCAATTGCATTCACTAAAAATTATATTTTAAAAAAATAATCTCTAATCCATCAAAAGTAAATGGTCGGTAAGCAGAATTTATTAAATTAATTTAAAGCGCTATCTATAAATTCATTCAAGTTTGTCTATGACCCAAGGGATTCGGGAAGATGTATGCTATCCTTGTTAAAATTCAGCTTATGCGTAGCAAAACTTGTAAATATAAAATTTTTAAAAATTAAAAAAAAAAATTATATAGAACAATTTGTTACTAAAACGTAATTTTAGTTTCATACATTGATATTTTTTTGAAAAAGTGCAATTAATCCTTATATAGTAAAAGTAAGTATTCAAGTACCAGAATTTTATCTCCATTGTAATTCTCTCCACTCAGCTTTATAATATTGATTAGAAACAAGTTAAGAGATGTTCAAAAAAGAATTTCAGCAGTTTTTTGCTATTTTTTTCCTTATGTTAGATGAAAAATTATTTACGCATGATATGATAGCCCACAGCATTCTCTGTCAATCTGGCGGCTTTCTTTTGCCAAAGAAACAACTAAGGAGACCCTAAAAAAATTACCCAAAAACTTAATCGGTAAGATATTATTTGATAAAAAAACTACATTCCTTACAAAGTTATGGAGACGGATTAGCATTCACATGAATGAAACAAGATTCCAAAGCATCAAGATGAGTTGATGTGTTATGGGGGTTAATTGAATTGATGCCGAAATTATTTTCATCCTGGTAACATCAGCTTATCTTGACGCCCTGGAAGCTTGTTACATTCAAATGAATGCTGATTCCCTTGTTGACGACATTAGTTCCTCATGAAATCTACCCCGATTTGACTTTCTCAGTCACTGTGGTTTTTCCCCCATGTTTTTCCATCTTTATTTTTGTTTCCTTCTCCGCAACTACGCTTTTTACAGTTCTGTTTCTCACTTTATTTTCAAATTTTCGTTGGCAACTTTACGATTTATATATAAAATCACTTTTGTTTCTTCTCATTCACATCTGGAAAGTCTTGAAAATGGACACTTGTTTTTGAGTGCTTGAAACATTTCGGCTTTTATTTCCCTCTGCCTATTTTTGAAGCTAATGAAGTGTTTTAATCAAGTAATAAGTAAGGTGATGTTTTCGAGGATATAAAATAACTACACTGTAAAAAATTCAAGATTAAATTACTTTAAAAAGTACCCTTACTCAAGGTGCCGGTACTTTTTACAGTAAAATGCATTTTTACTGGCATATGTTAAGGGGATAAAAAATCTAATAAACAGTATCTTTTAAAGAGACTATTACCGTGAAATCACTTAATCACTCTAACGAAATAAATATAAATATTATGGTATGATGTTCTACGGTAAAAATGGATATTACGGTGAAATAATTTTTCATCCAAAAGGATTTTGCAGATGATGCACAGTAAGTTTTACTACTTTATACTGTATTTTGATTCGGAATATTTTACACAGTGTTATGCCCCTTACACTATGCAAATCTATTGTGATTTAAATTGTAAAAATATATTCGAAAATAAATTGTAACTGAAAAATTTGCTCACTGTTTGAGTGGATGTTTTTATCCATAAATTATATGCAATCTACTGCAAGAAATTGCTTTGTTTTAGATGTTAAAAGAACTCGTGCATAATCCAACAAGTTATGACCAATATATAAGTGGCATGACTTTTAAAGATCAATAACAAGCATCATTGTACTAAATGGTATTGTATGAAAGTATGTAATATTATATTGTATGTTTATAGCAATTAACTAATGTATTTTGTAGGTCAAAAAGCTTATTCAGAGAAGCGTTTGAAGGAGAACACCATTTTAGAGCGAAAAAATAAAGGTAATTAATTGTATTGATCCATCAAATTTTTCATATTATAAAAAGAACTAAAAACAGCTTAATTTGAAGACTTTCATTTTATTCTATCATTTACCATGTTCAGTGTACACTTTAAAATATTTTACCTTAACTTCATCAGAGTGAAATATTTTTAAAAAACTGTTTATTCGATTTCAATTTAAAACGAGTTAATAACTAAACAGTAGATACAATTACATAATGTAATACTACATTTAAAATTACAGTGGCTTAAAGATAATTTTTAGGAAGAAATATAACAAGTGGTCGACTAGACTTTTGGAAATAATAATCCGCGAATTAATTGATGCACTAATTGGATATTTGCAATTCGACAAGAAGTAAAGTGAATATGACTAGCCATGTGATTTATATTAGATTTAAATGGATGACTGTAAGCGACGTCACGCGTGTGTGTGGAACCTAATTGCCTTCGGCGTAGACAAATGCCACGATTTACTTACGATAACATCATATGTACGTATCCACTTGAAAACGGTTAGCCTCTCAGTTATTGCTAGTAATAATGAAATCCCTTTTTAGCAATGTTTCACCAACTTCCTTATAAAATTGTGATAGTATTTTTCAAAGATTACAAAGAAAAGTTAAATTATAACTATTTGCTTAACATGAGCATTATGAGCAGTTAATCATTTTTACGTTATGAACATTTAATTTTATTAATTTGCTTTTGCATATACAACTGATGTAAACTATTTAATGTTTTTGTACAAGATGTTCAACATGATGTATTTAATAAGTTCTGAGATCACGTTCTAATTAATGATACATACGTACTTAAATCGTTTTAAATTTTTTGATTCATACATAAATTATTTTCAATATAATAATTATATACTTCGGAATTATTTTATTGATTAAGAAAATACGTATATTTTATCACCGATCGGTAAAATTAATCAGTATTATTGAAACCATAATACAGAAGTTTTTTTTTACTATAGGAAACGTTTTTTTTTTGTTCTAGCAAGAAGAAAGTTTAAAACATGTTTATATTACTATTGTTTTCTCTATAGTGAAAGCTTATCGTCTAAATTGTATAACTTTATCGAGTCTAAATTGTATAACTATACAAATTAAATTCAGTCAAGCAAACTATAAAAAAAATCAATTTAAGATTCACTTGTCAAATTTATCTAATAAATTATTTTGTTTGGAGATAATCAGTTTTTAAATAAAAATACAATATTTAAAAATCAATTATCCGGATAATCATCTTACCCAAATAATTTAAATTTTTTTATGGGATTTATATTTTAAAAAAGGTTCCCTCCAAAACATTTAAGAAGAACTACGAAAATCTGTAGAGAAGAACAAAATGGCGCTAATGGATATAAATTTTTTCTCCTGTTATACACAATTTTATTAACAAGAAAAAATTTAAACGATTAGTGTTTAGAAATACAATTTTGAAAAAACGATAATTTGTAATGATTATTATTTAAAAAAAGGTTTAAAATTAATTTATAATAAGAAAATATTTAAACTAACTGAATTGTAGCAGATTCAAAATCCTTATTCCGGAGAATATTTTATTTAGTCAATTATTATTAACCCATTAATACTTACCCTTAATTTTTCGATATAAATTTGCTTGTCAACGATAAATATTCGAAAATTAACTGGAATTTTCTAATGCAAATTCTGCCTATAAACGTTTTGTTTTATTTAAAAAAGTTAAATGTAAAAGGTTTTTAAAAGCTTTTCAAATTAACAAAAAACTTCGCAAATAATTTTATGTATGGCTAAAATAATAAAGAAACATAATTTTTCCCCCACAAAATACTTTATTGAAAAGTAAAAGAATAATAACATTTCAAAATAAAAAAGGTACATTTACAACAAAATGCTTGATGCGTGTTGCTACTGCTTTTGCTGTATGATGTTAGATTGTATTTAATATCATATAATTTCACCTAAGGCTTCAACATGCCATTTTCACAGCTAAAATTTCAAAGAAAATGCATTTAAAAGTATTATATATTTATTATATATATATTATATGAGTGTACAACTGTCCTTTAAAAGGGACTTTGGTTTTTAACTGGTTGTATAACTTCAAACGAGAATATTTGTAGTTGTTAAGTTAATTAGTGTCATTGTGTAGTCAGTCTGAGTTACTGAGGGCTTTATCAGTGTTTAGTTTATAAAAAATGAACAATCATTAAGTTTAAATGTACAGATAATCTCAGATATTCTGAACAATGCATTTCCGCATTTTATCGATAAAAACTAAATCATAACTAATAATTTATCAAATTTATGAAACATAATCGAATTGGTAAGCAAGTATTTCACACTTACTTTTGATGAGAAAAATTTTATAGGTTTTTGTGGGTTAAATAATTTTACTAATATTAAATTTAAAAGATAAAAAATTGTTTAAAAATATTTCCTATTTAGGGTTTATTGTGTTGAATTTTGTTTATGAAGTACATACTACTTAATATTTTGTATTCTACAACCCAAGATAATTTTGTAAGATTGATATTATTAAATGAAGCCTATTTTTGAATAAAATATTTTCATCGATAGCATTAAAATTTAGAAAATTATTTTAGAAATTTGAAAAAATGACAGCGTATATTATTACATCCTTTTAGTTATATTTTGCAGCTCATTACATTTCTTATTATAGTTTTGAATATAACTTATATTATGACGTTAATATCTTACAATTTTACTTTAATTGTATTTAATTGCATTATATTTTGAGTTAGTCTCTTTCACTTCTTATTGCTTTAAGTATTGGGAGGTAAGATTACGAATAAAAGCTTAGTTTTTATACAAGTTCTTTAGTTTTAATATAATATTTAATAAAAATATTAATTTGATGATTTTAGACAGTAATTATAAGCTGTTGTGGGGAAAGTGTTATCGACAATGTCAACCTACAGGCATCATAAAGTAACCAAAGTCAAAATTGACATGTCTTATATATCGACAAATCGAGTTGACATGTCTTATATACTAGGGTATTGGTATTTAATAATCGTAGTGGTAGTTAATTGCATTGCTCACCCACCAGAATTTTTTCTGGGATAGAATTCAATTAAGGAATTATTTTCACTAATATATTCATGGTTGTTTTAGTGAGAAGTCAGGAGAGCTGTATTAAGATCACCAGATTTTTTTTAATGCTGATCGTGAGAGTTGTATTAAGATCATGATTGTGTGAGTGGTTGCTTCTGTGAGGCTATTAGCAGTCGAGTGTGGACAGGCTTCGTTGTGTGTGATTGGGACTGAGAAGTAACAACGCGAAGAGGACAATGTCGCAAATAGCAAGTCAGCTCTTCAGTGTTGATCATCCATCGAAGTTGGCGTGCTGTTGTCGTAGTGGACGTTACTTACGAGGCAGGCGTGTTCAAATCACGTCCAGGCTACCATGGTGTGAAAAGAATTATCGTCAATGGCAATCTTCATTTAACAAAAGGTACCCTAAGATAAAATCGAGTACCATGTCTTATACTGTGAATTGGTATTTAATAATCGTAGTGGTAGTTACGTTACGCTGTAATGATTTTTGACAACCATTTACATCGTTTTCAGTCTTGGCTATAAAGTAGGAAAAGCAACTAAATAGTTTTTCAGTGTTTTAAGTAAAATATGAACATTTTTTATTCGAACTTTTTCGTTTAAAAAGTTCTTTTTTTTTGCAAGAAAGAAAAGGAAAAAAAAGCGTATAAATCAAATATTTAGATTGTTTCGATCATTTCTTTTCCATCAAGTTTTAAAAAAAATTTGAAAAACTCGTTTAAAGCTTGCAAAAATCTCTTTCAGTTGTGTGCATTCCAGTGAAATATGTGTCAAATACTTATTTTTAGTGAAATGCGTGTCATATGCTTGTTATTTATATGATCTTTTTGTTATTTAGTTATGTGATTGCTATTGTCTTATTATTTAGGGAATATTCTTAAAATATTTGATTACTTTAAAATGCGAAATTTTAAGAGTCATTGTGAGATTTATAATTTTAACCTATTAAAAGCTCTTTTTGTAAACCCTTTTTATTGCATGTATTTCAATTCTAAAACTGATTTACTAATTAAATATATAATGATATGAGAGGTAAAAAAAACGTTATTTTAATTACTGAAAAAACATAAAAATGTGATTTTTCTTTTAGAAACCATTTTGCATAAAATTATGTTTTTTATATTGTTTTGTAAAAAATAAGATGTGTGCAGTCAGTTTTTGAATAGCTAATATTTTAAAAAAAAAGAACAGTAAAATGCTCAAAATTATAGGGTTTTTTAAAGCAGAATTTAATACTAAAGAAACATTAGTGTTAGTTTAAATGATATAAAAGCTACTTATATGGTATTAATAAAATGGAAGTAACTATAGCAAATTGTAGTTTTTGCTCACCATGGAATTTTTATTTATTTATGTGACTAGGTCTTTAAATTCAAGCATTTCTATGTGATTTATTTGGTTGTGAATGTTATTTATTTACACCTATTCATTTTTCAGTCAAATGTAGACAGATAAAAAATTCTTATGCACCATTGTCATAAATTCAGTGAACTATAATATTATATAGTCTTATAAGCTAATGAGTAGAAATCGGTCGAATAGCTTTTGAGGTTTCGTAAAAACAAGATTTAACGTTATGGTTTCTTAAGAAAATACAATTGAAGTTCTGAATTTACACACTATGAGCAACGTTTGCAAAATAAAAGATTTTTTGAAAGCCCAAAAGTGGTGTTCGCCATTCCTAAAAAAATATTTTAACATGTAAAAGGACATTATGGCGTTTTAAGGACTTTTACAACTACACATATCAATAAGCATTTTTTTATGCAGAAATTGTCGAGAAATCACAGGAGAGATTGCCTACACTGAGAAAAAAAAGTGTTGTAAAACTACCAGAAAATGTTTAAATTTGCTATGTTTCTGGCTCTATTGGAACACTAAATTCTCACTAAAAGCTCGAAGAGCTTCGGTAGTGATTTTGGTTAAACTAACCAAAACATGTTTCGTTAAACTAACCAAAACATGTTTGGCTAAGCTAACCAAAACATGTAATGTTATAATATGTGACAAAATTTAGTAACTCTGGCAGAATATGGTAGTTTTATCATGATTTCTTAAAGTATGGCATAAAAACCATTTATTCGGTTGTGACCAGACTTTCTTGTAAGCCGTTAGCATATTAACGGAAAGATTGTCAGGTGAATGGTTTATAAATACCATATATTTTTGTTTTATTACTATAAATATGTTTTTTTCTTCTCTCTTTTTTTATAAAAAAGTCAGTAATGCCATTAAGATACAGTACTGCAATTTTACCAGAATATTTTTCTCCGTGTAGAATGCAATATTATGAGAAAGTTCATTAATTAATTAATTAATTTATTTATTTTATTTGTATATTTCTATTTATATATTTTCATTTTTTATTTATTTATTTGTCTAATTAACACCACTTCATAAATTTAAATTTAACAATTTTTAACGATTGCAAAATTTGAGTTATATGCAACGAAGAATAATAAATATTTTAATCTAAAATTGTAACGAATTGAATCATATTTACACACTACATATTATTGCGTAGCAAAATTTTTTAGCGTCAGCATCATTTAAAGTAATACGCATTATGCTAATGTACAAAATTTTATCTAATTCCTTGCACAAGTAATAAACAAATATAAGCACCTAAAATAAAAACACTAGGAAGGTCATTAACTGTTTTGAAGGTAGAAATATTTCATTGTCTTGCGTAATTTCAATTTGCGTAATAATTAATTGTCCATTGACGTTTCGTTAATTCATGTATTTTTTTACATATATATTGTGATTTTTCAATCCAATTTTCCAGTTTTAGTAATTGTTTTAGTTATTTCTTAAAGAATTTAAATTAAAACGCATTACGCTTAAATTGTTACGTTTTTTTACGATGTTCTTTTATTTCATTTGTGTTTCATTTCATGGTTCATTTGTATGATACCAAAATCATCACTTTTATTTAATTTGAAAATTTCCCGCATCTTCTTTAAGTTTATAATCGAAGTTATCTACTAAACTATCATACAAAAAAGAAAAAAAATCTGAATTGTTAAATTAGAACGAAGAAAATAATTAATTATTTTATAGATGTAAAACAAGAGTTATGAAACAGAAATATATTGACAGTAACGAACTTGGTTTCTTAAAATTTCTAAAGTGAATATCACAAGTCTGTCTCTATTTTAATACCAACTGTTCAATTTTATTTTTGCTCAATATATTTAGATAGAAAAGTAAAATGTTAAATCTATTTATGAATTTTTTTAAATTTCGTCGCTTTGTAAATTCAACCGAATAAATGTATTTATTTGCCGTGCTCTAAGGCATTATGATAAAATTATCAAATTTCAGCATATTTACCGAATCTTATCACACAATATTAAACCATATTTTGTTGTTAATTTGTCGTTAGTAAAGCATTTCGATAAAAATTGCTGTGCTTTCTGGTGTTCTCATAGAGCCAAGAACTTGGTATTTTATCACATTTTCGACCTTGCTTTCTTCTTAGTGTAATTTGTGTTTATGTCTTTATCAAAGTTATAAAGCAATATAATTTGAACATGGCGAAATATTTTGTTTGTTTAATACAATACTTTTTGGAGAATTTTTCACAGTAAAAGTGTTGAATTAAATTTTTTGCTGTTGGTTATTTGTTGTTATTTTTTAGAATAACATAATGCTTTCCATAATTTAATGAATAAAAAAACAAATATTTAGAATGGTTACTGTTTTATATTCGGAATTTGCATTTAAAATGTTTTAACTGAAATTTACATTTTTAATTATTATATTAAAGATTTTTCTCACTTAGGGATTGCATTTAAAAATTATGCACACGAAATTTGCTTTTGAATATCTATCTTTTTATCCATGCGATTAAATAATTATGTAAGTTTTTTTTAAATTCTAATTTCACATTCGTAATTTCAGTATTTATATATTTCATTTTAAATTGTACTTTTACCCAAAATTTTTGTTTAAATTTTGTATTTCGAATCCGTTTATGAAAAGTACTTCATTGTTTTTTCATTTTTATTTCGAGAAAAAAAAATTGGTACGATAATAATAATGATACAATAACAGCATGATCAATATATTTGTATTATTAATTATCATTAAAAATTAACATGTTGCAAGAACTGTTGAATAAATTACAGATATGTAATCATTTGCTTTTGAAATTTTTTATTCAATACATTTATAGAAATCAAATAGAATTAACGGGACTTTTTTGTTGAAATATAGTTTAAAGGATAGAGCTCTTTAAAATAAAATGAATTTATTATGTTTAAATAAATATTTAATAGATATTATTATTTATTTTTTAATTAATAATTGAGAAGGTGATGGAAGTAGCAAAGGATGAACCTTTCATCGAAGAGGTGATTCGATTTCAAAATTATCGAATCACCTCAGTATGTAAGATAACATAAAATTTTGTTTACTACGTACTATATTTTTTTTTATTCTACGTAAACAGACAAGAGTGAATTATTCATGTTTTCAAACTTTTAGAGATTAGTTTATTTTCTAAATGAATCACACGTGGCGTTTGTAAATGCTATTTTTAGTGTCATAATTCGGCGGGAAATAAAAGATAATGAAGCAAAGCTGGTCATTACCATTAGAATTGTCAGATATGATTGCATAATAATAATGAGCCAACAATTTTATTTTAAAACGTATCAGAACAAAGTCGTTTATTTGTAAATAAACATGTTTGATCATGGGAAGTGTGCGTTTCTGGTAATGAAATTCCTTTCTGATGTAAGTTCACGGTTAATAATGTTTAATTAATTCGTAATCCTAATTCGTTATCTGATCTTTATCTGAAACTGATTATAATTAAAACTACGGGAAAAAAAGCTGAATTACATTTAAACTTATAATATTCATAGCAGAAGGTTTGTTTTACATTCTGTAATTTAGAATTACTTTCATGAATTCAAAAATACTTCATAATGGAGAGAGTAAAATATGATTGTTGCTGTTATTCTTTGCTGGCATTAAATATAATTGATTTCGAAGGAAGATGCCAGAACTATTTGTCTTCAAGAGCCCCACACATGGAATGGGCCTTATTGTCTTTACGACAACTGGGACAAAAATGCAAACTGAAGACTGACAGAAATGGCGTTGAGTACGAAATTTCACATCATGTCAACTGTTTTTTGAAAGATCTCTCTGCAAGCCTAACAATGGAACTAAACACCCTCAGTTCGTTGACAAAATTGAAATATTTGTACTTCAAACGAAAGTTGACGAGTATCTTGAAAGGTAACTTTTTTAATGACTATTTGTGTTTAATGAGGAAAAAAATTCGAGCTTGCACAACTTCGATGGAAGGAGAAGAACTTGTAAAGAAGTTTATAAACGTTTGTAAAACACTTAAACTACCTGTTGAGCTGTCAGGAGAGGATGTTGAACAGTATGAGTTTATGGCTGAACTGTTGAACTTTTGCAACACTACTAAAATAAAAAATTCTGGTTTGGTCATTTCTCTTCTTAAAATGACTATTGATAGATGTGGAATAGCCCCGTTTGATTCTCTTTATGTTCGTCAACCACTATATCCTGAAGATTTTTTGGAATACATTCTAGAACATGTAAGGAAAGAGAAATTCGATATGAGCACATATTGTCTGCACCACCCAAGAACATTATGGGAGTATTCAAGAAATTTTAGTGTCATTAACGCTGTTTCGTTTGGAAATATTCAAAGGGTTAAAACCCTCTTGCAGTATGGATTCGAAGTTTTTCCCAATGTTGAGTTGAGAAGAAGTAGTCATGGGTTTCCTTACATGTAAGTTACTTTTTTAATAACTCAAATTGTATAACTGATTTCTATGAGGTTTTTACCTGGTTTCGTATTAGGTTTCTGATGTGATGTAGAAACCGTGATTACACATTAGCCACAATATAATTGAGAAATAATATCTAATTTTATTTCAGAACAAGTTTATAAAACTTTCTTACGTGTATGTCAACTTTTAAATTACTCAAATTGTACAACTAAATTACTCAAATTGTATAACTAATTTCTGTGAGGTTCTTCATACTTACAATAATATATTTGTTTCAGAATTACTTTATTTATCAAACCAGGTTATTTTGATAGGTTCTCTTTCAATAAAAATAGATAAGAATGTAATCTGAATAAAAATTAATGTCTATTATTTCCAATAAACACCAATATGTTTTAAAGTTTAGTTTTAGGATTGAAATTTATTTGGAAAACGTAATTTATTGAAATCATAATTAGAATTTAAGAACCAGATTTAGAATCATTTATTCAACGTAGAATAATTTGAATAAATTTTTCTAATAATGTCTATTTAATTTCAAAGAGCTATAATGTTTATCAAATTCTGCTTGATATACGGATAAACTTTAAAAAAATTCTTAAAAAGCAAAGACGCTTCTAAATGTTTTTTTATATTTTTGTAAGAAAAAAAATAATTATGTAACTTTTAATAAAAAATCTATTTACATTTAGTTTCTAGAGAAAATATTTCTTTCATAAACCTTTTACTTTGGTTTAGTCAAATCAAATTTAAAACATGACAAATTCTTCGAAATAAAACAAAATTAAATTGCATGATTATATTGATTTTGAAATGTTTTAAGGACTTTACTTTAGTACTTTTCACAGTTATCAAAATTCCGTTAAGTGTTATTTTATTTCTAATTTTGAACAGAATGAATACATTATTTGTATCAGTATGTCACAAATTTAATAGGACTAATGATAAATATCATATCTTAAGATCTATATCATATCATATCTTATATTATGTATATATATGTACATGCAAAGACAATTAAAATTTCAATCATCACGAGTTTGAAATAAATGAATTATGATTAGTTTTGAATTTTAACACTTCGAAAAGAATGTGTAGCAATTTTACATAAATAGAGTATGTTATTTTAGAAAAATAAAAAAAAAATTAAAGATTGCATGATTTTTAAGATATTCAATTGTTTCAATTGTTTCTCTTAAATTTTGTTTACTTACTGATTTATCAAGCATAGCAATTTCTGTGCCCCTAATCTCCTGAAAATATACAACTATTTTGTTTGCTTCTTTTATTTAATTGATTTCCAGGTTCAAATATATTTTAAGCAGAAATATTATACATAAATTTTCAGGTATTCTTAAGGAAATTTTATTAATTTATATGTGTGAAAATTTCTATACAACAAGACATTACAATTAAAAATGTTTAAGAGGGATGATTATCTATTGTCTGAAATAGAATTTTCATTAAAAGCAAAAATGTTATAAAATAGAAACTAATAAAATTTTTGGTAGATTATTTTAGAATAAAAGTATTGAGTTAGGCGAAATTAAAGCTAACTTGCTCTTCGTGGTACTCTCAGAAAAATAGGTTCGTTTGAAACTAATATCGAGCAAATTTGCCACGTCATTTAACTGTTAATTTAATCATGTTTTCGTTCAATTTGGACCATGGTATAGGGCAATCAATTTTAAGTTTGTAACCACGCTCTTTGCTCAGTACTATAGTTCAACTTAACTATCTTA
This sequence comes from Parasteatoda tepidariorum, assembly GCF_043381705.1. Lineage (NCBI taxonomy): Eukaryota > Metazoa > Arthropoda > Arachnida > Araneae > Theridiidae > Parasteatoda > Parasteatoda tepidariorum. Next base: position 57,203,419 of record NC_092208.1, read on the forward strand.
AAGTTATAAAAATTCAGATGATATTGTAATCAAACGTAACACTTCACTTAACCCAAACGGCCACATTTGACTGCACGTATTATAACATGCTTTTTAGGTAATTTACCGTGATTTTCTAATGGAACCATATTGCTTCACACTTCTTAACTTGTAAATGTGCACATTGTGGGCCCCTTAACTTGTCTATAATAACAAAAAAATTCTAACAATGAAAGATAATATAATTAATTAAAAATGCATCAGAATAAATTATTTAGTTATTTTAATGAATTATATTTATTTATTTTTAGTGATGATATCCTACCAACTCGTTATCTAATGGTACTACGGATGATGTGTTGCATCCGTTCCGTGAATTTGTTTCTTGTGCATTCTCCAAGCGCTTCTTCAAACAGACTGTATATTGCATCAGACGAGCAGAAACAGTGTTTTTATCTACTTTGGCAAGCGATCCAGGATCCATATGTAAAACACGCAGAAATGCTTTCTGCCATATTTGCTGAATATCTTATTTTAGCGAAACATAACGTTTTAAATCCGATGAGGTATGAAAAGAACGTTAAGTTTAGTATGATGTATGAACGATGTTTTACTGATTTGGCTTCAGGACAAAAGGAACCAAGATCACTCATGCATTTAAGCAGATATGCAATTCGAGACAGACTAAAGGAATCGTGGAATCTTCCTCATGGTATTTTTCAATTGCCAGTTCCAAAACGATTGCATGAATATCTTAATCTAGAGAGCGATTAGAGATTATATATTAAAGGTTATTTTCAATTGCTTTCCTTAATTCGAATTGACAAGAGTCGTAATTTAAAGAACGGTTGAAAATGCTATTCTAAAGACTGTATGCTATATTTATGGAAAACTTGTACAACGTTTGTAAATATGTAATTCATCTAAGAGAATTTTTCCTTCTTATTTATTTACCACATAATTAAAGTTGTTATTAAAAGTAAATAGAGCGTTGAAAAAATAAAAATGCTTGCATTGAGTCTTGTACATAGGCATTGTTTAACAATGTGTGTTGGAAGAACAAACAGATAAATGCATGACGAAGCTAAAATGTAGAAGCAAAAACATGAATAGTCAAACACTTAAATTTAGAAAAAGCTAACCTAAAATGTAGAATAATTGTAATAAATTTCAGAATTCCCAATTAACTTTTGTTTAAGATCAGAATTTTTTCGTTTAGAACTCATTTAAAATTCTCAGACATATATTTTTTAGAAAAATATTTCATGTAATACACTAAATTCTAACATAATTGCTTATGGTACTATGAATAATATGATTATTTACCTGGTAGCAATACTCTAAAGTGAAAAACAGTTGTCTAAACAGTGCGTACTAAAAACAATGGCAGCAATACTCTAAAAATCCATTATTTTTTTGCCACACTTATAAGCAATGATAAAAAAATTCGATATTCGAAGTTATTTGAAAAAGAAATTACTTTTGCGCAACAGATATAGATAAAAATATATGAGTAATTGTATCATTTTTAAGAAATTTTATCAGAACTACTTTTTTTCTAGTAAGGTCATGTTAACAAATTTAAGGGATTGGATTTAATTGCAAAAAAATTATTTAGTTTTTTACCTTAAATTATTTAATTTTTTAACAGTTTTTTGGGGGAGGATTTCTAAAAAAAATTGCCTTTTCTAAAGACTCGGATGCAAATTTGAACTTCAGTACTTATAAATAACCAAATTTATTAATTCTGCTAGCATAAATTCAAGCAAACTCGATGAGAAATTGTTTAATGAACATGCGCATAATGCACTAGAGAAAATAGCTCCCCAGTGTCAGCCTCTCTCCTTGGCCCGATGATAAACTTTACTATTATCGACGTATATGTAAACAAATTCCTTCATTGGGATTTTTTTCTATTTAAAAAATTTATCAGATGGTGGCAAAACCATAAGGGAAAAAATAGCTTATCATCGACATTTATAAAATCAATGAATTTGGTATGAAGTATACTTCAAATAGCCTCACAGGGTTAAGAATCATTGTTGTAATACTGGATCTTTCTTTTTTAAAGTTATCTATTTTTTAATGAATTTTTTATCAATTTTCTATCAAATATAATATTTTTAATGGAAACTTTTTTTTTTTTTTACAGCTTTAATTCTAAACTAAAGCAGTCATTTTTGAAAATTATATATTTAGAGCATGGAAAAAATATTTATTATTGTAGATGTAAATTATTTATGGCTATAATTGTGAAATATCTGTAATTATAAATGTGAAATTGTAATTACCATTCGTGTGAAAAATATGATTCGCAGTACTTTGAATTATTAATTTCCTGTATCAATTATCATGTACAAATATCATGATGCAATATGCCGTTTTATCAATTGTGAAAAGAATCTAACTTTGATGAAGTAGAGCAGAGAATGTTAGTTTTAAATTTATTTAACAATTTATGACAAAATATAACCATATGTACTTAATACCTGTGATATTTTTTTGTTCATTATTAGTTATCAACTTTACCTGCTCATTTTGATATTTATCAGTTAGTTTCATTTATTTATTTTATCTGACAGTTGTGTGATATTTTACATCAAATCATTTTTTTATTTATTCATTACTATATTAGGCTGCAACTTACAGATTTTATACATCTTCATGTATTTTTGTATTTTATATCTATTTTTATAAAAATATATACCTTCATTTTTCACTTATCAATGTATTATACTTTCTACTGTATTTATTTATGATTTTGAAACATGAAAAATAAATAAAATGAATTAATGTAATTTGCATATTTTCCCAAAAATAACATCACCACAAAAACTTCTTAAAAAATAAAAGGCGCAAATAGTAGCTCATGCACACAATGTAAATGCACTTTGAAGTAAAGCTGCCATGCGTTTAATAGTAACAAAGACTCTAAAATTCTCATACTGAAATTTAATTATTTTAAACTTTAAAGAAAGTGATTTCATTTCTAATTTTTCTGAATTATACTAGACTAAAAATTTCGTGATCTCTAAGAGTGGGAAAGTCAAAAACCATACTATTTTTACAGTTTAATCGAAATAATATCGATATTAACATTTTAAAAGTTGTATGATATTTATTTACTTGAAAACACAGTCACTCTAAATAGCATAGATATATTTGCTTTTTTTATTACTGCTTTCAAAATGCTGTCATGCCTTTAATATTAACAAAAACTTTAAAATTCATATAAAAAATTTAATTATTTTTAATTTAAAAAAAAGTGATTTCATTTCTAATTTTTTCTGAATTATACTACACTAAATATTTCGTGATCTTTAAGGGGTGGAAAGTCAAAAACCATACTATTTTTGTGAAATCAAAAAACTCTTATATATATATATATATATATGCCTATTCGTATGAGAATATTGTGGGTTTGTTTTCTTTAAAAAAAAATGCAAATTTCTAAAANCCATCTATTAGGTCATATATATAATATTTCGATATAAATTTGTTTGTGAACGATAAATATTAGGGAATTAACTGGAATTTCCCTATGCAAATTCTGCCTAAAAACGTTTTGTTTCATTTAAAAAAGAAACATAATTTTTTTCTCCACAAAGTACTTTATTGAAAAGTCAAAAAGTATTAACATTTCAAAATAAAAAATGTACATTTACAACAAAATACTTGATGCGTGTTGCTACTGCTGTTGTTGTATGATGTTACAGTGTATTTAATACAATATAATTTTGCCAAATGCTTCAAAATGCCATTTTCATAGCTAAAATACAAAGAAAATGCATTTAAAAGTATTATATTATTATATGTCTATATATATATATATATATATATATATAAATTTGACAATTGATTACTTTATTGGATAGACATCATAGTAAACTCTCAGAAAAAGGCTTCAACATTGAACTATAACATAGGTACTACTTCTAGCTAATGTAAATGTTTTATAGGTAGTTTTCTATAAAAAATGTACATTAATTAAACACATAATTTGTATTTCACTTAAAGTGAACTTAAAAAGCTTAAAACACTGCTGTTGCTATTGACAGAAAATGAGTTTGATGTAAATAATGGGTTTGATAGGGAAAATCAAATCAACTTGACAACTTTTGATTACTTTATTAGATAGACATCAAAATACACTCTCAGAAAAAAATATTTAAGCATTGAACTATAGCATAGGTACCCTCTACTGACTACTCTATTACATAGGTACTACTTCCAGCTTCTGTAAATTTTTTAGAGGTAGTTTTCCATAAAAAATGCACATTAATTAAATACATAATTTTTATTTTACTTAAAGAGAACTTTAAAAAGTTTAAAACTGTACTGCTATTATAGACAGAAAATGAATTTGATGTAAATAATGGGTTTGATAGGGAAAATTATATCGACTTGACAATTTTTTATTACTTTATTAGATAGACATCATTGTACACTCTCACTCTCATAAAACCCTCTACCATAAGACAGTATAAATTTGTTGAAACCTTAAAAAATGTGAAATTGAACAGTGTTTCAGTAGAAGTTGAACCATATTATTGTTAAATTAAATTTAAAAAACATGCTGTTGAGGTCCAACTTTGTATCATATTATGGATGCAGCAAAATTAAGTGATATTATGCTTCAACATGTCCAAAAATGTCTAATTTTATATGTATTTTGATTAATAAGTTGGAAGAGGAAACAAATGTGATGTGATTTCAAGGTTTTCCATCTATTAGGTCCTTGTTTCTCCATTTTTTTACTTCATTTCATAACTTATTAGGAACAAAGCATGATTTTTTAACAATTCATTTCACTTACTTATGTTCTATATAACCTTCCACAGCTTTATGCAGAGACACGGTGATCAAAACTTTTTTTTCTTAACAACCTTGTCTTTTTTATTATTTAGCAAACTAATCGCATAAAAATAATTCTTATTGTTGAATCTTTAGACAACCTGAGATAAAGTTACTATAAAATTTAAAAAACTGACAATGTGTTATGAAAAATCAAATAATGGTTTTGCTAACAGCTTCCTTAATAATTTTTATTGCCTAAAAATGAATTCGAAAATTTAAAGTTTTAAATTTTTGACAAACTGAATTATAGTAAAAATCAACTTACCTCTAAACATAAAAGTGACTTAATAAGTGTATACAATGTTATACAGTACAATACAGTTCGGATAGTATTATAATGTTATAATAGTTACTAATCAAAAAGAAGCTTATTATCTTAAAAAAAATTTTTTAAATAGGATTTATACAGTTAGTTGAAACTGAGCCAATTCCCCCCTATATTGTTTAAACTAATAAACGCAAAACATATATTCAAAAAGGAATAAAGAAAAAGCTTGACTAATGCAAAAAAATTATAAATTTTTACCCAGCAATCAACAATCCAGATATAACCAGGAGAAATACCAAAGTGTATCAGAAAGCTGTTGTGCATGCCTGTAAAATAATATAAGAATTAAAATAATACAAAACGAGAGGATATATTTCTTTTAATGTCTTTTAAAACTAAAAAAAAGAAAAAAATGTACCAAATAAGTTAAGGCGAAATTAGCAAGTCCATTGATCTGGGAGTAATAAAATTTGACTTGGACTACAATAAAATAAATTATCAGCGGACCCCTAGAGCAGCAACTGATGCAAAAGAATAGTAAGCTATTTTGGGTTTTTGATTTTGTGTTTTTGTCAAAAAATAATTTATTTAATCACTATTATTCAGTCTCTAAATTGTAATTTTTTACTCAACAATTCATATTAGTAACTTTTTAAAAAAACTGAACTTGCAATATTGTTTTGTTGCTGGTCCCTTAGACCGGTGACTTAATTTTCTCAATTTCTATCCCTGTTCTGCTTTAAAAATAAATAAATTAAAATACTACAAAATGGATGATTTGCAAAACATGAAGCCAGTGTAGCACACATTACATAACATTAACCTTTTACAAGCAAACAGCCACTTTTTGAGCAATCCTGTTCATAGTTTTTGCAAAACATCATAATTCTTCACTCTGTAATTTTTTTCAATATTTAAAATAATAATAAAAAATATCAAAGATACAACAGTACATATTAAATATTATTCTCAAATTCCAAATACGGATTTTAATTCTAATTCAACTTTTAAAATTTTCATTCAATGAAAGAGTTGAATAAAAAAATTCCGTTTGCAAAATGCCATATATTTTTTATAATAAATAAAAATCTGTCATAAAAGTCTTTTAAACACTAAATTGTTTAATTGCATAAAATGAATAAAGGTGTACTCTCTATATTTTAAATCCATTGAACAATTTTAACTTTTAAACATACTGTAACAGTTCGAAATTTCATTCATTTTCTAATATAAAATACTATTATCCTAGTTAAAAAAATCTTGATTGTAAAATTTTAGTTGAAATCAATGAATGTACAATTAGTATTATCATTTTATGACAAAAAGTAGTCTATTCTCCTTGAATACAGCAAAGGATTAAAAGACTTACTCTCATTGAAGGTCTATTGTCTTAGTCTTGTTCTTCATAGGAAAAGTAAGCTAATGGCAATATGCAGAATGTGTAGAAGAATATTATACTATATAAGGCTGAAAATCAAAAAGGAGTTAACTATATTATGATAACTTTCAAAGCTATATTCATTTTACTTGTATCTTTTCTTTTTTCTGAATAACTATTTTTGCAATATGACAGGTTAACGCTAAGTTTTCAATTGAACCCTTGACAATTGGACATGGATCAAGGGTCTCTATTACAAAGAAAAAAGTACAATGAGATCTGCAAGTTCAATTCAAAATCCTAAGTTAGAAAGCATTTCAGAATGAAAATAGTTTTTAATATTCCTTGACAAAAAAGAATTTTTACCTTAATTCTAAAACAAATTCTACCTAATAAGATATTTTTACTAAATATAGTAATGAATCTATATACTGAAAATATATGGAGAAATAAATTAAAAAAATAAAAACATTTTCAAGCACGTATGATGCTTATAAAATAGACAGAAATAATACGATGAAAATTTGAAAGTATTTGAAGTAGCTGTTATGAAAAATTTTGCTTTCTGTTGTGATAAAATTTAAATTAATTTCACAATTTAAATAATGAAAAAAAACATTTCTACAGAATGATTCTTACTCTTCACTAGCAAATTACTTGAGATAAACAATTAATCTGGTTTTTATATTTAACTGCAATGTTAATTTGAGGACCAAATTTTATTTATAAAATATATTTTTTTCAGAAAGTGTTTTAAAAATGAGTGGCATATAAATAGAATTTTTCACTCAAATTACACAGAGGAAAAAGAACAACAACTAATTTCATGCTTATTATTTTTAATTTTGATTCCATTTGTTTCAAATTATCAAAATATTTGTCGACTTGCTTTGGTATCACTGGTCTAATGTCATGCTTAAATTACATGAACAATTGTTTCATTATTGAATTATCAATAATATCATTATAATATAATTTTCAGGAATATCATCATTGAAAATCAAGCTTCAGTAGATATAAAAATAGCTGCATTTTTTATTACCCACGTTGCTTTCAATATTATAAGAAAGTACTTATAATACTTTCCTGTTTATCAAAAAAATAATTTTGATTAAATTATGAAACGATGATTGGGAACAAAAATTAATTTCAGAAATGTTGGAAGTTACATGGTGTGTTCCAATAGGAGAATGCTTGGCTAATTTAAAATGAAAAAAAAACTTTTCGTCCGCTAAAATATTATGAATAAAAAATTTTGGTATTTTGTGTACCATAGAATAAAATTTATCGAAAAATTATTTAACAATACTTAAAATATAGACCGTTTTTCCCCCTCTACAGTCCAAGTCGAAATATCCTATATTTTAAGAATTTTTACTAGTGTTTATGCTACAAATAATGTAAACTCCATAATCAAAGAGTAAAAAAATAAACAAAATATCATAAGCTAAGATAATGCAAAAAAGTAGTTCCCTTACTGTCAAATTCCACGCCTTTTGTTTACTGTATCATGCAGCGCATACGCTCATTTTTCTGATAATAATAATTTTGAATATATTGTTGACAACTTTTAAATTTCAAAGAAAATATAGACAAATTTTTTTATTAATCAGTTATGCGCTAGTAAAAATAAAAATAAAAATCAACGTTTATTATTTTTTAGCTATTTTCTCTAATACATTTCAGAATATTCCAGAAGCATATCAAATTGCGCATGCGCAAATTTTTCTGATTGATTATGTTGATTATGATGCAACTTTTGACATACACTTTCTTTTATTTTTCTATTATATGCTTCTGAAAAGAACTTCTTTTCATCTTTTTTTAGTACTTTCATCTTTTTTTATCACTTTCATCTAGTACTTATATCGAGGCTAAACATCGCAGGTAAGTATTACGTTATAAGTTTCTGTTTATGATTCCTGATAGGCATACTGATATGCTTATGATTACTGATATGATATGCTTAGCGGCATTTATTAGAATGTTTTCGTTCCATAGTAATTCATGTGCATAATTGCATATTTTTATAGTTTAATCATCCAAATTGAAAACGTTGGTGAATTTTCCGATTATTATCGTCACATAAAGTTTATAGTTTAGGGTGTATTCGGTATGCAATAAAATATTATGCTTTGGTTATTTTAAACACATAATGTTTATTATTTTACTTAATTTTAAAGACAGTAATTAAAGTTCGTATGAAGATAATAATTCTTATTCATTACATTCATGGTTAATTTGGAAATTTATCTTTTCACCTGGTATTACTTATTTTGTTCATAAAATGTGTAAGTATGATATTTTTAAAAACATTACCTCTTATATGTGAATGTGTTTATTACTTTCGGAATAAAAAATATTAATTTCGAAAAAATTAAAGCTTTTATATGAGAAATTGTTAAAAAAATTGCATTTTGCTTGAATAGATAATTTAATGTAAACAAACTGTCTTTCATTTTAAGATTCGAGTTTAAATTATAAACAAAAAATATTGTTGAAATACTTGAATGCTTTATAAATATTGACCAAAAATGTGATTTTCTATTTCAATATAATATTATCCACCATTTTCAATAAAATGATTCGTCTACAAAGTGATTTACATGATTTTACAATCACTATTAAAAATACTTTGAAGTTTCTTCAATTAATTTCTTTTCTAAAACAAAAGGGCTCTTAAAATTTATTAACTTTTATATTTTACTCTTTATTTTTGATTGACATAAGTAAATTTACATTTCGAGTTTAAAATGTATGTTACACATGTTTTAAATTCTAAATTCTATGTATGTGGGCTGTACTATATCTGTCGAAAATACATTTAAATACTCCGATTAAAAAATTTGCAATGTTTAAAAATGAAACGTCATTTTAGTGAATGTATAATTAATATAAATTAATGTGAAATTTTAAAAAATCCTCGCGATTTTTAAAAATTTTAAATACATTTTTTTTATCAGAGTTATTTATTTATGAGTGTTATTTATTAGGAGTATGATAATATAAATACTTGATGATATAAGGAAAGTGCTGGTGCAGCACAAAAATTTTGGTGGCCAAAATAAATAAATTCATTCCGCAATTTCAAAAAGAAAAAATATCTAAGAAGCAGGGTTTTTTACTTTTTTGATTTAAATCGGATTTTTTGGATTTTTATTCAAATACACTGTAAGAACTTTGATTTTTTAATTAAAAACACTTTATAAATGCTTAATAAAACTTAAATTAATATTAAAACTATATTAGAACAATATTTTAGAAGATCTAACTGCCTAAAACAATTTTTTATTATAATATATAGCTTTGAATGCACAGCAACCATTTTGAAATAAATGCATGATTGAAATTTAAATACTAGATGAAATAGAGAATTTAATGAATACTTTAACTATTAAAACAAAGTTTCATTTAGCAAACCATAATTTTAATTTAAAATTGTGATTTCTTTTCTTTTCTTTTTCTCTTGATTTTTAAAATGACAAAATAAATGTAACAGATTGTGTTTATAAATGTAGTCATTCATCAAAAAATAAATAAATATTTAATCTATATATTTTTATAGTAAAACATTAATTTTTAATCCCATATCAAAATACGTAGAAGAGTTAAGCTAAAAAAAAATTTAAAAAATCTACGTACCCATTGGAATTGTTTTTCACAAAATTTCTGTATAGAAAATCTGTAATGAAATAGAAAGTCTGACAAAGATACTGTAAACATGCACCCTGTTACCAGTTAATATCCACACTGCTTTAAATAGACTTTGAAAGAGTTTTAAGGGGAAGAACGACACTATATCAGGAAAAAAATATCTGAATTTATCAGCATTTTTTTCTATTTTTGGTATATTAGGGTAATTTCTTTTTAATAAAACTTCAAGCTTTAAAAATATACATTTTCCACCAAAAAAAATATAATCTAGATTTTAATTCCATGCTTTTTCAATCAAAAAAATAGAATTTTAATTAACATAATTTGTATTTTTTTGTGAAAAAAATTCCTTTTTATTAATTATTTTCTACATCTATGCAAGTCTATATTAAGGCAGCATTGAATGTTTAATTCATGTTAATGTTATTTTCAATTTCAAGAATCAAAAGATTTTTAAAAATGTAATTTCAAATGTGTTGGAGTTTATCACACATCAAGAAAGAAAGTAATTTCGTTAACTAAAATTAATTTATGCAGCACTTCATTTAAAATAAATTTTAAGACTAAGAAAAGAAAATAATTAAAGTATCAATAACTTAAAACACTGTTTTTTTAACTCTTCAAATCAATATACATATAAAAATCAGTTGATTTAAATCATGATTTAAATCGTGATTTAAATGAAGCTGATTTAAATCAACAAACCCTGCTAAGACCCTGCCCTGCTACCCTTTATGAAAAGGCGCCATATCCTTGAGACTACGCTGCTATTTTATTCAAATGCCTAATTTCTGATGCAATGATTTTGATTGGCACCCTTTCTGAAAAAAAGCGTCGAATCCCTTTGTGGTAAATCAAAGTTTGAATGGCATCTTTAAATAAGTTTTTTAAAAAAACTTACACCAGGTATGGGACTTTTAAAAGAAATAATAATAAAAGTACAAATAAAATATTAACATACCTTTATTGACCCTCGTCCCCTCTGCTTTTCTCATCAGGGAGTTGGGACCCAGCAATGCTAGCATTTGACGAGGGTAAATGGTACAAAAATCTCGGTAGACATCATAGAAACATAATAAACACATTTTCAATAACTTCAGAGCTATTAAAAATAACGATAAGTTTGAACTTGATATTTTTATCCATATGGTAAAAGCTTTCTTTTCTTAAACTATTAAGCGAAAAACTTTTCTCGCGTTTTTTCAATATATCCCATTATTCTAACTTTCCACGTCTACATTCGAAAAGACTATAGTAATGCTCTGTTTTCTCCTTGACATACGTCACATCTTGGTTAAAGAAAAAATAGAAAAAAAAGTCCTGCATCGTTTCATTTTACTGAGACTGGAATTGCGATATAGGGAATGCGTCACCGTTCTAAAAAAGTTACGGGCTGACAGACGAATCTGACAGATGAATGTCATAAAACACGATACGAATTCAAACTTTCTCGAGAGGAGAAAAATATTTTGAGGTCTTTCTACCAGGGAAGAGATGGCAAATAAATTTCAGAATACTTATTATGTTCTAAATACCGAATACTTCTTCAATAGGAGTCAACAACTTTTGAAACATTCCACCAAAACTATACATTCTAAAGTTATCCCCTCCTTATAGGGCTCTCTTATCATCTAATAGCAGTAATAATTTTCGATCATATTTTATTACACATTTTGTATGGTAAAATGAAAAAAAAATCTGTCAAACTCCTATTTTAAAATATATGAATTTTCATTACTTTAAAACTGAACTTTTAAGTTCAACTTTTACATCATGGTAAAATGACTTTTTCAGAAATAAATAGTAAAATGTTTTTTTTTTTTTTTTTTTTTTTTTTTTTTTTTAATAANTTTTTTTTTTTTTTTTTTTTTTTTTTTTTTTTTGGTTCGAGGAAGGGTAAATTTTTAAATACCTCTGGAATTATTAAAAGAAAAGACACTGCTAAGGTTGAGAGCTACTGCTTAAATTGAAATATATATGCTGGTTGAGATTTTCTGACTTTCTTGCTTCTCAAATACTTAAATAAATGAGACTTGAGCTTTAAATATTATTTTTTATCACATTGTTGATGATTTTTTTATCACATTGTTGAGGTAAGCTATATTGCAGGCCCATCAGGCAATTCTAGGACTATTTTATCTTCATATTTTGTGGTTATTTGTTTAATTTCACTTACAGGTTATTTTTTTGTTGTTTTCTTGAAAGCTTTGTAGTCATTTTTAGTATTACATTCAAACTCATTGAAAAAGCTATCTTTTCTATTTTTCGTGTACTTGAAATTCTTTTTTATTAACTTATTACTAGAAAGATTTATCAAAAGTGTTGTCATTATTAATTATTATTACTATGATAAATTTGTTGAATATATAAACATTTTTTTAATCCTTTGCTCTAAAACTATTGATTGAGTAATATTTTTTTAAACTCTATAATCAAGCTCTGCAATTATTTTAAAGATGTAGTTTTAAATTAGCTCAATACATTAGTTAGTTAACAGCGTCTTAGATTTCCCACAAACAATTTTAATAATCCATAAATTAACATTTTCCTCTGTATATTACTACTCCAAATCAGTCAAAAAATCTAATTATTGTGACTTATTTGTTTCAAAAATAAAATAATGTGAGAAAATTACCAATGGGTAGAGAATAACATATGAAAATAAATACCGAATAAATTAATAAAACCATTCAGATGATGTGTTTGCAACATCAGATTCTGTTGTATAATCCAATTAGCAAAAAAGATTGTCATACGAAATGAATCAGAATTCAGTTAGCATGATCAAAAATGAATTATGAATATAAATACGGCCGAAAATGACTTTACTTTACTCTTTCAGCCTAGAAATTTTAATTATTCGTTTCAAAAAGTAAACAATGTGAGAAAATCAGCAATAGGTAGAGAATGACGTATAAAAAAAGACAACTAATAAATTAATAAAACCATTCAGACGATGTGTTTGCATCATCAGTTACTGTTGTATAATCCTTTTGGCAAAAAAAAATTGTCATGCGAAATGAATCACATTTTAGTTAACATGGTCAAAAATGAATTATGAATATAAATACGGCCAAAAGGGATTTTACTTTTCCCTTTCAGTCTATAAATATTAATTATTCGTTTCAAAAAGTAAACAATGTGAGAAAATCAGCAATAGGTAGAGAATGACGTATAAAAATAAACAACTAATAAATTAATAGAACCATTCAGATGATGTGTTTGCAACATCAGTTTTATAATCCTTTTGGCAAAAAAGATTGACATACGAACGGAATCAGAATTCGGTTAACATGGTCAAAAATGAATTATGAAAATAATTGTGACAAAAAAGTTTTGAAAATTAAATTTATTCACGAAAGTTAAATTTATTAAACGTAAATTTATTAATTTATTCACCTAAATTTGTTCTTCTGAGGATCCTCTTATAATGGTGGTTTAGTGTCGTGTCATGAACAGAAAATAATTTTAAATGTGATCAAAGGTCCTATATACAACATCCTTTGTATTGTTGATCGCCATTGATATTAAAATCTCTATCCATGAAAAAGGGTTGCCAGAGCCTCAGAAAAGGTTGGATTTCTGCCTGTTGGTCAGCGGAGAGTATTTCATTTCCTCTCTACTACCCATTGGAAGAATCCAATGGAGGCGTCCCTCTATCCGCCACCAGGGGACGCGCCCTATAAGGGTTTCAGGCTCCCCCAAGGCTCCCCTTCTGAAGATATTCTTATAATGATACGAGTATATATTGGACAAAAACAGCTTAGTTCTAATCAATCAGCAGCAAACATAAACTAAACAAAACTAAATTTGGTATAAGCAATTAAACATGCGGGAGGAAAATCAAACTTAAATATACCCTCTTCCATTCAAATCAAGTGAGAAAAAAAATTAAATCCCTTGAAAAAAAATAACGTAATTAGAATATAATAGATTACTTTTTGTTTAAGGAAGGAATTTTGTTTACGAAAAACCGCAAGATTAAGAAAAAAATGTTTAAGAAAAGCAACTTCACAGCATTTTATAAAAAAGCACAATTTGACGCTGATTTGAAGTTGCATCTGCTAATGTATTAGAGGATCATAAAAATAATCACTCACATAAAAAGTATTTCAAATAAAATAAACATATTTTAAGTAAAAATTAAATTTATAATTCCTATCATAATACAATTCTTACATATTAGATGGAATTAATTCATATTAAAGACATATCCTATGTATATTAACAATTTAATGTATGAATTAGTTATTTCATTTCACTTATTGTTGTTTACAGAACACGATGGATCCAAGAGGAAGAAAAAAACTAGAAAATTATCTTAAAAGTCACAAAAAGATTGATGGAAATTTAGACGCTCTTAACATTATCAATTTAAAAACGTCATGTGATAGTATCTTGCTTAAAGAGCATCCAGAGAGTTATTCATTTTTCTCAGAGTTAGAAGACAAAGCAAATTATTTAAAAAAGCACATTGACATTTATGATTTATCTGATCGTTACAAAGAGCCTTATGCAAACATTTCAAGTTATTCAAAAACCATACAAGATTTATCCACACACTTAGTTTGGCATTCTGAGAAAAACTTTTGTCGTTGCAGAAGAAAGTCTTTGGTTTCAGAGAATTCAAAAAACGAGCGAAATCGTGTACAAGATCTGATGAGACTTATGATGAAGAAAATAAATTTTTTGATAAACGAGAATCTTCTCTCTTTTTATATGATGCAAATACTTAAAGACTGTCATCAGCATGTCCGGAAAACAAGTTGTAATGATAATAGTTTGCTGGAGACTGGATTGAAAAAATTTATTAAAGTTACAACTCTAATACCACCCGTGCTTATGATTTTTTCCGATGACAAGAAAGGAGAGGATCAATTTCTTTTTATCTCTAAACTTTTAAATTTATGCTGTGATAAGAACATTGATGACAGTGAAATTGTTTTAGGAATCCTTTCAGTTCTTGCAAAAATTAAAGTTGAGAAAAATGTTCGGGAACTTAAGCATTCCCCAAAGTTTTTCAGCTACATTTTGCAGCACGTTCAAAGAGCAAAAGGGCATGATATTTTATTCACACAAGAGCATTCAAGAATTGCGTGGAAGTACTGCAGAAATTTTTCCATTATTGATGCCGTTGTTTGTGGAGACGAACAAAGATTAAAAAAATTAATGGAGTATGGATTTACTTTATTTCCTGCAGATGAAAAACTGAACAAAGATGGAGAATTTCCAGATTTGTAAGTTAAGTCTAATTAACAAGATTTTTTAATGATCTATTAAACTAGATTTTATTTTAATATTGCATATTTTTAACAGAAATCATGATTGAAAAAATTATCTTCTAGGGTTAAGATTCTGAGTGCTTATAGGGCAATACATTCTTTCCAAATTTGCTGGTGTAAAAATTTGTATTACATCCTTTCCAAATATGCTAAAGTAAAAGTTTGTATTAAGAGTCGGCATCGTGAGTTAACAACTAAGTTTATCATTATTTAGAACTATTGAAGTGAAAGTAGAGATTAACATTCTTTAATGTGTACTAAATTTACGTTCATTAAAATGTACTAAATTTGGCTTTCTTAACTCGCACTAAATTTGCATTCTTTAATGTGCCTTAAATTTACATTTCTTCATGTGCACTAAATTTACATTCCTTAATGAACATAATTAGCAATATAATTTACATTCCCAAATTTACATTTCTATTTATGTTCAAAATCATCAGAATATCGTACATACATTGTGTTTCTGGCTCTTTCGTGACACGAAAAAAATTCCGTAATTTTTATACTGAAGAGTTCTAGTAATGATTTTGGGGAAATTAACAATAAAATATCATTTCATAATTTGGGATAGAATTTGCTGAACTTTTTAAAATTTGCTATCTTAATCCTGATACCTTAAAACATAACTTAAAACATGGCATGTATTTGGTTAAATTTACTTTTTAGTTTTTTATTTTTTACTAATTGTCTGGTAATATTAACTTTGTTTTGAAAATCAGAATTATCGGTAAGCCGTTACCATATGAATAGAAAAAGTAATGGTTAAAACATTTTATATTTTGGTTTCATTATCAGAATTACGACTTTTTTTCCGGAAATGTCATTACCATACAATACGTCAATTTTACAGTAATTCTTTTCTCCTGAGCGAATCATATTTTCACACCTTTCAAAGCATATCAAATTTTGCTTATAAATTTTTATAACTCCTGTGCAAAATAAAGTATTTGAATATTTTCATATATTGAGAAACTCTTACCATAATTTTGTGACAAATGTTTTAGAGGTCATAGTTTCTATTATTTACTTTCAACCAGAAAGCCGTTTAATGTAATTGCAAAACTTAAAATTGCCAATAAAGCTAATCATTAAAATTTGAAACTTTAATGTGATGGTGCATTTTAAACAGGAGAAAATTAAAAGAAGAATTATTATTGATTGTATTGTTTCTGATATCCAATATTTTTTTATGAATTTTAATATTATTTTTATTTTATTATTTTAATGAATTTTATTATTATTGTTATTTCATTTCATTATTATGAATAATTATTTATTATGTCACACTTTAAATGATTGTTTTAATATTAAGACATTTAGGCAAGTTTACCTCAATCATTAAACTGGCAAAATTCAAAAATTATTCAATATAATGAATTAAAGATAAGAAATTCAGAAGATTAATTGCAAGAAAATTGCTTCAAATGAATGTTATTACAATTTAATAGAAAATAGCTTTTCCGAATTTTTTTTAAAAACTATAAATATAGGTTTCAATTATTAAATAATTAAAAAAAAATAATCAAAAATTGTAGAATTTTTTTAAATACATTGGAAATTAAAATATCTATTTAGATAATTAAGAAAAAATCTTAAAAACTTTTAATTCTTAAATTTTTAATACTCAGCTGCTAAATTTAAACATTAACGATTTGTTTGATATACCTAATGCAATGAAGAAAAGCATTCCCGCAACATCTCAATAAAGCTATAGAGTCATGGAAGATAAGGCTCCACATTTTCGTCACCAATGCCCTTATTGTAGCAATGTGGTCAGCACCGAGCACAAGCCACCTTTACTTCCCTGACAAGCTGGCACCCATCGATCTGAAACTGGGTGCATTTCAGCTCACCACTGGTGATAGAACCCCAGCTTTTATCAACGACAGCTTAGTGTCTTAACCACTGTGCCATCTCGGCTTTGTGCATGATAATTACCTTAGCATGAATTGATTTGTATTTCATAAAAATAAATTTTTTATTATTTGTTTATACGGAATTGAAATTCTGAATCTTGTCAGCCATAGGAATTACTCGAAAAGAAGCTCTTAAACATAAGATTTTTATGGCTAAAATTGCATTTAAGATCAAAACAGTTATATTTGTCACTTTGAATTGACTAAATATCATAGCCTAAGATCAAAATGAAATTCCACACTTGGAAAAATTCCAGTAAAATTACCGTACTAAAAGTACGACATTTTGATTCTGGGCATAAAAATCAAAATATACGGTCTTAAAACCGTTCATTTGGTATTTTTTCCGTTTATATGGTAATCATTTACCAGAAATTCTGCTTTCTAAAACTTCAGTATTTATTTCCACACATTTAATAAAATGAACAAAACTGAAAAAAATTTTACCGGAATGAATGTTTTTTTTTCTCATGATCTTGGGTAGAAAAAAGTACCAAATTTTACCACATTTACCAAATTTTATCACATAATGCAGAGCGATATTTTTTGTTAATTTTATCAAATAATTACCAACTCACATTGGTGCAGAGTTTTTTTTTTTTTTTTTTAGTTTCTATGGAACCAGAAACGCAGTAAATTTTACCACATTCTGATAATCTTGATCGTACTTTTCTTAGCAGTGCGAATATTTAGATAGATTTTTCAATGTATTAAAAATGCAGAAGTATGCAAAAATGCATTACAGAAGTAGCCGTTAACTAGTATTTAAACGTGGAGAAAAGAAAAACTAAAATCTGTCAAAAAGGGACGAGGGATAAAAACATTAAATCCTGTTTGATAGCCGGAAGAATAAGAAAAGAGTTAAGAGTTGTATGAAAAATAAAAACACCTCCAAGTTTCATCAGTTTCTAGTCCTGCCTTTTTTAATTGCAGTTCAATATATTTCAATTGGTTTTTTCGTTTTTCCTGACTTTCATATTAATTGTAATCCTAATGCATATTCTTTTTTCCCTTTTTTTTTTTTGACTAAGATTCCAAAAATCTATTTACAGAATGGTGATTACGCTGCTCACTGAAAATATTTCGACACAATTTTAAACTGTGGATGGTGTTTTCTACACTAGGGAACGCTGCAAGCTCGGTACCGCCTAAATTTCCGGGTTACTGTTTCCGTTGTATTTTAAAGCTGTTTGGCATCATTGTGTTTTGAGATTCTTGCAAACAATGTATTTGATTACTTTATTACTTGTGTTTACAATGCTAACAATACTGGTGTTTACAATGCTAAAAGTGTTAACACTAACGTAAGATGGTGCACAGCTTGCAGCAAGAACAAACAGTAATAAACTTGCGGAAAGAGGCCATATCACGACTGGCAAAAAAGCGAGTTATTTAAAATCTAGCAACCATGTCACCTTTTTTAACAATATATCTCTAAAAAACTAAAACAAATTTCCACTTCAAACTCAAAAGAATTACATATTAACATTAATATCTTATGAAATATGGCAGATTTGAGCTCAGAAATTATCTAATTTATTTCTTTTATTGAAAACAAAATTATCCGTTTGAAAACATCGCCTATCAGAATAACATGTAGTAAGCAGCTGCAAACTTTTTAACCGGAACTAGAGTAGGTGCCGAGCTCGAGATTGTTATTGTTTACATTTCTATTGAAAACACCATCCATATATTGTTTCTTAACAATCTCTGTTTTTTTTTAAACTTCTATTTTAATTGGAAATGCAAAACAATCGAAAAAATTTCCGTTTATTCAAATATATAAATTTTCTTAGCAAAAGT
The DNA here is from genome assembly GCF_043381705.1 of Parasteatoda tepidariorum. NCBI lineage: Eukaryota > Metazoa > Arthropoda > Arachnida > Araneae > Theridiidae > Parasteatoda > Parasteatoda tepidariorum. The sequence goes on from NC_092208.1 coordinate 57,222,559, forward strand.
TATTTTTATTCAAATAATATTATAAAATTGAAAAAAACCGTTTAAGTATTATTTCTTAAATGTTTTTGAAATTTCTGAAAAAAACTAACAATTATTATTTAAAGAAACAGGCTGATTTCATAATAATCGACGCATTTTTTAGTATTAAAATATTAATTTTATAAAAACTATTGATAAATTATCTCAGTATTTGTAAAAGTTTGAAAACCTTTGAATTTTTTTTTCAGATCCCAGGTGATGCCAATGGAGCATAGATTAATCTTAGAAATGCTGAAGAACATTCAACTTTACAATTTTGGAATCTCAAATTCTGATGTATATCTTACAACGAGTCAAAAGACATGTTTTCTTATTGTGTTACATGAATCAACTAATTCTTTTGTTACCGAAAAGGAATTGGAAGAATCTCTTAGAGGTGAATATGAGTACAATAGGTTGCATAATTTATCGAAACTTAAGTGCAAGAAAATATTTGAAAGAAATAAAAATTTAATCAAATTTTATGTTGAAAACTTTAGTCACCCTGCTCAATCCAAATATATATTCAAGCATTTTCTATCGTTGCCTTACGATGTAAAACAACATAAAGGTAAGAAGGTAATTTTTTGCATGTGATATGCCATATGTTAAAGTACCTGTTTTGCTTTGTGTTGATTTCCTTTAGCTTTGGTGTGGTTAATGCTTTTGCTTAGCTTTGGTTTAGTTCATGCTTTGGTTTAGGTCATGCTTTGGTTTAGGTAATGCTTTGGTTCAGGTAATGCTTCGGTTAGGTAATACTTTGGTTTAGGTAATGCTTTGGTTTAGGAAATGCTTTGGTTTAGGTAATGCTTTGGTTTAGGTAATGCTTTAGTTGGTGAATGGTTTGGTTCTGTTTTTTTTTCTTTTTTTTTCTACGCTTTGATTTGCTTTTTTAGTGTGTGTTTATCCTTTCCTTGATTTTGAATTTCTGTCTTAATGCTGTTTTGTATGTATTTATAATGATTGCTAGCATGATTTGATATTTTGTACTTGTTTGCAAGCCAAAAAATATTTCAAATAAATATTTTTAAAAGTTAAGTTTCTCTTATTTCATTTACTTTTCATTTATTCATGTTTTAACAATAACTGATTATGCCAGTATTTAAATAGGAAAACAATCGAGATTTTTTAGAGCTGAAAAGTGGAAAAATAATTTGTTGTAAGTAATAAATTTTCTTATAGTTTGTCTAAAGTAAGAACTCCCCTAGCCATTCGTCTGTACCCATGGCGGTGACTATAATAACGAAGTCTAACTATTTCACGTAGGGGTGTAGGCTTGTTGTTTAGGACAGGTTTTAGCTCGGATCGGCAAGGGAAAGGGGATATTTTCCTTTAATCTATTGTGTTAGCCCTAGAGTAAAAAGAAACTAACCTAACTGAAATGCGTTATTCCTGTTTCCATAGCAGTAGATGGCCTCAGACTTAGTGGCAAGGGGAGTTTTTACAGTAGACAAACTATATCCTTGAATAGTTTTCCTTTACGGAAAAATCTTCCTTTATGATAAGGATGCAGCTGTCAGTAGAACACCGAAGTCAAGCATCACTGGCTGTGGTCAGTAAACGGATGGGTGACCACTTTGATCATTCTGCATAGGAAGCGTGCTATCGATCCTCGTTAAACTGTTCTACCTTTCTGTGCTCGACTTCGCACACAAGCCGGTGGTACACAGATCATAGATTAGAATCCCCTAGCCGTTAAGCTAACCATGGGAGGTTTTCTTGGTTTTCCTCTCCATGTAATACAAATACGGGTTAGTCCCATCAAACAAGGCTTCCACGAAGGCAAATTTCTTCCATTACTTGATCCAGAAATTCTCTTGTCTTCTGCATTGGGTGCAAAATTACAAGGCTATGGAGTTGAACATTAGTAGTCGTAAACTCAAAATTGGGGTCGGCTGTTCAACGGCGGTTATAAAATAAAATATTCAACCAAAACAGAAAAACAATTTAAAGTAGTTAGGAATACGCTGTACATAGGGAGAAACATTTCATCGCGAACTCTATTTCACTTTCCACTACTTATTTAAAATTTAAAGCAAAAAAAGTGAGTTCAGAAAGTCAAAAAGTTTCAATTGCTGATAATTTTTTTTTTAAATTATCAAAATGCAATTATTGGAAGAGAACTCCTTCATTGCGTATTCCGAAGTTTTAACCTCATAATTTCTTTTCATTTCAATATTTTGAAGATGTCTTTTCAGTATTGGACACTTCATCTCTTGTTCTAGGTTTGCCTAAACTCAATTTTTGCATTCATATAATTTTAAATTAATTATGGAAGTGAAGGAGAATTTATGATAAAGTGATCCACCTGCGGTATAGCGTTCTCCTAAATTTAAAAAGTCGTTTATCGATTGTTTTCTTCTAATAGGATGATTCAAGGGATGATTAAACGACCATAATTTTATTCGCGCCAACTAGGCACCCAGCCAATGAGAATCGAGCGCTATCAATGAGTATCGTTAACTGGAAGTTAAACCATGTAATAAGGATTATAAAATAATATTTTTCTTTTCTATCACCAAATGTCAAATACTAAAGCAGATGCCTGATAATCTTACAGTAATAAGTGTCTGATGAACACCTTATTAAGCCAATTTGTTTCTTGCAGCTGGTTAGATACTTTACTGAGTTAGAAAAACATGATGCAACAAATGAGACTATTATATGATTCGAGCAACTTATAAATTCTTTTGAAATTTTGAAGACTAATGAATGCTGAAAAAATAATAACAAAAAAGCTTTCTATGTTTCATTTTTGAAGTAGAATTTAAATTAAAATGCGCATCTTACTTTTATTGATCCTGCGTTTCTCTGAATCGTTCTTACCAAAATAGATAAATCGTGTTAAATTACGTTACCTTAAGTTAGTAAATGTGCTTTTGTACTAAGGAAAAAAAGGTCTCATTTTAGAGTGACAATAAATTTAATAATTTTCATAGTATTTTTTCATATCTTTATTAAAAGCGTTTAAATTGAATTTAAAAAATTGTGAAATAAATAGACCAATTGTTGAGTTACAGAATCGAATAATCTAAAGTTGTTATAAAATTATGATAAAAAAGTTACGCGATGGATAAGTCATGAAATTAGTGAAGCATAGCATAAAAGGATAAGTATATAGCAAAATAAAGTGATAAAATTATCTAGGAAACAAATAAAAAGCAGATGAATAATTTCAGATGTGCACAAATAACAGTGATAGAAGCAAGAGTATAGGAAAATATCGGACAAATTTTTCCTTGAAAAATTTAAGATACGTTAAAAAAGTTTAGCCGTCACAATTTATGTTGTAATAAATGGGATTTAAAGCTATATAAAAAATAAATTAACTATGCGAAAATAGTAGTGAATATGTCATAGATTTATTTCTCATCTACAATCCAAATTTTATCCAGATCCAGATTCCAGATTTATCTACAATCCAGATTCCATCTCAATCCAAATTTTTTTCATTTTTTTAAAGACTCTCTTATGAAGAAAATATTTTCAAACAAATGTTTAGTAAAAATATGTAATTCTTTTTTTCTTTTTTAAAGATATTGTGAGCATTTTGAGGGAAGATACATATTTTTTCTAAAATAGAAATAATTGAAAAACCTGGTAAAAATGAAGGAAATAAAAAGAATAATTTTTCAAACTGTGTAAGGAAAATTTGATACCTTTTTTATAAAAATATGAACATTTAATAATGTGATTATTTATATAGGTGGTAGTTTTTTTTAACTTAGTTTGTTAATTAAGGTATTAAAAAGAAATTGATTATTCTGAAGATATAAATATTTTATTACTCCAAATTTTCATTTAATTTACAGAAATAGTTTCGATTTAAAAATTTATTTTAACCGAAATATTTATGTAATTAACTTAAATAATTGCGTGTATGTATTGTCATACCCTCCAACTTATGAGGATTTTGAAAATAATTCTTTCTAGTGGTAGCGAACCAAAGTAGAAATTTTTAAAGCAAATGGATCTCTCATAAAACTTTTATCAGAACTTAAGAATCTAGCCATATGGCCTGCACTTTTATAAGTAATAGCGGACAAGTTACGCTAAAATTAATTTTTTTTAAATATTAAGACATTAATTTTGCTACCGTCTGAAAAGAAGATTTCTGAAACTACGGAAATTCCGTAGCAGTTGGAGGGTATGTATTGTCGTTATATGATATTTCAGCAAATTTTTCCACCTCATTCTTTATTGAAGGACGAAGTATTTTCTCCAACATTATTGAAATTATTCCAATCTTAAACGAGAATAAAATCTTCACTTAAATCAATAAACAACTTTTTAAAAAAACAATGAGTGCGAAGATTTGTTTTTTTGCTAGTGCTGTATTAAGGCGAGCATAGGGTTGCCTTTCAGTGAGGATTACTAGATAAGGCGATGAAACAGTTATCGAATAAAACAGTGGTGAGTGGAGGTGCCCGGGAGTCGATATTACGGAAAATCACACCTGGGCCAACTAGGCCCTTCTCCTTTTTTTAAGAAGACATTTTGTTCCATGCAGCTGGGTACATACTGGTCTTCTTCCTAATCCCCCAAATTAGCAGGGCTAAACAATGTCCATGAAATTCATGACCCGGAGGAAGTCGGTCACCAAAAGTGGGTTTTCTAGAATGTCCCTCTTGTCCAGTCCAAGACAGTCCAGGATATGTTGGGGAGAAGCCTGCATGTTGTGGCACCTGGGCAGTTTGGGAAGATTTTAACACTACCCTCAGAAGAAAGAGACTTAAGGTGGCCGCTAGTAAGCCTGGTAAGAGCCGTCTGATCCTTGTGGTTGCACCGAATGTTGAGTGCACCTCCTGGACAGGTGTTCTGGCACCAGTGATGTTTGGGGGGTACGAGCCAGGAAACATTGTCTTCTTTTTTCCTTTTCGATGCCAGTTCCATGAAGGTCAGTGAATTTGGACTCATCAAAGTTTCTTCTGTCCCCTCCTTAGCCAGAGTGTTGGAGATATCATTGCCCAGATCCCCAACGTGAGAAGGGATCCACTGGAGGTGGACTTCACGCAGTCGAGAGAGGATTATAAATTTGTGCAGGATTGAAGCTCCTGTTTTGTCTCTCACCTTCCTCCAATGCGATAAGTACTGTATGGAACTGAGACTGTCAGAAAGTATCCAGATATTATTGTGATCCTGTATTGTTAGAAGAGAATCCAGGGCAGTAGTACATACTGTTACTGGGTATACATACTGTATCTGAGAGGGCTAATCAGTCACTCTCTTGACCAGCAGAACAAGGGCTCAAATCAAATCCCAGTGTTAAAACCACAATATTTCGCCTGCAATACTTGAAAAGATTTTAGTGTCTTGCACTCTTCAATCGGCGATCCTAAAACATTAGAATACGAAACGATCAATCACGCATGAATGGCGTAGCAATCACCGAATAGTTTCATATTCACGGATTTTTAACTGTATCAGCTGTAAACGGTTTCGCAAAAATAAAAGTAAAGAAATGCTCCGTACTCTAAAATTTACGGTTAGCTGGATGGACAGACTGCTGCCTGTGATTTCAAAACCGTTCAGAATGAAAATTCTAACAGTGTAGCTGATATTTGTCAATATCATGATCAGCTGAACTGGGTTTCGCTTCAAATGAGTAATTATACAGTTTGAATTGCATGTGTATATTAAACACGCTTAGGAATACTTTGAAATTAGATTTTTTCTTATCTATATTACTAATGTAAAATTGGAATTTATGGATTTAAATACTCTTTTTGGAATTTTTTGGAGCTTCTTTTAAACTTTTGTTTCACAAAAAGTTTATTAGTACTTTTTGAGCTGTATAGAGTAATTACAAATCAAATTAATTAGTTTAAACTAATACTAATGGAACTTCTGCTAACAAAAAGGTTTTCATTTGATTTTTTCCCAAAATCTAGCGAACAGTAGTTAAATTGTATTATTAAACGTTTGAATCGTTGGAATTGTGTATCCCAGAACGTATGCACAAATAACTTGGAATTAATGACAAATTTGGATGGGATAGGCACTACATGATAAAAAACTTCATTCGTTTCAAAAATATATAAATTAGTATTAAGAGTTAGTAAGCTCTCAGATATAGGCGTCCGTTTTCATGATTTGCCGGAAGTAAATGAGAATTCGAAGAATAAAATGTAAAGTTGTCAATAAAAAATGGAAAAATAAAATGAGAAATTAAACTAAAAGAACCTCAGTGGTCGAAAGGAGCAAATTTAATTGTAGAAAGCAAAAAAGGTTTACTCCTAAACTGAAAACTTTGTGCTTGCAATAGAGTAAAACCTTTTAGATAGTTGTTTTAGATAGTTGTTTTGGATTATAGATTTTGTCATTTTATAATATTTCCTTGATTTAAGCTGTTATAAATAGTATTTGCTTCAGACAATTGCGGAGGTCAAAATAAAAAATTTGCCCCTCAAGATTCTTGTTAGATCTTACTGATTTGGATTGACATGCAGAAATAGCAATGTTTCCTGTGTTTAGCCACTAATATCTGCATTAAGAACTTTGAAATATTTAAAAAGACTCTCAAGACTCGTGATGAAATTTTGATCTATAAAAGATGTTGCTGATTTGATAGAGGCTTCAGACAAAGAAAGTAGGATATATATATATATATA